>NW_020273616.1:3287406-3431387 GCF_003268045.1 Sipha flava | reverse complement strand
TATTGTATATAATTCCAAAGATAATTAATAATTCCATATATTGTATATAATTTCAAAGATAATAGACAATTACATAGATTGTATTATTGTGTTATTGTTGTGTTATTTTTGTATGACTTCTTAAATTTGAGGTGGCCGTAAACGTGTTAAAATGTTGAGGATCTCATCTAGTAGTATATAGACTTCAAATGAAATAAAAAAAGTTTTGACAAATATATAAAATCGATTAACATGATAATATAGCTTTCGACGTGAAAAAATTGCCTGATTTATGAATGAGAAAGAATCGTATCAGTAAAAACAACTAGCAAGTTATAGTTATTACCTACAGGTTAAAAGTAACGTATTTACAAATAATTAACTTCAAATTATTCAACCAACATAATTATATTATTAAATACAAATCGTCAAATAAGTCTACGCTTAACGAATATACATTGTCCCGAACTGTAGCCCACGGGTAAAATACATCTAAACTAAAATTTTTTATAGATGCCCTTGTTCAAGTCATGTGGTACTTGTATGTTAACCTTTAATCAGATTTTTTATTATTTTTCTTGAGTGCCAACTACTAAATGATTGGTGTTATTTGTTTTCCAGCAGCAAAAAATTAGAACAATCTCCTTACCTATGGCTATTATATCGTACACAAATATTTATGTTCAATTAAAAAAAGTTGTTTTCCTGAATTTTATTCATATAAAATAAAATTAATTTGCAATCATTTTTGAAATTTGTTTTATAATTTTTTTTTTTTTTTTTGCATTACTATTACAAAAATAATCAAATTATTATTGAATGGCATTGGAATTATATTCCACCAAGGAGACTAACATAAAGAATTATGTAAAGCTTTGTAAAATAAGTTTGTTTATTAGTAATTGTATCAAGATGATAAAGCAAAGATAAAAAATTATTAATTTAAACTTTTTTATTCAAAAAAAAAAAATAAGTTTTTATAAATAATCATAATTTATCAGTAATTATAAAAATTACTTGAATATTTATATGAAAATACCCATATTAACAATAAAATATTTTCGTGATAAAAATTAATTTAGAAACTTAAGATTCTGTTTTCATATTTTATTAGTAACAATTTACATGACAATTATATAAAAACTGACCTTGTAAGATAATTTACTATTCAAACATTTTCGGTTTGAAAAAAAATTTTCTACCTAGGTTCATTTTTTTTTTTTTTTTTTTTTTTGAGCAACCATAACCTTTTAACAAAACAGTAAACCTCGATAAGACGGAACTTTGGTAAGATCAGGGTCGTATTTACTATAAGGCGGGAATTTTAATGGGTAGTGAAATGCTGACAAATTTGGTGATAAAAAAAAATTTGTTAGATTATATATAAATTTATTTTATATACCATTTTTAAATTTTTTATTAATATTATAGCTATTGGTATTAAAACTATGATAATTCAACAAGCTATGTACCATTTGATAGATCACTTCAATTTTTGATCAAATATAACATTATACATTTTTAATGGAAATAATATATGATTATTTTTGTACTTAAAACGTATGCAAAATAAATGGAATAGAAGTTATAGCTGAACAACAACAATAGCAGAGCATAAAAATATATTTGATTGGTGTTTAATTATTTTTAGCAAAACATTGATTTTTTTACCCGAGTTCGGCTCCCAAGTTACGGACAATCGTCGACCATCAATCATCAATTATTATATTTATATACCAGGGGTGGCCAGCGAGAAAAGACTTGCGAGCCACCAAATATATTAATAAATATGGAAGAGCCAAAATGTAAAAAAAAAAAAAAGGTCATATTATTATATAATTTATATATATGATATTGTATTATTGTAAATAAGATAAGTTAAGGTATGGTATTTAATAAAATGTGAAGAATAAGATAACAATAATTGTACAATAATCTCAAATTAAATTTTATCTTCATAAATACCATAAATATCAAAATATCATACAGACATAGACACACATGGATAATGGATATTATGTCTTCATAGTGTTTTTTGACGTCATGCGTATAACAACACATTAATAAAATAATTATTATGTCTAAGAAACGCAAGTATGAAGAAGAACACAGAGAATTCAAATTATAATGGGAAGAAGAGTTCTTTTTCATAGAACGAAACAGTAAACCATTTTGTCTCATCTGTCAATCCCAACTATCACAATTTAAGGTTAGTAACTTAAAACGTCATTATGAAACAAATCATAGTTTGTTTAGTAACGAATTTCTTACTGGTTCTGATTTGATAAAAAATAAATTAAGCACAATGAAATCAAAATTAAATAAACAAACCAATGTTATGGCGGTATTTTCCAAAGAAACCGATATAACTACTGAAGCGAGTTTTTGTATGGCGTTTGATATTGCTCGAGCAAAGCGCCCATACACAGATGGGATATATTTAACAAAAAACATTTTAGATGTTATTTCCATTTTAAAACCGGAAGATAAAAAATTACTTAATATGGTTGAAAATATTTCGAATAGTAGACATACTATGGAAAGGCGTATTTCAATGATAAGTTCAGATATTTTCTCTAATTTACAAAATGAAATTGCTCATTGTTCTGCATTAAGTTAACACGTTGACTGCCATGAGGGTCATTTCTGCCCTCAGTAGAATTTTGAAGTGGACCATGAGGGGTTAATTTGTCTCTCAAGGCTGTGTTGTCTTTGTCAACTCATGGGATAAAATAGTCCCTCAGTAACCATCAAAATAGCGAACTATCAGATTCTCTGTTATCTACAGAACAAAACGCTCCATTTAGCATTTGAATATTTGCATTTCTTATAAAGTTATAAATAATAAATAAATTACAGGAGGTTATATCTAATTAATCATTAAATGTTAATTATAAACTTTAAATTTTTAATTGTTTAGACTTAAAAATAAAACATAAATAGTTCCTTTTTATATTATCACTACTATTATGTACATTATTATTATTTTATTATTATTATTATTATTATTAAAAAAGGGGCTGATTATTTTATTATGTTTTACAAATTTATAAAATTTAATTAATTTATTTTGTTATAGGTAACTATTGTACTATTTATATTTTGCTTTGATATTGGTTGAATAAACAAGATTTTTGTGATTTGTATCTTTAATTTAGTTAAGGGATCAAAATATCCTTCAAAAGCAAGAAATATGTGATTCACATATTTTTCGCTACTGAGGGACATTATAACCCCTCACACTCTACAGGTGAATTAACACATAAAATGGTTTTAGGATAGATTTATGACTAATAATCATAATAGAAATAAGTTAAAAGACGTAAAAAAATATCGTGGCCCCAAACGATAATACACTGAAATAGACATGGCAGTCAACGTGTTAAGCGTTAGATGATTCTACTGACATTCAGGATAAACCACAGTTAGCTATTTTTGTACGTTATGTGACGATGAATATGGAAGTGAAAGAAGAATTGTTAGATCTTATAGCTCTTAAAGAAACTACTAGAGGTTGTGATATTAAGGATGCTCTTGACGTAGTACTTCGTAAAGCAGAAGTACCTATTGCAAAAATTGTTAGCGTCTCAACTGATGGTGCACTCAGTATGACAGGTTGTAAAAATAGATTGATAGGTATTTTAAAAAGTGATACTGATTTCCCAGACTTTATTCCAATTCACTGCATTATTCATAGAGAACACCTTACGGCTAAATATTTTAAATATGAACATGTGATGAGTGTTGTTCTTAAAATTGTGAATTATATACGTTCAGGTTCAAAAATACATCGCCAATTTAAAAACTTTGTTGAAAGTTTAGAGGATGATATTCCAAATGTTGTTCCGTGGTATTGTTTAGTTCGATGGTTATCGGTAAATAACGTTTTAATAAAATTTTTCGATTTATTAGAACCCATTAAAACATTTTTAAAAGAAAAAGATAAAAATTTTCCACAACTTTCAGACCCACAATGGTTAAGAGATATGTCATTTTGTACTGACGTTGTGCATCACTTAACCACATTAAATATGTCTCTTCAAGGTAAAAATAAATTTATATATAACCTAGTACAAGACATTTTTAGTTTCCAAAATAAGCTTAAACTTAAATATATATATATATAATATATATATTAAATATAACATATGAATAATATATGTATGTGCGTTTTAAAAAAAAATTAAAACGATATTATAAAATTTATTTTGTAGCAATGATTTAATTTAATAAAAATCATTATTTTCAAAACCATAAATAGACCGAAAAAGATAAATATATAAGGTTAAAAAAGTAATTTTGTGCAAAACGTTTATTTGTTTTAAGGATTCTTTTATGTTATAGTTTTTCAAGCTCATAACTTTCAAATGTCTTGCAATTTAAGAATATAATAAGTAAATTTATATGTAAGAAAATGATTGAAATAGAATAAAAAATAAAAGTAAATAAATAACAACAATCATTTTCGTGCTAGGCACAAAAAAAAACAAAAAAAAAAATTATTCGATAAAAACTTTTCGAAACGAGTGAAAGAGTCGCGTGAAACATAAACCATGCCATAGGCGTAACTAGAGCTCTAATATTGGTGGTACTGAAATTACTTAGCTAATACTAACCCGTGGGGGTTACTCCCCTCACACAGTCTGAGTACCATATTTCTATTTAATCAATAAATGTACCATAACAACACACATACACTAATATTTTAATTTATAAATATTAACAAGCATAAGTTGTAACATACCTATTTTTTTCATTATATTTTTTTATTTAGGTCATACAGAACTAAGAAATACACAAATTAAAAAAAATAATACACCTAAACAATATACAACATATACGCTTGACTGGGATGAATTTAATAATTTTCCGTCCTATGCAAAATCTAATTTGCCGCTCCTGTCCAGAAAAAGTAACTTCTACATAATAAATTTAAACTTAAATAAATGTATGCGTTAACAACATTGTCGTCACTTTAAATAATTAACGCGTAACGTACACTTATCGGTGGGTGGACAACTATCGCCTGATTCAAAACAATTATAAACGGATAAATTGTAGAATGTAATTGTCAAATAATCGTTGTAATAAATTATTGTTGTATTATAATAATAATACGGCAACGCACTAACGCTTCACTCTTTGTCCAAGTAATGAGTGAGTGTATCTATACCCGCTGATCTTGTACCGGATAACGACATGTCCAACATTTTCCATAAAGTGAACATTTGCCTAGATTCCAGAATGTCTTATACACGTATACAATTGTATGTAGTAAATATCTTAATTCTATGATCAATAAGCTATGATGAAGTAGAATCGTCGTCGTCGTCCTGGTTATCAGCGAGTTCCTGGGAAATAATGAATATTTCTTTGCCGACAATAAATGAATACAAAATCCTCATGTGCCATTCAAAATTCGTAATGGTAAAATAAATTTTAAAAAATATGTAATCTATACAAAACCAATATTCAACAACATTATACCGCCCTATGCGATCGTATACAGTGCCCTTAAATCCGTCCTTGACCCTGAAGGATGGACCGTGGGACGGGAAAACGGCCGTCCGAAGTCTGACGACCTCGAAACGGATGGCTTGCATCGTGCTTGGTCCGAGGACCGTTGCAGGAGTGCCGGGGGCGTGCTGAGAGTGCGAAAACCTTGAGAGGGGGGCGAATCCTTTCCCGCGACCGACCATCGGTGTTGCGTGTAATAAATGGCCGACACTGATACCGACGTGCGCGCGCGAAATTACGGGAACCCGATTCGCTGGGGCGCAACGATAAACATCGAGTCCATACACGTTGTACCCATAGGCGTAACTCGGAGGGGGGGGGGTAGCTGTGCAAAAGGGTTTTTAACTTTCCCAAGTTCAAATGTAGCATTTCTGTTTTTTTTTTTTTTTCAGATCAATACGATCTATAGTAATTACGGTTAAAAACACCGTTTAATTTAATTTCCAGCAATTTCAGCACCCACGATATTTGGGCTTTAGTTTCGCGCACGATTCGTAAAGTCACGTCGGAGATGTGCGCGGTTCCACGACAACAATAATAATGGTAATAACAAACGATAACGATACGCGTAACGAAATGTCGTCGCGGAATGCGACTGTACTGTTACGATTTACGGTCGTAATGGGTAGGAAAATCGCGCACGTACGGTATGATGAACGGCACTCCAACGCGATAATCGAATGCGTGACTTATAGCCGAATGTGCGATTTACGATTTTAACGTCCGTGGAGCCCGCGTTAGATCGTGCACCGCTCACGGTCTATATTATTATAACCGGTCTTTCGGTGGTCCGGTAGTACGTTTTCGGGGCTAGATTAATTGAGTTCGAAATACTGTTTTTGTGATAAACTGAGTCCCAGATCTGAAAAGGGTATAGGTAAACTGAGTTCCTGATTATAATCGGTTTAGTTTCCAAAAAGCATTTTTGTAGTTTAGTTTAGTTTTAGTTCTAGTTTAGCAATTTTAGTCCTCATAAGGTCTTCCCAAACATTATCGGCAAATCGGTAATGGCACGTTAAAGATTTCCGGATTCAATTTACCTTTCACGTTAAAATATTTCGGACTCACTAAACCTAGCTCCAATATCCAATTATTTGGGACTCAGTTTATCACTCCCGAATGTTTTCGACGTATCTCGGTGTCTCCGGAGTGATGAACGCATCTCAGAATAGTTTGTCGGAAAAACGAACAAAGGTGTACGTGCGCGATGTCCACGCGAAGAGGAAGAGGAAGACCAAAAAGTGATGGTTGGATGCGATTGAGAATGATATGAGGGCTGTTGGTGTGTGCGTAGGGAATGTAGAAAATCGAGATGAGTGGAGGTTTAAGACAAAAGTGGCCGCCCCAAATAGTTGGGAGAAAGGCGAAGGAGAAGAAGAAGAAGACATATCGCATCTCGACGACTATGATACTAGTCGTTTTAATTTTACGGTTAATATACCAATCGCACTAGTCAAATTTGCCTACCTTCAGATATGAAAATATTGTTAACAAAATTTATTTATAATCGTAAAAAAGTTTAAATGTAAATTATAATGTAACTGGTATAAATTTGAATTTATATTATATTATGTATTAATAATAGCAAAATAAATCAGTATTATTTATTTTTATTATATTTATAATTATGACTTAATTTCGAATAATTGACGATCAAAAAGTAACTTGTTAAATGTGAAAAAAAAAAAGTTATTCGTTTATTAATATTATATTGAGTATTTATAATCGAACAAAACTTGGTAATGCATTTATTTATTATATAATTATTACTAACTAATAAGATTTCCTTGGGTGTAACGTTTCGAGCGCAATTAAACGGTCTATTTTTTTTTATTATTTATTTAAGACATATATACAGTAAGTAGATCATACGGATAAATAAATAAAATATACTAATATATCTACTCCTTTAAGCAATGCTTGTATTGGAGTAGAGAGTTAACAATAGACATTATAATTGAAAATTTAAAATAAAATAAAATAAATGAGGGTACATGTTTTCATATCAAGAACCAAAAAAAAAAAAAAAATCCTCTATAAGTATTGAATAACAATATGAGGTAAAATAATTTATAAAATATACGAAATGCATTCAGAAACCGAAAATATGAACAAAACCTGATATCAGTCAATACACACACGAATATACATAAAATATAATCAAAAATAATTAATTATAAACCAATTATTATTTAAATGTGAACATAAATGTAATGGAAAAAACAAATAACAAATCATCATTTTATCGTGATAATAAAATAACTATAGAAATAAAATAAATATGATTTAAACGCAATTGGTTTGCTACCCGTGTACGAGGTGAACCGTATGCGATACTGTTGTGCGTACGCGTCGTGTATCGGTCACACGTGTGGTGTCCACGTACATTATTTATTATTGTTGTACTGTGGCGTGTACCCGAGTGTATGTCGAATTGCCGGTGTTGTCCGCTCGGTGCGCGCTCGTTGTTGCGGCACCAAGTCGTCCCGGGGAACGGCCGGAACGCCAAAAACCGCTGTCAAACGTGCGGACACGAGAGAAAAAACGAAAAAACAATAGAGGAAAACAAAAAAAACCTAATCACGAGTGCCCGCCCCGTGTTCGCCCGTAACAGCAGTGCGATTCGGGTCCATCAGCAAAACGGAAACGAACGTCATTCCGTCGTCACGGTGAATCAACAACGATCCGAATTCAACGTTGCATTAACATAGTTGATTTCCCACCGTGTTTTTCACTGTTCGTCTTCCGAGTCAAAACGGACGGTAAATACATTTCGCAGGTCGATGCCCTCACGGTTATAGAATTTAGAGTGTGATTAGAGAATCGCAACAAACCAATGGATAGACAAATCTAAACCAGGGGCGTATTTAGACTTACTTCTGGGGAGAAGAGGCGACTCAAATGTTTTCTTTAATTCAGGCTCAAAATGTACAAGTATAATTTTTGCTAATAATTAAATCGGGTGAATCCTTGATATTTGTTTTTTTTTTTTTTTATCACCTATCTGTGTTTTGAAAGTTACGCTTGTGTTTTATTAGATTTTTCACTATGTATGTGGACCCGACAAAAAGCCCAATTCAGTTTTCACAGCCACGCGTAATTTGATTTCGTTATAAAATGATCCACATTAAAAAAATTTGAAATGTGTATCTCACATATAATCAATTCCTTAAATACGGATTCAGGGGTATGGGTGATCACCCCTTCGCCTCCCTTAAATACATCTATGATCTAAACCATCTATTACATTATTCTAATAATAATGTAATCGAGAAACTCGATGGTATAAGTGCTGCAAGTGTACGTTATTCATAGATATGTCACGAATACTTTTTTTCTTTTTAAGAAAAATATTCATGACATAGGTACAAATATTTATATTTTATTGTTTTTGAGTACATTTTGTTATAAAAAAAAAAAAAACAAGAATTTATTGTCGTTCTTTATGCTAATTAAGTATTATACTCAGTAAATATTCTAAGCAACCAATAAGGTCATGATTTATACATGATTTATATTTTTGATAAACTTAAAACATTATACATAAGTAGTAATTACTATGTTCATAAATGCTATAAATTTATATAGTTAAACAAATGACCAAACAAAGGTTAAAGAAAGAAGAAAGTAATAAAATAATTATTAGTTAATAAATCTTTTAATGATCCAATATTTTACTGCAACTTGTTGATTATATAAATGCGTAGAATAGAACAGAATTCGAAAAGAAAACGTCATAGTAAATACCACTTATAAAACTGGAAACTAATATTTAAACTTTTTATAATAACTAATAATGTATTTTATTTAACTTAGCTGTTAACTAAAACATTTTTACTATACGACTATGATACACGGTTTAGTAAATTAAATCAAATAAATACCTTCATTACAGTTTGTCCGTTCTTTTTTAATTCAATCATTATTCGTATTTGTTCTATCCAAAATTAGTAATTAGCAATTTTTTACAAACGTACACTTTTGAACAAAAAGTACGAAAATCCATAAAGCTCTAAACTAAGTATAAAAGTAACTATATATAGGCAACCTACATATTTACATAAAGGTTTTGAGATCATTTTTATCTCAACCATGGCTGTTAGCGAAGCCGGGTAATTCGACTAGTATTAAATATAAACATTGATAAAACCATTTTAAAAATAAATAATAATTATTATTGTTATTAATAACTATATTTCTTTTATTTCCACAATAAAACCATAATAATAATGATTGTCGCTGAGAAATTTCGAATGATTTATTTTTACTTATTTACATAATGTATTTTATTGTTAACATTTTTAACATTAAATTCATAAATGTCAGCAAGTTTCCTGGTAAGCTAATTTTAATGCATAAGCCTATGTACGTATTATTATTTTCCCTTCTACAGGTTCACCGATTAGGATAATTTAAGAGATAATTTTAAAATCACTACATATTAACAAAGATTAGGTAACTGTTTAACAGACCATCACGTATGAGTTATGTATTAAATATATCACTGCTTGCAAGACCTATGTACATCTCACTGGTATCGAATACAATTTAATCGTTAAAACCTGTAGTCACAGAAACGGAATACGATTGGAATGGTGTTTCTTATTGCCTGCATCGAACGAAAATACGGTTCACTACCAAACAGATTGCTTGATCGAGCGTCTGCATAAATCCGTTTGATTATTTTATTTTTTTCAAAAGAATTCGCATTTGATTTTTGGTGTGATAATGCATAACGTATACTCTGTGATCTCGGATGGGTGTATAGTAATATTATTTACACGTTATAGTTTACGAGATCTCTGCGGCTCAACTTTGCGGAAGACGTTCGCTTTAAATAAGACTCGCGCTGATATAATATGTATATATTGAAATCGGACAAATATCGTAATGTAAACACGGTTGATTGTAAAAGCTTTTCGGGGACGCATGTCAAAAGGGGACGAAGAAGAAGAACCCACTGCTGTATACGTATATATATATTTTATGTATAGAATCGCTCGTTGTTTGTTCGTTCATGGGCCATGGACTTTCGGCTTCTCGATTTGGATTAATTATTATTATTGCGATCCTTTCTCCCCATCGCAATATTCGTCGTCATCGCCGTCATACATCTCTCCCTGTGTATGTATATAATATTATATAAGTGTGTGTGTGTGTGTGTGTGTGTGTACAATATGAGCAAAAAGCGAAATGGAATCAGTCACCTGCGAAAGGATTTTCGCCCGGACGATATTATTACGTGCACGCGTCTCCAGAATTATTATTATTATTATATCATTGTTCACACATCACTAATATATGTATATTATACATTGCATAAAGGGATGTGATTTTTTCACCTTTACTCTCCCTTATTTATTTATTTTTTGTTGGAATTCTCCATTACAATACCGTATTTTTGTCAAGCTAGTCCACATAAGCATCGGTGCATGAGGATGTTAATAATCATAATATTGAATAAGAATAAATCGACTTACAGAATACATTTCTAGACATAAAAACAGATAATTAAATATAAGTGAAATTTTTTAAATTGTAAAACAGGAATTTTTATGTAAAATTTGAAACTTTTTTCTCACAAAGTCCATAATCCGTGTGAATACAATTGATGTTATTGTACTGTTATTGTGCTCTACCCGGCTAAATAATAAATAAATTAATAAATTAATTACTTTTTTAAATAATATTATGCACATGATTTGTAAGGTGTTTTTCTTTATTTTGACTATAAAAATACAAATTTTCAGCAATTGCGTTGGTATAATGTTACCTAATGCCTATTTATCTTTGTGATTAGAAAATGTGGAAACATAATATGTATAATCAGTATTTATTTTAAGAACCGCGTATTTTTCGAGGATATTGGCTTGTGTAAATGTCTATGGCTGCTTATTCTCAACCTGTTGTACGACTTTTAACTTCGGTGTGCACTGCTCGTGTATTTTACTGGGATTTACATAGGCGAGTGTACGTTTGTGTACAAATTGTAATTGTGTATTCATATTACGATTTGTCGCCGAGCGCTCGAACGCTGTGTATAATTGAGAAAATGGTAATTTTATATCAAATACGTACGTAATATGCAAACGTAACAACTAACAATATTACAACTTTCTGCAGTATTGCAAGATATTAATATCTGCTGCTATTGCAGTATGTTCAGTCGGTTAAATATTATAATATTATACATATAATATATATGTGTAGGTGCTCTGCGTGTAGTGGCAGAGGTATATTCAGGATAATCTTATAGTACAGTAAGGGGTGGTGATGAAGCTTTATGTATGTAAACCAACACTAAGGTTGCCTTATTTTCAATAATAATATCTCATATTTCCATTTAAGCAAATGCAAATTTGTGTGATTGAATTCAATACAATGCATACGGTGAAATACACTATAATTCGTTATTGTATCGTATTAAAATCGTATTAAATTAAAAACGATTAATTACTATTTACAAAAAAAAAAAAAAAAAACTATATAGTGCCTGTACTCTAATATTCAGTTTTTCCTAAAACAACGTCATGTTGTAGAAACAGTAGTTGCTTCGATTACTACTGTGCGTTGACGAGTTACATTACCTAATCTGTAAACTCTTGGTTATTCTAATCAAACTAATGTCATCTTGCTCTTGCCCCAAATCGATACTACGCAATTTATATTTTCCCGGTTCGATGGTGACGGAAAGAGGTATGTTTATTGTTGTATTTTCAACCACCTCGTGCACTTTGAAAGTTTCTGAAATTTAAACGGATGTTGTCCTGCTGGCGAAGGGAAACAACACAACGTAACACGCATGACATGAAACCGCTCGTTATGGTCACTACGGGGGTAATACGTCGACGGTGACGGTGGTGTGCGCTAATATTGGGTCTCGGTGTCCCTTAGCCTTCTGACCTTCCCCTGTTTCTTAAGAAAATCCGAATGTAATATTTATTATTATTTTTATTATAATTGATATAGTTGTTGCACGACATATAGCCAATTACGGGTAATTAACACAGTATAAATCACGGCGGGACACCGTTCCGCAGACTATTTACTTGTATGTTTCATTCCAAAATAAAGAACGATCAACAAACGAATATAACTTGTACGTGGATTTGTGTGCAATACTTATTTTAAAAATGTTTAGGTGTATGTACTTATGATTTACTGATAGTACGAAACAATGAGACTGCATTCATTACATATATTAAATGTAGCATAGTTCGAATCGATTCATGCAACTTGTGCACATATCCGACTGGTTATGTGCAATACGGAAAGGAGTAACATTTAGTATAGTAGACGCGGGTGCTTGCTCATGTGTTATGCGTTTTTGTTTAATCTGTTATTTTATTTTTATTTCATTTCACTCGACAATGCGCACCGTGTCATAAAACTAAAAAAAATGTGTTTCGGTGTACGCAATTTTATTATGAGACCATCAAAAAAACAAAATAGAAATCCCCGACAAGAATCGTAAAAAAAATAAATAAATAAATAAAAGCCCACCTCAAAAACTTCCCCCGAGTAAAGTAATTGGCCATTAAACCTCGGAACTATAATAAACGTATATGGGGTATATAAGTGTGTATATATGTATAAAAGTATTCCGGGATAATAATTATTTAATATTTTTTGGTTTCTTGATCGATTTATAATGTAGTTTCAATATACTCGTATTATTGTATATTAGGAACATGATATGAGATTATATTATACAACTGAATGTATGAAACTTTAATTGATCTTATATCTTTGGTGCATTTGAAAAAAAAATATTATTTTCATAGAGAAGGAATTTTTGATATGAAATAAAATAGGGTCGTCGGACTCGTTGTATCACATGCAGTTGTAGAATACAATATGTTTAATAATATATCATTATGACTACAAATACGTCTATGTGCTTTTGTGCATACATTTATACATTTGTAACATTTCAAAACGAAGAACATGTTTGAGTTTCGGTCTCATATATACCGATATTATATTTGTTTCTTTTGTACACAAACGGTCCATCGTTTGTAAGCGCACAGTGTACTGCTGGAGAAATAATGTTTATCCATAAATTTCAAGTGTACGCAAGTATACTAAAATGCACACGCACACACGATGCCGTCTGAACGTAAATCTTGGGTTTTGACCGTGAACTTCGGATATCGTTGATATTTAAGGTGTTTGATATTTTTTTAACTTTTTTTTTTTAACGAGCTCAATATCGAAAATGTACCGACGGTAAATAATGACCATCTAATGACCATAATATTATATTTATTCCATACGCACCAGTATACGCTATGTACGTTTTCAGATTTGTATAATAATGCATTTATTACATATTACTACATTGTATTCAAAAACAATATTTTCATTTGTATTTTTTCAAAACGTTCATTTTTAATTTATACTTGTATTTATAAAGGGTCATCTTTGGCACTCGAACTGTTAAGTATGCACTACAGTTTAACACTGCGTATTTTAAATTGTATTTACTTCAAAAGAGGTTTCGACATTGCAGTGAATTTTTTTAATGAACGACAATCATGACCGTGGCGATATCGTTGTACCGTACAGTGCCGTTGTTGCAGTGAAACGCTTAACGTATTTGTATTGTATATAAAAAGTTTTTTGGTGTGAAGCCGAAACCATAACCGTATGACAATATTACGCGTGTATTATGTAACCGACTAATGATGTGTTTTGTATTTTTAATTTTCACCAAAATATTAATAATAATTATTTAATTTTGTCGGATATTTTGTATTACATGTGCACGATTTATATGGATAATCGCGTTAATAATAAAACACTCGTGTTTTGATTACCGGTGCAGAGGCACAAGTGAAAATAATAAAATATATTCCCTTACATAGTCGGATCTTGCTTCGTAAAATAATCGGAGATTCAAACGTTGAACCGACACATAGACCTTATCTGCGGGGGACGTGCAGTCGGGATAGAATCAATAAGACCAAAACCAAGCAAAATAAACGCTGGAAAAATCGAAAAATCATGAATAATTCTAAGGGAAATGTGTTTAAACAATCCGTTCGTTTCGAATGTAATGAAAATCGCGCATGCACATCGTACACAGTACGAAATAAAATAAATTCAGCGTGTGCACGGGTACGCCGACAGTTCTAAGTCTGTTGGACGGTTGGACGAGAATAAGATATTTGCGGCAGTCATTTCGCGGGCAGTAAACGCACACGAAACGGGCGGAAATCGCGAACGGTTTTTTTATTTTATTCTATTCCGCATGGAATCAACAAACGAAGTTTCCGCCCGGAGAACTGTACCGGTACGGTAAAAAAATTATTATAATGATAATATAATAACAATATATAACGTACGAGCGGTGGACGTCGAGTTATGGTCGTCGCGTCGTAAGAATAGAACGGGAAACATAAATTACCGTATAGGCGGCGGCATGGAAATCGTTAAAAATCGGCGGCGGCGGTCCTGCATTTCGGGACACCGATATTATAACGTATATTTTACGTCCGCGTGTGTGCGTACTAAATTATACAGTATATGCATATAATAATGTGCGTTTGTGGCGCGTAAATCACTTGGTTTACCACTCACCGAAACTGGCATCGGTTCAATTATCATTAGATCTTATTCGGACGGAAAACGGGTTGGGGAATCAGAAAAAAGTGCGTCTTAATTAGGTGGTGTGCGTTGCGCGCGGTTAGAATTTTTCGAATGTCCTCGGTAAACAGCACCCGTCGTCGTTATCGTGACCGCTGACTGCACGCATGTGTATACGAGTTTGCTGATTGACGCCCGCGCTCGGATTCCGAAAACATTATAATACTTTAATCTACTCACTTGTGTTCCGGCCATTGTTTCAAATTGTTACGAAAATTTCACGAATCGATTCATTTTGGCGAAAATAAACGATTACCTAGTATAACCGAAGTATCGATCCGCAGATCGTGGCCGGTCGCATGGTATCAGGGGCGGCTCCAGAGGGCGCCCCCTCAAGACCGTACCGTATTTATAAAAAAAATTATATTGTTAACCAAAAATGCATATTATAATATGGACTATCATACGAAACGCACAAATATGTAGATAGAGCCATAGAGGTATGACGGTCGAAAAAAGTTTCTCCACATTTCGGAGACTAAAAATCGTTCAAGGATGACTGAAGATAAACTATCAGCATTATGTCTAATTAATATATATCATAAAGTGGATATTTTAGATCAAATGGATCATATTATTGATATTTTTGTCAACTTTAAAAATAGATGACTTAAATTTGTGTTGTAAACATTGTTGTTTACAAGATTTTGTAAAATTATAACTTATCCCCCCCCCTCCTAACCAAGACTCTGGAGCCGCCTCTGCATGGTATATGCGTGTGCTACGTGGTACGCAACGATTATATTTTTGTTAAAACATCAACTTCGTTGTAGTAAATGACATTTTTAAACGCAACACAAACCATGTACACACAAATAGATGCGACGCATCCTGTATTCATTTCTTGTAACTAATATTAAGTAAATATAACAAATTATTATTAAAAGTCGTATAAAGGATGTATTAAAAATGTATATTTCTTGTTATATCAATATAAATAATATATAAAAAATAAAATAAAAGTTCACGCCTGGAATATTATTGTATAATATGTGCACAGCGCACATTTTTATTTACGAGTATATTATTTCGTTTTATTTTTTTATTCAGTGCACTTTTTTTCTACCTGATGACACAATTGTTACAAATTAAAATTAATCTGAATTATTCACACAAATTATATTCAATAATATTCCAAACAAAAACTTTTATTTTTGTATTATATATTTTATTTAAATCAATATCATTAATAATATTTGTACAGTATTCGTATATTCATTTTTTACTTAAAAGTATATTTTCGTTAATGGTCAATATCATAATATGATTATATCATTATATGATTATGTTATAGGCAATGTATAGAAATTCGATAGTCATATTCACAGCATACATATACAAATACTTTTTTAATGAATTATAAATTATGTACGGTTGATAGTTCAAAAAATCGATTATGTATTCTGATTATGTATTCGAATAGTTTGTAATAATTCACTATCGGTATTATTATAGTTAATTTAAAAACACCATTAACGAAACGAAATTATATCCAGATTGGTTCCGCCATAAATATATTTTATGAAATTATAATTCGTTTTGAGAATTATATTTAATGGTATTATGGTAATAACCAATAAAACCACATTAAATAATAGTTTGTTGTTAACGGACAATGCAGGCAGTAAAATATAGTGCATGAAAAAGCTAACGGTTGTGTTATATAAAATCAATCGCATATTCAATCACATATTGTAATTCTGTACGCAGTGCGATAGATTTGAGATTTGACGCAAATTGTATTTATACCCACTGATAGCTTTGATTTACAAACAAAAGGATGTACACGCGTTTTAATTAAAAGTAGTTTTAGGACCTACTGTTGTCTCCGGAACGTTTTTTTTTTTTTTTAGTAAGAACTACTTTTTTTGGAATCATAAATTTGAATGAAGTCTATCCTTTTCATTTACTATTTCAAAACACTCGATGAACAATTTTTTATTTTTTTCTTGTACACGGTTAAATATATTTATAACGCACATAATTTTGTAATAAACTTGATTTCAACTTCATACTTGTTCAAAAACAATATTGTAATTGTAAATCAACCACCAAATAAAATAATTTTGTGAAGAGTTGAAATGAGCCTCGACTATCTATATATATTTTTAAGGTGAACTGCAACTCAGTTTTATCCTTGGAGTCGCAACTGCATAAAACCTACCTATACGTAGTACATTAGATTCGTTTTTCCGCCAGTTTTCCGATGAAGATAATATTGCGATGTTAAGCGTGTGATAGATTACGATGCAAATAGTACAATAAAATATGCGCTAAGGGTCTCATCAGCTATGTACAAATCGACTTGCGATAATCATACTTTTTATCATATCCATCGCATGTGTACATCTTAGGTATTTACATAAGAGTGTATTGGTTTAATAGTTTACGCCGTAATAGGGAGTGTGTCTGAGAATGTTAAATACTTGAAGACGTACGTGCGTGAGTTTTAAATACTGACCCTTACGAACGGTTTTCGCGACATCAGCAATCCATCAATATATTTGACAGATATTAAAAAACCCCCATGAGAGCACTTTCGGTTACTTCTTTTCACCGGCGCATTACCCTTTGTCGTCCGACTGTGACATAACGGTTTTATGCACGGAAATGTAATGCATAATCGTATATTATTAAATATTAGATGTGCGGGTTCGCGTTAATGTATATGTTCATGAACTTGATGGAAAATTATGTATGTCGAAGAATACAATATTATAAATGTATCATACTATTACGCTGCGCTTGAGACACCCGAATTATAGTCATGTCTAATAATATAATAAATATTATTCGACAAGTAAGTCGTTTATTCATTTCAAATAATGACGTAATAAAAACTAATATATAAATTTAAAGTGTCAGTATAAATCGTGTACGATTCTTCGAATTGTTATCAAAGAGATTAATCTCCTATGGTTTAAATTAGCTCATATTATTATACTGATTTTGCAGATAATACGTGAAAAACAAACAAAAACATATAAACCCTGGTAAATAGGAAAAACTTTTAAGATGAACTTAAAAAAAACAAAATTTCTTACTAGCTTGGGTTATTGGATTTATGGTTTTGCATAAATAGTTCAGAGAAAAACTTTCGTACGCGAAAAAAAATTTCAATATATGTGTAATTCATGTCAAAATTAAAATTATTTGCCTTATCATATATATCCAACACATATTGGAATTGAATTATTTTGCTTGTATATGAGTGTTACAATGCAGTTTGAAACCCATAATGGTTTTATCAATTAACAATAATATTTTTGTATGTATTGTCTATGTAGTAGTATGATAATAATTCCTGTCTTTCGTAAAATATATAAAAAATAAAAAAAAGTACGAAGTCGAAATCTTGCATTTGGCTTCGATATCATGTAAAAGTGAAACCTCGGTATCTAGAAGTTTCAATGAACTAAAAAAAAAAAATTCGATGTATCAAAACTTAGAATTACCGAGGAAATTTAAAACATAAATGAAATTTAAAATAAAAATGTTTAACTATGGGGAATAATGTATATTTATTATATGTACAAATTATAAGTATTTGTTATTTGGGTAAATATACTTTACTTTCTATGAAAATAGAAAATCTGTCATTATTTTTTTTTTTTTTTGTTTAGTATTAGAAGTATTACTTCGATAAACCTACCTAAACTATTAAGGGTAGGAAAAATATTATCAGAAACTCCTGACTGTTGTTGGACGTATCTTAAAAGCAGGGCTGTAGCAATCAAATATGGCGCTCGGGGCGAAACTTCAAAATGCGGCTTTAAGTATTTTAATTTATAAAAACATCCACAAAAAAATCAATATCTATAATATAAAAGTGAATCGCTGAATGTATTTCTAAGCGCAAATCTCGAGAGCAGATGAACCGATTTTGGTAATTCTTTTTTTATAATATTCCTTGAAATATGAGGATGGTTCTTACGGAGAAAAAAATTTAAAAAATTGCCTGAAAAAGTCTAAAAACAACACTTTTCTATATTCCCATACAAAAGAAACTTAAAAACAAACTTAAAAATCAATTTGAATTTTAAAGTATAGTTTAATCAAATTCAGATTTCTATCACAACTATAATAGTTTACATTATTTTTATAACATACATTTTAAGAGCGTGGTCGGCAAACATCTTAATACAAAAACGATACTATATTTCCAGACGATATAAGTATTTAACCAATAACCATATTATCATGGAAAAATTAAATGGAATGTTATCTAACATATAGTATTATAGTTATCTTAAGCAGAGCCTGATATATATATATATATAAAATTATTTTATACATCTGTCATAAGGCAAGCATATAATCACTTATTTAACATTACTCGAAAAAAAATTGTCTATGGTAAAATGTAAATTGTCTGTGGTAAAATGTCATTTGAAATGTAAACGTCTCTTTGCTGTGCATCTATAGTATTACTAAATCTAAAAGCCACAAATTTAAAAAAAGTGTTGTGTGTTTGTGACTCCTATAAGGCGACGGACAAATTTAGGCAGAAGAACCCGAAATGCAACGAATCAAATTAATTATCGATCTAATCGTACGGCCTAGGAACGTGAAAATCGCAATGAACGTGAAAGAATTCGGTGTCCCAAATAGCGGAATAAGTATTAAAAAAAAATAATAATTAAAGAATCGACTGTTAGGCATACGAAGATTGTCGGGTCAGCTAGTTTTTTATAAACGCGATATAAATTATAATTTTTCCTTATAATTATGTTAGCGTTTGTTAATTTTATTTAAATCAATAGGTAACTTATTAAAATATAAATACACTTAATAATTATAAGTAGATTCATAAATATAATAATATTAATGAATTATATAAGTAAACATATAAATACATAATATTATTTTAATTTACTCGTATAAGTAATAAGTTATAAGTAACAATTAAATTTATTTATTTATTTATTTATTTACATATATGAACGGGGTAGGAGCCCAAAAGTACAACACAATTTATAATAATAAATACGAAAAACTGAAATGTTTTCATTTTTTCACCCTCCCAGTAATTGCGCCTGGGACGTAGGCTCCTCTAGCCCACCCCCGTGCTACGGGTCTGCTTCGAAGTTCATGAATATAAGCCCGTGTAACTTTAACGCCATTATCTAGCCGAACTATAATTAAATATCAACGTTATTACAACGTTGTTCGCACAAGCTCTGTTATTTACTTGTATTTTATAGTCTGAGCGTTTTATACCTAATCTAATCCGTCGTGAATTCTAGTTAGTGAATCGCAATAGGTGGTGGGTACCGAATAATGACTTCGACGTATGGAAGTTTGATGTACCGAAATAACTCTAAGTCTAATATTGAACGATCAGGATTGAAAAAAAAAAAATTCGACCTACAGAATTGTCGAGATAGCGAGGTTCCACAAAGCGATTGTATTGAACTGCGGCAACGCGTTCCGGTTAGTACGGTGTACTCGACGTATTTCCAACCGCGGGCTGAGACGAATACGTGTTAAAAAACAACGACATCGTGCACGTGATATTTTGCGCTGACAAGGAACGCGATGTTTTTCATTCTCGCTCGTAATTATTTACACGCGTACAATGCGGTCGTCCATAGCGACCCGAGTGCTAGACCGATCGTTAACATTAGTAATGCGATTCGGACCAGAAACTTAACGCATCGCGTGTGTTCGCCGGAAAAACAATGGACGGAGTAATGACGAAAAATAAATAATAACATGCGAAAACGGCGTTGGGAAACAATAAAATATACGCGGCCCGACGTCCGTTGTTCCTCGAACGTCTCGGCTCGTACCCGTAGAAACACGCCCGCGCTGCACCAAGCTATTGAATTTCGGCCATAACAGGTAGACACGTTTTTTCGGGGGTGTGGATCTACGGTTAGCTTCCGGTACGTTTGGCCCTATCGCGTTATCCGGTGCTCCCATGGTTGTTTTTCGACAGTTGTATTCGTTTTCTGACAAAACGTCGTTTTTCCGCCCGCCCGTCCGTCCACCACTCGTCCGCCACCACACCGCGCCGACTGAGACGTTCCGGTCGTTTGCACCTGAATAATAAGGTCCTCTCGCCCAACAATCGAACGCAATAACGTTAAATGTAAATCACGTGAAAAACGTGCACCAGACCGTAAACGGGTTTTTTTCGTTGTTTTATTTTCGGATGTGCACGCAACAAACGCAATTGTTTTCCGAAGAAAAACGCAATTTTTGCACATGCACGCGGCGTTGCAAATACGCATTTAACGGCGTACCCACGTCCGGACGAGTGCGCGGTCGCGTTCGCTGCGTTCGCTTTTTTCGTCCAAACGAACGTTTCGAAGGCGGCCACGCGGATTATAGTTTTACATAATACACCGCGGTGTCGGTTGGAGTCGCCGAATTCGCGCTTTAGTCACGCGGATCAATCGGTAGTAACCGAATTGGTTCTCGTTTGAAAAAGGTGTTTTATTAGGTATAGCCGAATTAGTTCCCATTTGTGTACAGGTAAAATAGTGACAATTTTAATTTGTAACACTATTTAAAATAGACACAATTATTATATCGATAAGTTAAGAATATAGAAATATAATAGATAGATTACTAGAGACTAGTAAATTACTAGCGAATAGGAAAGAAATAACAAATACTTGGAAAATTGTATGACTGAGTATATTAATGAGAAGATTACGAGAATTGAATATTTAAAGAAAGTTAGCTTCAAATTTGCAAATAAGTGGTTTTAAATTGTATTTATTATATTTTATTATTTGTATTTCGTATACCTAAGTGATGACTAGTTGACTTCCAAATCAACGATTTAAAATTGTATATATTTTATCATTTTTTTTAAACACATATAAACGCACATTGTTAACCAAACCTAATTTAAAGTTTACAGTCCTAAGCCTGTAAAATTGAGAAGAAAAATGAGCGTAATTAAACGTGGGCCAATTTGACTATACCTAATAAAATATCTTTTTCAAACGGGAACCAATTCGGTTATACCCAATAAAATACCTTTTTCAGACGGGAACCAATTCGGCACATGAGGTTGGAGCTCGGAAACTTATTCGGTACCAGCCGGTCAATCGATCTTCCGTGGCCAATGTTAATGATTACGCGCTTCGATGTGTTGCGATGCGATCGTACGGCGAATCGGAAAATATGTCATCGTTTTTTACGAATCAAGTGGCACAGGATACACCCGAAATTCGAATACACCATCTCGTCACTGTACCGTGTCCCTGTACATTTATAAATAACAATAAATAATAAATTTAAAAAAACGTACGCGCACGGGACGTGTACGATGACGGTGTGCTCGTCAATATATTATCTACATTGTTCGGATATTTTTCTATTTATATTCCAATTAAAACGAGAAAAAAAAAAACTTCAAAGTAATACACGACTCGAAATTAATGTCGTCAAAGCATGTTCGGCTGACCCGTAAACACGTACGCCCCACATTTTTACTATTTATAATTGATGGTAGTCTGGTTACTATCGGATGACTAAATTGAATTTGGCAAACACATATGCGCACGATAACGAAACACGAGAAATAGTCGTTAATGAGTGTGTAAAACCAATTTTTGGATTTGATTTCAATAATAATTTATTATGATTACTGTAAAACACTAACTAACAATTATACTAGGTATGTATTAAATGATGCTCTTGAGAAATACATCGATTTAAAAACCATTTACAAAATAAGTACATACATCTTGGAATTGTATAATCTAATAATATCAATTCAAACGATCAATCACCAACGTACGTGCGTACTATTATGACTGATTAATTTTTACTGATGCCGGTTTATCGAACGTAGTATTAAATAATAAATTCGTGAATTTCAAAACTATTTACCTACACTTAACTCATACATAATAAATTTGTTTCATTGATTTATTAAAATTAAACAATTTCGAACGCGCATAACTGTAGTCAGAATTGGGGACAGAATTTGACATTTTGTATTCTTGTTTAAATATCAGCTCTGTTTTTAGGATTTTTGCGACTTAATTAACAAAGATAACTTGGTTTTCGAGAGATATAATTGTTGATTTTTTAGGCATAGGATTAGTACGGGATTAGTGTATTATTTTGATTTATGTAATAACTGATATACGTATTAATGGATGCATGTACATTTTACCGATTACTACCTTTTTAGACCTTTTTCCATGTAAATTCCACCGTTACGTTTTTTTTACTTAAAAAAATTCCACTGGTAATTTTTTTTTACCTGTAATAAAAGTAACATTATGTAGGTAAAATTTTAATTCAAATCCAATTTGATTAATTAAGATTACATAATTTATGTGGATATAGATTTATTATAATATATTTAGTGTATTTAGATAGGTACAATAATTTAAAATTTAAAATTTGGTTGGGTAAAGTTTAGATGCAGCTTTGATGAATTGCATAATGGTAATATTGTTTTCTTTGAAAGCCGAAATTATGGTGTTTAAATATTCTTGGCGTGATTTTAATTGTGAATTTCTAAGATTATTAGGTTCATTAATGCAGAAAAATAAGTGAATGATTGAATATCTAATTGAGCTTTTGTAAAGTGATGTATATTTGGATGTGTGTTTTCAAAGGGGTTTATGTGTTTTCAGGTAAAAAAAAAATTTTGGTGGAATTTGCATGTTATAAATCTAACTCTAAAATCGATTACCTGTAAATCGGTGGAATTCACAATCGCCCGTATTAATATTGAATAAATATTGATATAAATATTTTAAAAATATTGATTGAAATATTTTATAAATATTGATTGAAATATCATTTCAAACATTTCTATAAATTGCAACAATGTATTATAAATATTTGACAATGTAGGTTTGATTAAATAATTTTCGTTTTTATTAACAACTTTTATGATGTGACATCATATAGAAAAATATTCATATTTAATTAAAAATTACATAAAAAAACGGTTATTTTTAGTCATTTTAAACTTAAACTTTGTTTAGGTGTGTTTTTTGTGAATTTTATTTCCTACTAAAAAAAAAAAAACACATTTTAACCGAGATATATAGTACTTGTGTGAGAATTTTGAAGGTAGCTTTATTTTATTTTCATATTTATGTACACTTGAATATAATCCATCACCTTAATAGTTTTTGGTGTCCACGAAAACAGTTTGAATTTTTTTTTCACGTATATCGGAGTTCGAATGAACGGGTTCATTGTGAAGAATGCCATAAACGCATGCATCCAGTACTACCCGATTTCAATTTTTTTTGAATATTAACGGGTATTTATTACAATACGGAAAGGAAAAAACTTGAAGAATTTCTAAAAAACTATAGAGATAAAATGAAGTGAAATCTCATGATACAGTACATAATACAGTATATAGTAGGTGTGTAAAAAAAAAATGTAAAAAAACTAAAAAAAAAAAGAAGCAAAATATAAATATTGCGTCTCAAATCCATTAATATTAGGACCTTTCGACGTGCACGAATTGTTTGACCGGTATACGTATTGATTAAAATATATTCTAAGAAGTATAAGATATACATACGGAGAAAAAAAAAATAAAGAAGCTTTGGAGATTTGGGGAGAGGCAAAGTCATTCTTTTGTATTATTAACATGTAAACTTCTTCACCGTACAATATATTCACGTTCCCTTTTAGGAACAGATAAGCTTTTCCGTACATCGTCAATCATCGTTTATTATGTAGTCTTTCGCTATATGATACTCGCGCACACACGAATATCCCTTCGTGTCGTTAAAAAATTCACATGTGAGCACTATGTGCGTACGAGATCGTTCAAATTTAACGTTACGAACTTAATGGCACTTGGGTACGCATTAAAAATGCTCTGCGGATTCGAATGACCCTGTACATGATTTAATATGTACATCGTACATGCGTTTTTTTAAAGTTATATATATTATTATTATTATTTTTTTTTCCGTATTGAAATGTTTTCTTAATTCCTCGTCGTAATACTTATGGCTCCGGGTCGTTGAAAATTTCGTCAACTGTCCGATCTGTAAGCGTTACTTAACGTCAGAAACATAAATCGGCTTATGCAAAAACCTCTTGGAAACGTTAATACACCCGGACGGCGCGCAAAAAGCCGTGTCGTGTACACGTACATACAAAGGTACCGTTGCGGATAAGTCAAAATCTCTCGAGCGCCTTTTGTGTGCGTTTCATTATCGTTCTTTTGTTTTTGCATATATTTACGTATACGTTATATGTATACATATTTCTTTTCGCGCCACGCGAATTCTCGCCCGAAGACACCTAATTATACGCGGTACATTGCATAACCACGTGACGATTTGTACGCACGCGCCATACCGCGTACACGCAGAGACCCCCATATCAAATTCCGGGTCCTACACTAAATGTTTGTCCGGTCCTTTATAAAACTTTCAATTATTAAATTTACCATTAATTATAAAAAAAATCAAGACTCGTAAGCATTTTAACAATACTAACATCTTTATTTTTTACTAAAATATTATCTAAATGAAAAAAAGAATTATATTTTAATTTATATTTAATTTAATTTTTTTAAGTTAAAATTTTATTTTATGGGCTCTGAGATCAGCAAACCCAGTTATAATATCATCAAAATTTATTGTCGAAGTCAATTATTGTTGAATGTATTCTCCATAGATAATAGAGCAAACACGATAATTTCTAGATAATTAATGGTTAACCTTCATATCAAACTATTAAAATAACTAAATATACCTATATTTTATATATATTTCATAAAATGTTATTTTATAATATTATTTAATATAAAATAAGTATTTCTTTTAACATTTTAATAATTACAATTTATTTCAAGGGACTCACGGGCCATTGTACTTAAGGTCCAACAGTCCTCCTCTTGTGGAGCCCTGCGTACACGTGTATCTGTAATGTAGGGGTCGGCAATCTTTTGAACCACGCGGGCTATATTTTTTTTCAAATGTTTATCAAGGGCCACATTAAAAATTTTTTTTTTACATATGATATATACTAATAATTGTATTGATATTATATTTGATTATTTACATATAAATATGAGTGTAAAAAATACGGATGTTACTGGAAAAAATTGCTTTTAAGAAAAAATTTAATTTTTTGACAAATTAAATATAATGGCTTACCTTTGTTTTCGACGAAAAAGTATAAATCAACCCAAGAGTTATTAAAAAAAACGATGTTCATTACAAATTTTTCTTTTTTTAGTCACCATAATGTTTGGATTTACTTGTAAAATGAAACTATTACAAACGCAAATAGTCACACATATGGGCGTAATACTAATTGCTACAAACGCAAAGTAACTATGACCATAGATTAAATATATTAGATACATATGTATTAAATACATAGATTAAATATATTTAAAATTTTAATTTTTAAATATATATAAGTATTTATATTTAATTTATTCTATGACTGAGTAGTGCAGCCGTCTTTATCTTCTACTCCGATTAGATAATAATAACAATTTCATAGATTAAACTGACTATATAGCTACATAGAATAAACATTAACTATTAACGATTAGATTAGATTTTATTTGTAAGGAGAAAAGAATTGAATAGTATTGAAAATTGTATGAAAAATTTTATTGAACAAAAATAAAACACAAAAATTTACCAACCTTTGTGCGGGCCATAAAAAATTGCTTCGCGGGTCGCGGATTGCCGACCCCTGCTGTAATGTATGCGTACGCGGAACATGGTGTATACGTTTCTTTCGTACGCATATTACCGTCTGCGCGCGCTAAAATATACATTCGAACCCGTTGTTTTCGATTGTTCAAGGCATTTCGAGTTCAATGGTTTTACATCAAACCCACGAGTTCCACAATATAAACGTGTTTGCTGAAGATAAACAACGCGCGTACATAATCGTTCGTGTTAAAATGTACGTAGAAGCCGATTATTAGTAACGCGCAGACCCGGCTCAAATGTTTATTTACACCTAGACGAATTTAAATGTTGCCATCTCTTACATGTAAATACTACATCGAATATTATTTTAACATAAATATTACTAAAATAGAATTAATTCTGAGTTGATTATTTTTAATTATGTAAAGTTAACAATTTATTAGATTAATACATTTGTAGACAAGTAAACCACTCTAACTTAAATAAAATGAAACAGTTTTTTGAGTCTTATTTTTTACTACACACGATTTGATATGAGTAGGTACTAGTAAATGTATGTAATATTCTTTTTAAAATTATCTATACTTCGAAAATGTTAAATAACTTGGGAATGCGGATACTTGATTCAATCGCGTTGTTGCAACAAAATGTCAAGGAACGGATCAGTCCGTGTATACAATAGAACATTATAAATCATTCGGATTGATGAAACACCAATTTTTCTTACGAAACCATTAACGTCGAGTTACTTGACACGAAACAACAGGCAACGATAAATACATATTTTACTTAGAATATATTTTTTTTCACGGTAGGTATTATTTAAATATAAAACTAAGGATTCATATGAATTTGCATGTTTTTTTTAAGCAGTTCAAAAAATAGCTAGGTAAGCTACAAGTTTGAATTATAGATGAGTCAGTTGATTAGAGATAAAAAATTTTATTTAGTGTATTTTGTTAAATTTTGACATGTACTGCATATTTCTGTATTTTACGACTTTTTATTGCATGCATACGATTTTTTAAATACATAATATGTGATATTTTATTTGTTAATTAAAATAACGTATTAATAATTATATTTATAGTCCCTGTAATTTGACGATGTCGTTTTCATATCTTATCTGAAACCTAACGGGACAGTTAGTAATCGGTTATTGAGTAGGTTTTCGTGAATCATACATTAATCATATTTGTTCCTTTGTGTTTGTCGCAATCCGAATGTGCGTGATTCTCATTCAATTAAATTTATTTATACAATATAATGCCGAAAATCAGTGCAATTACGTCTAGTAGTCTAAACAAATTTGTAGCCAAATATAAACATATTTTTTTTAAAGATCACTTAGTTTTGTTAGTTTAGTTTTTTGCATATTTTTTTATTTTTTAGGGCATATTCCTACAAAATAAGAACATATTTCTTAGGTTTTTAGAACCTAAAAACCTGGTTCCTAATTATGACTATTATTCATTGACACATTTCACCATAGTCCAAACATGTTCCTAATAAGTGGGATCTACTATGTTTAGTTTTCTAACTAAAAAGGTGCGCCTTGTGCATACTCATCATATTCGTATACCTGTGAAGCTTCATTATTGTTTAATATATTCGCTTCACGAATAAAACGATTAAAATATTGTTGTGTTGTATGTAGGTGGTTACCCGACCGATTGGCTTAAAGCAGCTGTGTAATCATTGGTTCGAACCAGGTCACCGGAAATTTTGCTTTATGGGCAAGACCATACCATCCTAAGAAAAGAAACCTATAACATAAAGCTAAATGTTCCGACATGAGTCACAAACGATTCTTCACATACAGTACTACATATATGGGTATCGGGCTGAAATCTTCTGAAAAAAAAAAAAAAAATTAATTTAAAATTTCGAAACTTAGCACTAATTAAAATTAAACGTATTGATTTTTTCTGAAAAATAACTAATGCTTTTCAGGAAATGAAAAACAATAATATGGGTACCGGCAATAATCTTTGTGTTTATGTTCCAGCTAAAGTGTTGAATTTTGTTATTTTATAAAATAACTAGGTAGTTCATGAATTACATACGAATGTTAGTTAAAATATGAAATAATACATGAAAGTTGTACTTTAACTAGTTATTTCATAGAATATCTAGTTATTCTATATAATATCAGTTTCACATACGTTAAAAAGTAAAATAAAATAGATTAAAATTTAAAATATATATTAAAATATTTTCTTTTACTGAATTATGAATTAATTATAGTCATATTATTTATTTATTTGTACATGTAAGGCTATTATGGCATTTAGAGTTGCACAATACCTCTTTTTTTCTACAAACACATCGCGTTGTGTCACATTTTTTGGTACAAATGCACTTAAAAAAAACTTGACCAGTTCCCAGTGACTTCAATATCCTGGTTTGCTCTCTCTATGCTGCCCTGAAATTGGCTATGTTGTGGTTTGCCATGGATAATAGTTAATTCGGACCACATCTCTTAAAGAATTTACAATTTCATTACAAAATTCTCGGCCGTTATCCGATTACAGTACTGAGGGAGCACCAAATAAATATTTTACATTTCAAAGATCTTAAAATACAAAATGTGGTCAGATGGTCCTGATAAACCAAAACAAATTTATACCCTGCGTCGGACTGAGATTGAAAATCAATTAAATCAATTTAGCAACGGCTGTTAAAATCTTCAAACTCCATTGGTTTTACAATATCTTTTCTTTGACTTTTTTTTTTTGCTGGCAAGGTATACACAAATCTAAGTATTGCTTAACATCAGATTGAGTAATATTTTTATAACGTTTATTTATTTCATATAACATGCGATCTCTACCCCCTTATCTAATAAAAATATGAATTTCATGTAAATAATCAAATATTTCTTCAATCATAACATATAATTTAGCATTTTCATTTTGATTACTTACGGGTAGTATTAGTTTTTCAATGCCGTTTATTTTTACAATATCGTTATGTTTTACTAATCAATAGTCACGAGAAGATTCCTTTTTTATTTTAATTTTTTTCACGTCTATCATAAAACTTGTGTATTTCTCTTTTGTTAAAATAGCACTAGGTATTTGGTTTTAATAAACGATTTTCAACACTAATATAAAACTTTTTTTTCATTAAATCAAATTCATTCATTGTGAACAATATAGTTAATACTTAAAATAATAGTGTAGAGACACACGAATCAATAGCAAACACGTGTGACTGTATAACTATTACTAAACTTTAGACCTATATAATACATGTACCAAATACCAACAACGAAAATCTTATAATAACACGATGAACGTACAATGCGGTCACCGATAAAAAGGACGTCAATCTTATCTGATTTAATATGTTATACTAAATAATTGAAAATGTTAGAATCATATTTATTTATCATGATATTTTGTTATTTACAATTTGACACATTAATGAAGTGATGCCAGGAAATGTATAAAATAACTAGTTAAAGTATAAATTATATACATTACCTACAAGCTTTAGTTATTTTATAAATTACCTAGTTATATCATAAACTAATTGATTCAACACTTTAACTGTAAAATTTACATTTCTACAGGAGTAGAGTTTAATTTGTAATGTTTAATTATTTGCTAGGAAATCAAAAATTTACAATAGTATATTGTTTTATTTTATGTACGTACAGTGATCCTAAGATATAGACCACGAATAAACAGGAAACCTGTCTAAAATGTAAATTATTACATATTTACCCCTTCAGAAATCGTATCATACATGTTCATTATAATACGAATGATGTGCTTTGAATAGTAATGTATGTTTACATTATTGTTACAGTATAGTAATGCGATTTTTAAATGTACCGTCCGGATAACAACGTATTTATGCAATACGTAAAGTAAAAAAAAACTCTTCCATGTCAGCAATACACAAACACACATACGTTATACGTATTGTACGCAGTACTCACACAGTACTCTGATGAGACCACGTTCCGCGTCGGGTTGCAGAAACATAATAATTCAAATATTACAGCATGAGGATATTCGGTCGGTATACTGATTGGAATTCGGATTTAAGAGATTTCAAAATCATCTATCACACATAGAATATATTATAAAAATATAATAATAATAATAATAATAATAATGAATGAATGATTATTATTATTAGTGTACTAGACGTCTCGAAAACTGAAAACATAATCCCTCTCGGAACACGAACATCAGGAGTTGCAGGAGCAGCAGAACGAGCCATTTTTGTAGTAGTGATTCCTCAGGCCGATAATCCTTTTGTCGAAGACCGACAATTCAGTTTCCTCTTGCCGTCGCCCCACTCCCTTTCCTGGGCGAGCGGGATACATTCGTGACAGCCGGGCAGCAAAAGCGGTGGTGCGCGTACATGCGGATATCGGATTTGCCGCATAGGCGATTTATCACGAGCCCTTTGGAGCGCGCGCGGAACCGAGCGCAACACACTGCAACAACGGATGTGCGGCATAATTTGTTATACGCGCGCGCGCTTCGACTCTTGAACACCAGCCAACACCGACGATCGATGGTGAATAAGAATAAAAATGAATAGAAATTTAGATGGGGAAAAACTAAAACAGAACTCCACGAGACGGCAAACACTACGTTCACGTGCGTCTGTAGAGGATTGCATACGTATGTATCGAACGCTGCAGTGCAATTTATGTTTTAGTGTATCGAAGTTACCGAGGACGTCAACGACCGTGACACATCGATCGGTAAATGACAAAATTAAAATTAGCTAAGCGACATTTCGGGTTTGTCGTTTGTGTAAGCTGCGGGACAACCCAATGTTAAAGCATTGAATCTCATAAGTGCTGTGACGTTCCTCTGACCATTGGGTAATAAGATATTCAATCTATATATTTCGGTTACAAACAACACTCACGAAAACTGTGTTCGTCATGTGACAAATATAATATGACGCTTGGTTCCTGCTCTTATGGCTCATAATCTTTTATAATGTTGATAATATGAAATATATTTGGCGTGATAATAATCGTTGCATATATAATTATAATTTAACTTTAGTCACAATGATCTACTATTCTTTTGGTCGATGACCAAACATACTGTTATCATAAGAGTTGATTTAAAAATATTCCTAATAATTTTTTTAGACTATTAGTAACAAAATTAGACCGTTCATAAAATGTGATCGACCAAACGTCATTATTGTTAAGTGTTGTGGTAATATGGTGTATTAATAGCAGGGACCAAAACCGTAACCGAATAGAACCGGTACTAGAACCATTTAACCTTTAAAATTTAGGAACCGTAACTGAAACCGGAACCAAAAATGAAAAACCGTAACCGTAACCGTAACCTTAATTATAAAAGGGTTAATTTAGGTCAGTTGTTTAGACTAGTAAAACTATGGTAATGACTATTTTGTTTGTTCGTTTGTCGGTTCGGAAAAATAAAAGTTAAATCTTTTTATGTTTTTATTATTTTGTGTTGTAAACTGTAATAGTGTAATGCATATAATAAGTAAATTTGTAATAATATTATTATTATTGTTTGTTTTTTAATATATTACAATTTACAATGAGTATATCATCTATCATGTAAATTATGTATTATATATAATTAATGTTTATAAGAAATTTGTAGCAACAACAGTAGTCAGTATTACCTTGGATTCCTAATTAAAATTAAATTTTAAATTAAAGATATTTATTTCATCAAAACATAATATTTCACAATATTACAAAATATTTTACAAATTTTTACTATTAATTCGAATAAAATAACTTAACCTAACTCATAGAAATATAATAGGCTGATATAATATATATATATATTTAATACATTTATAATTATTTTTTTTAACTATTCATAATACCTTCTATTTTCATGAAATGAAACAATTAAAATTTAAACAAGAATAATTAAATAATTTCATATTATTTTTTTAATAAATTTCTAATAGTCAAAATTAACCGAAATTAACCGGTTCTAGAATCCTCAGTCTTTTAAAAAATCGAAACCTAAACTGGAACTCTTAAAAAATTAATTGAACAACCAAAACCGAATAAACCTATAGGTTCCAGTTCCTGATTAATAAGAATAATCAAAGGAGTCCAAAATATAAATCGGGCTATGCCTTCCAGTGTAGTACAATTAATAATACTAATGGAATTTGAGTTTTTTGTTAAATAAAAGAAAAAATTATAATTATAAGTAACAATAACTATCGCATCAAATGTACTTAATATTATCAACATTATATAAGGTGATAAGTGTTAAAAGTAATGACCAAGAGCCATGTGGCTTGGTGAATACAATTTTCATTAGTGTTGCTTGTACTCTAAAAAAGATGTTCACTGGCTAAAAAAAGCCCATACTTCAATAACATTTGTGTTCGTGAATTTTGCTTGTACCAGCATTTATGAATTAATATATATATCTCGTTATTCAATCGGCAGAGTGTAACACTAGCGCCATGGCGATCGAACAGGGCTTTAACCGTCGGTTATCCCGTGGTGCACATCATATCAACTCCTTTAGTCTTTTACCAGCACATACGCAATATTGTCGTTTTACATTCGTTCCGATAAACTATCTCCATTTGATCGGTGTACGCGTACGTAATGTAAATGTCGACGGTGACGGCTTCTGTTATCACGTTGTGATTTCGTGTTGTCGAGTGACTTTAGACTCGCCAAACAAGTCACCATATCGTTTTCGCACATCGTCCAAAGATTCTCGACAAGTGGGCGAGAAAATAGTCCATAGTTACATATAAATTGTACATAATTCTTTTAGCTATTAAGTAACGGTTTTTTTTTTTGTTGGCTTTTATCATCTTTGTATCCCGCACGTACATCGTTCATACGCATCACCGTCGCTGCCACGCCACACCATCTAATTCACTAACACTCCCCCCCCCTCTATATGAAATGTATTTTTTGTGAACGATGGCGTGTTGTAACACTTTGCCAAATCCCGTTGCGACCCTCTCTACATTCACACACACGCACACAAGCTCAATTTTTACGGCCTTGGTAGAAAAAGCATTATATGATATATATATTTTTTTCTAGTGCTCGTCGAAGGGGCGACATAGAAGAGGAGGAGGAAGATGAAGAGAAAAAGGATGAGGATTGCTCAACTCCGCTCACACACATGTGCGCGCACACGAGGAGTGTGTACAACAAAACATAATATAAAAAACCGGTCTTATATGAGAAACGAAAAAAAAAGTATAGGAAGAAACAATAAAATGTAAAAAATAAAAAATCAGTGAAGAAACCATTGAAAAGCAGTTAGTCCCGTTTCGGTGGTCTACAAAACAATATAATATAATATAAACGTGAATATATGACTTCGCCGTCGTCGCTTCGGTTCAATACGAAACTTGTAAATTTAATTTTACTATTTCCCACACCGCCACCACCGCTGTACCAAAGTATTTAGAAAATGTGTGACCGCAAATATTTGCGCCACGTGTGCATCTCGTTCGCGCGAGTGTTTGTGCATATATACATGCGTGTGCCTTCTAATAATAATATATACTGTACACATATATACGAGTAATATATTGAATTGCTTTTTTGGGTCCCCATGTCGCGCGCGCGATTCTAATTTCAAAGAATACATTACTACTGTTGCTACTGCTGCTGTTTTATATTGTGCGGGGAGAAAAGTTTGATGCCCGAACAGCCGTTCCTTTGAACTTGCCCCGAGAGTTAAACAATTCCTTCTTTTTTTTGGGGACGGATTTTTTTTATTTCCGGTCCGTCCTCACGGTTTTTTTTTGAGAATTTTCTCTCTATTTCGCTATTTCTCTTACCATCTCTTTTTCTCTAGCGCTACACTCGGTGTAGAGGAAAATCCTTTATCTCCCTCTCACTTATCTTAACTCGCCAAATAATAGTTGTCTATACATACGTTCACATTTAACGTTATTTATTTTTACATACAGTAATTTATTTATGATTTTGTTCATGCGATCGCATGTGCACTATATTGCCTGTTGAAGTTAATAATGTCTGTAAACATGATTATAATGCGTTTACACTATCGCATCACACGCAAGCACCAATTTTAACTGCATTGGACATTAAGGATAACTATGTAAATATAAGTTTGACAATGTACATTTAGATGGTTAATTTTTATTATTACATTATTATTATTTTTGTGTTAATCATTATGATTTTTATTAAATTGATTTAATTTCAAGTACTTAAACTTCAATTTTTATTATTAACACTAATACATTTATAAATAATAGCTCAAATTAGTGATCATAATAATCATAAAATGTTAAAATTGAAATAATAATTTATTATGGTATTTCAGGAAGATATCATTCGATAATAAGCGCAATATTTTAAAACACCATTATTTTGCATAAACTATATGAATATATTTATTCATAAATATAAATCTGTGTATTCGTTTTGGAATGTAAAGTATTATACATTTATATCGAAAATATTCGATAGTAAATATGATAAAATTCTACACTGAAACACAAATAAGCATTTCAGTATACTCCGATAGCATAAATTAATCAGATTAAATAATTTATGATATCCATTAGTTTTTAATAATAACGTAAAAATGACATTCATTCAAAAATTATTTGTTCATAGTTTATCGACTCCTGTTGGTATTTTCTATATTATAACAATATTTAATTTTCAACTAACAGTAAACATGCCTAGTAAAAACTATTATTTGCACCGGAACTGGCATTCGATTAAATGATTTTACTGATGAAATTCAAATTACCTACGGTTTGAGGAGAAAAGAAAATTGTAAAATATTATTAGAATCCCAAAATGTTACGTAATAATACAAATAATTACCACACACTTACTCGTGAACACCATTGGTGTGTATTACAAAGGATTACACGATAATAATTTTATCAACTTTTGTGCTGTGATTCATGTTCGAATTAAGTGGTACTGACAAGATTGATGATCTGTTTAATGGTCGTAGCTATCATTTTTCGGTATATTTTAACTATTTCTTCGACTCGTGCGCGTATATTTATAGTGGTATTACACAAATCGTTGAATTTTTATTTTCACGAGAGATGAGGATACAATATCGTACACATTTGACGGTGTTTCAATGATAATTCAGTAAGACGTTTAAAATTATACATGTACGATCAGATTTTACAAGTTCGGGATTTTTCTAATGATTTTTTTTAATAATTTTTTTAATTTTCTCCGAACGCGTTTTTTAACGCACCGTCGGGGATTCATTTTATCTCGTTAGGTAGCCGACGTAATCTGGTCAACGAGAAGAATACACGTCTCGTGAACGAGACAGCAACACAACTCGCATTGCACTGTCCGCCAACTACACACGTGCTCATTTAACCGCAACATACATTTATATGCAAGCATAATAATAATAATAATAATAATAATAATAAATTATAGAAAGTAGAAAGTGCATTGTTTATGATCGCACCGAACAACAATAATAATAATACTATAACGTCGGCAGGTATATAAATGTCGTTTATGAAGAATCGTACTGTCGGGAGGAGAAAAAAAATGAAGAAAAAAAAACGGACCGCATTGTGTTTCGAGACGTCGCCATAATCTCTCGTTCGGAAGACTGCGGTGCGCGGCGGGAGGAAACGGTCCGGGCATATTACGCGCGCCGAATATACGCCGTTTTTACGACCCCACGTCGTATTATTAACCACCTAACCGTCCGAGAGGTTTTCGACGAGCGCACATTTATATTATGAACATATGCGTAAAACGTTCATATATATACAACAAGTACGTACACGACTGGCACTAAAAATCTCTTTCTTTCTCTTTCTCTCTTGGATATTCGGCAACTTGAACGTATTCGCGCAAGTCTCCCTACCGGCTCGTTCGAGAAAAAAAAAACACTAAATATATATACGCAAAATCGTAAAACCGACCACCGCGATAATATATACGTGTATATATGTGAAGGTAAGCGCAATCGTCGGTCGGTCCACCGCGTTCACTGTCGTCTCCCGTAGCTCTCCGCGACCGCCAGGGTTCCGTCCCTAAGCCGCGTCGCTGACACGTCTCGACGTTCGACCGTGTACGTGTATATTATATTATTGACCGCCTAATCATTGGCAGATACGCACACGGTAGCACGCTCGCGTTTGTACGTGCGCGTGTAGTTTTACGACTAACCGAAAAGTTTTCTTTTGTTTCGACTACAACGCGGACGACCGTTTTTACGATCCGCGCCTCCCCGACCACCACGGTATTTGAGTTGACGCACAATAAAATCGTTTCGAAACGGCAATCGCCGCGTTTGCGGAGATTCGGCGGCGCTTTTACTCTGGTAGCGCAGTCGACGACCCCGAGGGTACCTAGCTGTTGTGGCGGCCCTAAGAGGGGCACGAATAGAGAAACGTTGTCGACGATTGCAAAGGGACCTTTTGAACAGCCTCTGAACGCGATTCTAGTAATCTCAAAAATCAAAACATAACGTATCTCGTGAAACAAAGTTGCCAATAGTTATACCGCTATAATATGTAGTTAAGTTTCACGTAACGTTATTTTTAACATCGAGTTATACCGAAATCGTAGAAATGCTCTTTATTGGTTTTTAAATTCAATATCGAAAAACAAAATAAATGATTTCGTTATTATACTATAGATCTATATTATGATATTAAGTACATTTAAATTAATTATGTTAACTATTGTATAATGAAATATACATAATGTTTAATTACATAGTCAACGTGATTTACGTTAAACTAATAGATTATTAATTCATAATTGTACTATAATTTAGATTTTTGTTTTGAAAAAATCCTCTTCCGTTTTATCGATATTGCATCAGAAACAATTAATAAAATGTCTACATGACAATCGCACGAATCCTCCGCTCTCTCTCTTTCTCTTCTCATTCCCATAATGTAATATTATAACATACATATACATATATATATATATTTTTATTTCCATATATTGTAATCCAGATAAATCGTACAATGTAGTTACGTCGTAATATTTTATTATTCTATTTCGTAAAACATTTATATACGCCGCTCAATGATTAAACGACTTTCGGCCATGTGTTTCTATGGTCACCGATGCATTACAGTTATTGCAATGAAATGAATTATGTATCGCGCAACGATCCGGCTGGTTTTGCGGCGTAGAACAACGGTTAAGATGTTTTTGATAATCCGCATAATACAATACCGCTGTGCTGAACACACAATCTTCGCGTTATAGACTTCGGAGATGCCACTGACTTGCAATTAAAACGAAAAATTCTATTTTGGTGCCACCGTACGAGTGTCCTAATATTATACACCCGTTACCCATTTAATTTATGTGCGCCGAATACTAATTTCGAGTATCCGTGATTAATACCGGGAGACGAACTTATGAAATTAATATCTTTCATATTTCAATCATTGCGAGTCTCCAGTCTGTAACTTTTAAATCTTATATATTACATTGCTTACGTCACGCGATGATATGTTACAATAATTTTTAATGACATAATTATGCGTGCGCATCACATTATGGAAATATGTACGATAATAATAATAACATATGAGCCCAAGTGACATTATTTTTAACAGTCGTCCGATATACACCTAATTATGCTCTAAAATTTTAATATACCGTATGCACTATTCAGATGTTGGAACAATTCTTGTATCGTTGGGGTTGAATAATATATTAAAATATGTTTACACCATCTCGATAACTCCTGAAATAACTTTTAATGTTTTCTACTCTTTAAACCAAAGAATTCAGCAGTAATATTTTTTTTAAGACGACAATCTCAGTTTCAATGAATTAATAATCAATAAATACAAATACATACACACATATATATATATCAATATAAAATATAGTAGTTAAATAGTTTCTAGAAGAGTTTTATTATAAAAATGCTTAAAAAAGACGTTGTTGTTGTTCTGGTAATTCGGTTTTCAAATATATTATATGTATCTTTATATATTATTAAAACGTGAGGCGAATTCCTACGACAGTTTTATCTAAAGTTCTACTGGATCGATTTTCATGATTTCCTTTTCTAACACAAGTACTCAGTGTGCAGATGAGCCATTAAAAGAGAAAATTCCAAAAAATGAATTACTTAAATAGTTATTAAAAGAATTAGGTTTACCGTATTATTACATAGTGGTATTCGTTGACGACGCCGGTATAACTCTACACTACTACGTCTACTGCAATACTGTAGCTTTGTGAAAGAAAAAATTAATAAAACTGTGCGGAAAATTAGAAAATTTAAGAATATTTAACCACCATATAAAACTATTTCTTATCTAATCATAGCGCTTAGGATAATATAAACTTTTTAATGTAGCTTTTTAACGTTTGACATAGAATTAACAAAATGCATGCTGCAAATACCGTCAAAGATGATGTAAAAAAACTGAATATCGTTTAAAACAGATGTTTTGGTCGTAGTTATTATTATTATTATTATTTGTTAGTAATATATCTAATTAATATATCAATTAATATATCTATATAGGATAACTGAATTTCTAAGTGAACGTGCAGTTAGTTCAGAGCCATCGCATTTAATAGTTCAAGTTTCAAGTCCAATTTAATATAGAGTTTTGGTAAGTTTGGAGAGACTAACTATACATTTTGTTTGGACCTTTACCGTTAATTCATTACCAATATTTTTTTCTGCCGCCTGTATAACCTCCACTATTCCTACGTTTGCTGCAGTACTGCAGGTCTGTAGATTTGTCGTCGTCGGCGGCGATGTACATTTATTATATTTTACATTGTGGCATTGTGCACTGTTTCGTTATCATCGTCGTGTCGTCGTCTGAGCCGTCGTCGAAAAAAACAACAAGAAAAATACTATTTTCAATTTACGCATTATCTTTTCATATTGTCGTTTCGCGTACAGCATAGAACAACAGGGCTGGCGAAAGCTATGGGCGACCCGGGCGATTGCCCGCGCAGCCAGCACGAAAGGGGCACCAAACTGAAAATTGTTTTCATTTAATCTATCTTTAATACGCATTAACGATCTACAGGAAGTAAAAATATAACAGTTGTGCTTTCTACTTCATATAGGTACTGTATCCATACAGCGCTGGTTTTGATGTAAAAATAATGCGTATAAACATACCATTGCATTTGACTGTGTAAATAAATAGATGGTTGTAATATTTATTTTTATAAAATATTTATCCGTTAACGAATAAATTCATTTAACTAGACGATTACATAAAAGACACGGCGGTAAAACCGTTTGGATCTTACGGCGAAAATACCGCGGTGTGTGACGTAAATCAAAAAGACACAGTTACCCGACACACTCACACAATTTATTGTTTTCGACAAAATCTCGCTACGTAAGATCTGCTGTGTAATGTCAAATGTTTAAACTAACAAGCTACAGTTAACATGTATTCAATATTCATATTTTTTGTTTAGTTAATTTCTACATAATATTTTGGTTCCTTATTAATTATTTACAATGACTCCATTCTCTGGTTGTCTTAATAAATGAGTTGTTAGTGAAATACAGTATTCCTATATTGTAGGCAGTGGCGTCAGTAAATAATATATTCCCCGAAAAAACTTTCAAAAAGTTAAAAACGCTAAGCTCAAAATTAGAACTATTATATTCTTGCAACAAAAAATCAAAAACCTGTCCAAAAAATGCGTTGATATAATACTAAGTTATTATACTAAATATTTACTAATTTTATTTAAATTCACTAAAAAACTTTATTTTACTATTACTCAAACTAAATGGGTTGGAGGGGGGGTTCAAGGGCACCAATACTTTTAGCGCTAGCCCTGTAGAACAAATTATCAATTTTACTATATACATTGTTTCGCTTTTGTTTAAAATGGAATATCAATTAATTCCCATAGTAGGCAATAGAAATTTTTTATTTCGTTCCGTGTCATATTTAATATTCGGCACGTAAGAAGAACATCGAACTTTACAATTACCGTAACCCGGCAGCGACGGGTAATTCAGATAGTACTATTACGAGTATTATATGCTGAGAGCAAAGAAAGAAAAGACTTGGAATTTTTTTCGACTCAAAAATATTAATTTACAATTCAAGATGCAGAAAAAAATATGTTTTTATACCGTGGAGTTTCAGTCGTTGGTTAAATAAATATTGTGGATAATCGATTAGCGTTATTTTTGTAAAATGACTTGTATTTATTTCGCGTGAAGGATATTTAACTTTGAGCGTACTAAAATTATAGGTATTATGTTTAAAAACTATTAATACCAAACATCTATTTCTGTACGATGTGACGCACAATTTAAAAAACCTTATTCTACCCTGTGTGTACTATATAATGTATTTCAGCACTTGGTATAATAATTCATAGCATAATAAATGAGATTCAAAATATTTAAATAATTTCTGCGTGCACCGTAATAAATGCATCATACAATTTTTTCCATTTTAAATTTACATAAATTTATCGTTTTGAACAAAGTTTTTTTTTTCATATTCAGTTATTAATATAGGTAAATAGGGTGATTTTTTAAGTATCTACGTCTCTTTTTTATGCATAAAATATGAATTAAATATAATACTACATAAATATGAATTTTTCAAATTTTAATTCTAAAACAGTTATATATTATTCTATGTATGTACCAAATAAGCTATATTATTACTAAGATTGTAATTTTATATTTTATTTTACATAAAAGCATAATTATGTTACATCACAAAAAATGGAATATAGGTATAGTAGACATCATAGGTCACGTAGTCAAACTCGACGTTGAAAGATGCAAAGACAGCAAAATTGCAATACCCACTCAAGACAATGGGAGTGACGAGTGCAAAGCTGTGAATGATATATAGGACTGTCGAAGTACTTTTCGATTTTATCGGTACAAGTTGTTATCGACGAAATAAATATAATTTGATTAACTTTTGCATTTGTTTCTTAAGTATAAATAGAGAAGATATAAAAAGGTATAAAATAAGAGTTCTATACTCGAAAAGTTTTATAATACAAAATAATTTATATTTTATTTTTATTTTTATAACACCTTCATAAATAACAGTGATTTCTTAAAGTTTTGGCCACCTAATCTATTTTAAATGTCAAGCATTTGCGTGGTGTATATGACACATTGCATTTTAATGTTAAATGTTATATTATATTATTGCAGTGGTCGCCGCATATTGGACTCATGGTTAATTAATTCATTCACCTATTAGACTCAAAACGGCTGGTCCCGATTCGTACATATACACATAGCAATAGTTAACACATAGCAAACAATGCGTCTATATGACTCATACACCGGTTAATAGGGTCATTTGAAAATTAAATAAATCAAGAAAATATGTACATACGTTGAACAGACGTGTTATAAATGCGATATAAATTGGTACCGGTAAGGATCAATACTGAAAAAGAAGTCCAAAGTACTAAACTCGTTACCGAGGAAGAAATATGTGGTGAAATACAGTCAAAACGGTCAAAAGAAAATGTGGCTGGTGGTTGTAATAAATAGGAACTTGATGAGAAACTACCATAAACTAAACTAATACTAGAACTGCTTCAAATTATACGTAGATTCAGCAAAAAGACAATTTTAACGTATTCGAGCAATATAAATCCTACGTAGATATGATTATGAAGTTGGTAGAAGAAGAAAAAATCCAATCAACTCTGAATGGATTTTTATCAAAAAATTAAATAGATTTTACATACATATTATTTTATTTTATTTTTAATAGCGTAGCTAGATTTTTATTTTTATACATAACTCGAATCCCGATAAATATTTTTTAAGTAAATAAGTTTTTAATCAAAAACATTTTTTAAAGTTTTTTGGTTATTCTTCTTATTGATTCAGTTAATGGACTCAAATGGTTTGGTCCCAAAGCGAGTCCAATAAGTGGCGACCACTATATATGAATTAAGAAGTCAGTAGAGTTGTTGTAATTGATACCGAAGTGAATAAATATCGAAGTGAATTGGTATAAAAGAGAAGATTAAAATCAGGAATAAGGTAGCCCAATAAACAAGAAGTAATTAGGGAGAAGAGGAAGACAGCTGAAAATTATACGATTAAAGCTACCAACTTTTTTATAAAGAAATCGTGTACCGGGGGAGGATTCATTCATAGGGTTTTATTCATTCATTGAATGTTTTAACAAATGGGGGGAAACAATAACGGTACTAATGACATTTTTTCTTACTGGTACTAGAACATTTGTGAAAATGAACAGTACAATAAGATGTACATCATGTACAGGTGAACACCAGATGCATACGAAAAACCGAACTGCGCAACACTAGTTAAAATCGTACCGAAAAATCTTCGACTTGACTCGGTATCGAATCTGAGACGGTTGGCTCGTACAGTTCGCGGCAGTAAAAGCTACTTGTGTTTCCATCATAACGATAATGGCGCGTGCATACATTCGAGAATGCGTTCGGGGACAACACGTTATCACCATGGAATTGGCCCTTCTTCAACATTTTTTCCCATTTACATGGCGCGTGCTCCGATCTCAAGTTCTCACGCCTTTTATTGCTGTTATTTATCTCTGTACTGTGCGCAAAAGTCCAAAACAACGGACAGCCGCGCAGCTCTGGCGAACGGCCAAACGTGGGCTATTTGCGTTATTCGCTCATCGTTCTCGTGTAGTAAAATTTGTGTGATTTTTCCGACGACATTATAAAATGATATTGTTTTTTCGTTGTACACAGGCGTCGTTCTTGCCATTACGATGCCGTGCACCGAACGCATCTCGTCGCGGTGCATAATGCGCTTTCGGTCTCACGCGCATCGTCCGCCGCTGCAGTGTTCAACGCGAGTACCAAACGCTCACCCGTTGCGTGCGAATACAGTAATAATTCGATCGTGCATACGTTATAACCAGCGCTCTGCCTTTTCGTTATAATAACACACCCTACGGTGTTTATATGCCAGTTGATTTTGTTTAAAACCCCATGCGACTGTTATAATGTACGTTAACGAAATCCGTTTGGATCGGGAGAAAGTGCGAAAACATTACGAGTCGACGGACTAAATACGTTTGTAGATGCATAAGCTTACAGAAGATAGGCTAATCAATAATTTAACTAATAATGTCAATTATGTAACTAATCACGATTTGTTTAAAAAAAAAAAAATACGTTACGATGGTTGATGATTGCCGCTGATTCAACAGCTATATTACTTGTAAACCTTTGCGCTGGCTTATATTATAAGTTTTATATTATAGTTCGAAATAGCTCCCTCCTCTATTCGTGTAAACATACCATACGCGCATAGTGGGCTAATAATAAAAGATCGAGCGTCGCCGGACGAGGATCCGAAAAAAAAAAGAAAAAACCAAGAGCTTTATGTAGCATAGCATCGCCATTCGGGTTTGACCACATGAGCTCCCTCGATCGTAAATTTTAAATCCGAAACGGAAATAATAATATCGCATGTGTTTGCAAGTTTGACGCGCGCGCGGTCGCCGCACAAGCGGGGGACAGTGTAAAAGTTTTCTCTTTATCTGTCCCACTCTCGCCCCCAACCCCGCTGTAGTCCGTATTCCACAGTGGTGGCGGTGGCTGGACCTATTATAATATATTTGCAATAATATATAAGAACGGACCGGAAACCGTATAATGCCGTAATAACTTTGGCCCATTTTCCTTTTTTTCATCCCCTCTGTCCTTCTGCATCGGTCGCCGTGTCCTTTTGTACGACGGGACTAGCGCGCAGTGCCCCCGACGTATAACGACCGCAAAACTTTTCGGATCCGAGACGAATCACCGAATCACGGGAAAACTTCTAATGGCTTCTTCGTATAATATGTGCACATGTACGAATGGAGTTATGCGCGTCCTTTTCGGAGACGCGGTTTGCGGTCGTGTACACTGTACAATAGGTACGGAATGGAAAAACGACCGCTATCCGAGAAGGTTCACGTGTGGAAGCTAGGTGCGTGTGCACATATGTAGCGCGAGCGAGCAGTGGGTTGTTTACACGTAAAGCGGACACGCATCGTCCCAACATTTACATTTATGGTTTGTGATCCACTTGTTATCTAACTACCAAAGCTATCCGCGGTGGACTGCTCGAGGTACCCGAATAAGTACACCAAACAAAAGATCGACGGTTCTGATTCTCGACGGTTGGGGTTGTCCTGCAGTGCACGAGTTTACAGTGACGTTTTTCAAAGAGAAATATATATTTTTTTTTTCCATATATAAATACACATTATACCGTAGTATAAATAAAGTTTATAACTAGAAAGTTTTAAGATAGGTTTTTTTTCCTGCAGGTTTCAACATTTAGAAGTTTCTCGGATTTTCTACACGTCCCGTTCTTGTACCGTCAACTAATACACATCTAACGAAATATGATAGTGCGCTGCGCGGTCGAAGAAAGTAATGTTGTTGGTATTTAGAAAAACTTATATCGTGTTCTTAAAGCTGGTCCTTATGCATACCAATATTGAATAACTCGTGGAAAAACGCGTGCCCGGGACTCTTTACGGTTCAGTTTAACGGACTTTATACGTGGTGCGTAAGACATTGACAAAAAAGCAAACGGAATGAATGCGAAATTTGCACATCGTATATCGACTACACGAAACGGTTCGGCGGTGCACCATATATTTCCTTTCATCCTCCCACCGAGAAGGGAGGGGGGAATTGAGCGTGAGGAATTCGAACCGAATGACCCTCCCCCCAAGGAAACGATCATCGTGCGCATTATTAAAACAATATATACAAGTTTAAGTTTTCGGGTCCGATTTCGAGTCTGAATTTAGACGAGTGTTTACGAATTAGTGTACACCGCTCATGCGTTAACATTGCACTGCCGAGGCCGTTTTTATTGCGCAGCGATCTGCGCACGTCCATCCTGGAGGATGCCACTCGTAGACGTTGTTGTTCCGGAACGTGATGCCTCGTCCTCGGCCCGTTTCACGTCGAGCGGTTCGTGACCACGTGGTACCTCATAAAGTTTAATGACTCACGTCGCATTGTGCGGTGCAACGTTCGGTACGGTAAGAATCGCGCTGATCGTGGGATTAATACTATGTATTTATATGCATGCGGGGTGCATTGGACGAAGCGGTTATTGCAAATTTCCGAAGAGTCCGTGCAGGGCCGTATTTAGGGGGTAGTTCGGGGAGGAAATAACCCCCCCCCCCTGAAATATTTAAGGGAGCGACAATATATTTACGGCGACTCTAAATAAAACCAAATCGATTTTTTTGCATTCTTCATGGAAAAGTCTTAACCTGAGAGCGAGTCCAAAGCCGTTTCCTTTCCTATGCTGGTTATGTACCTAACATCTACCGTACTTGGTGGACGACTACTTATCCGTTGTCCTTGACCTAGGCCTACTGATCATAGCTGATAGAAGAGCTACCATTAACGTAAGGGTTTTCCAAAGCATTATCAATGGTTTTACCAATGTTCCATCACTTCTTTCCTCATGGGCACATTAAAAGGGGGGTGGCAAAAGGGGAATTTGCCCTGGGCAGAAGTTTTGAAGAGGCGGGAAATATTTAGAGAAAATGTTTACGAACGAATGTTTTTACAAAAGTATTTGTAGCAAAATATTATAAACATCATTGTATTATCTTTATCCAGACTTTAAAGTCTAAAAGGTATCATGTAAATATATTAGAAACACCAGAATTAGAACTTATAATAATGATATTGCAATGTACTAATATAGATTTTATTATAAAACAGAGTATTTCATATGACATTTATGTAATATATCATAATATGTTAACAGTAATTAAACATATTTTATATATAATAATCTTTTTCTGACCTGTTAATACCGACCATTAAGGTCCTTTGTTGCTTCCGCAATCCTTCTCCACTGATCCCTATCCGTTGTCATGTCGATGCTGAAGGTGTTGTTTATTTTTAACAAGTCTCTCTTCACCGAATCAAACCATCTCTGACGTGGTCTCCCCAGGCGTCTCTTTCCAGTAGGGTTCCCCACCATAACTTTCTGTATGAGACATCTTTCTGCTTGATACACGTAGCCTGCCCATTTTATTCTCTTACTACGAATGAATTGACAAATACTTAGATTGCTAAAAAGTCTTTGTATCTCGTCATTTTTTCTTCTTTCGAATATCTCTGAATTCACATTATACACTGGTCCATATATTTTCCTCAAAATTTTTCTTTCAAAACTTGAGTTATTTTTCATCTCCTTCTGTACTTGCTCATGTTTCACATGCATGCGTTGCTATGGGGCACAAATATGTAATATATAATTTCTCTTTCGTTCGGAGCGTCAGAAGCTTTGATGAGAACATCTCTTTCATAGCGTTATAGCTTCTATTTGCTGCTTATAATAGCTTAATAATAGCTTGTTAATAAGTTAACTTTCTCAATTAATAGCTTGTAATAGCTTTTATTGTTTTCTTATTTCATATATAAATGTATATAAATATATATGTTAGAATAATAATAGATGGGAGAAAAACGTACACTCATAGATGCGATTAGAAGAAAACGCTGGAAAATGGTAGAACATTCCCTGAGACATCCAGAAGAATTACATAATATAATATTAGAGAGTATGATAGAAGGAAAGAAAACTGCAGGCTGTCCTCGGAACCTTATATAGGACAAATTAAATGCTACGCAAAAGTCAAAACATTTAAAGAACTTAAAGAAAAGGCGAGTAATCGGTTAGAATGGAGAATTGGAGTTGTAGACCAACCTTCGTGTTGATAAAAAAAAAAAAATAATAATAATAATGTATCTCCCATACCCAATTCAACAAATACGATTTTATTATATAGGACAGAGTCATTTAACTTGATAAAAGATAGAGTTGTGGAAATATTTTTAGTCATATCAGTATTTTTGCAGGTTGTTAGGATTATTAATAATCTTATTGATGTTTTAAAAAATTAAAAATATAGAAGTTTTGATGTATTATTTGGGAGTTATCAGTGACGTACTTATAACTATATCACAATAATTACGCATAACTACAATGATTTTTTCTAAAGTAGTACTATAGTAGTATTAATAATATATCAATTTACATATGAATTATGATTTATATATGTAAGTACCTAAATTATATTATATTCGTGTATGTTATATTAACATTGATTGTATTGTAATATAATGTACTTTAATTGTAAATCAAAAATATATAATTAAAACCGTATTTTAAGGATACATGAATATAGTTTGAAAATCAATAAAAATGTGAAGTCGAAAAAATAATTGTCCGAGCGAAGTGAACAAAGTTCTTTTCTAGCCTGCTCTATCACTTTATTCGTTATTTCTAAGCGTACCAAATCGTACAACTTGTTCGTACTATTAAAATGAAAAATAATTCATATACATGTGCACTTACATCATGGTTATAATCATATCACGATCGGACGAGGCTAGAACGTCAAGAATATGATATAGGGTACTCGCCCTTAGAATGAGAAAAGAGGGATGGTCGAACGGACCATGTTCGTGAAATGAAAACTCGAGGCAGTCGTCTCACGTAAACGAAACGTGCGACGTCAGCTGTATGCAAGGAGAACGAAATTATTTAATCACGTACGTCTCGTTACACAGGTATGTTTTTAATTGCATTGCGTTCGAGTTGTACCCGAAAAGAATTCGTTCGACACAGTTATAATAATAATATTACCGCTCAACGTTCGAAAACGGTTTAATTACTGTTGCGCGCGGTTCCTTCTCTATTCCATTCCGATTTCCAGCACTTTCATCGTACTCGATGTATATTATTAATAAATTACGACGGAGCACAAGGGTTTCAAATTTGAGAAAAAAAAAATTAAATTAAATTCCTCTCGCCAAAACGACGATCATCAAGTTATAACGAACTTTTGAGATACCTTGTCTTATGATTAAAGAGCGGATTTAATTGATATTGCAACTTTTTATTGATACCCAGTAAATCAAATCTGATTAAATATGTATACGAATCATATTGATTGCAGTCTTCCTATTTAATTTAATAATGCAATTTTTTGCAATTTTTTGCAATTATTGCAATTTTTGTATACATTACGAGATAAAATATACAAATTATTATTTCCAAAGTGATTTTACATAAAAAATATAACTACGAAGTAAATTTTTACAAGTAGTTAAATGTAGTTTAGGATTTTTAAAATTATATTTATCTGGGTAATTATATTTATAATTATATTTAATTATAATTAAAGATAAATTAAAATACGTCCTAGAAAAAAATGAAGGATATAAAACTATTAAAACTTACTTTGAGATTATGACAGGAAATCAAAATGTTTATTTAGATACATCACCCAATTTTTTAAACTATCCTAAATATGCATCGATAACAAGTGTCGACGTTGAATGTACTTCTTCATTATATAAACATGTTTTAAGTAACAGACGATACAATTTTCAAGAACACAATTTAGAGATGTATATAACTAAGAATTTTTATTCAGAAAATTGATATATTTTGTAAATATTATATTGATGTCTTTAATATTATTTAAGTAAGTAATTCATGATAATATATTTGATATCATTTTACTAAGTAATTTTAATGTATTTCATTGCAATTTTGATACATTTTCACTGTAATTTTGGCATCATTTTAGTACAATTTTAAGATATTTTTAATGCAATTGTATCCGGTCTTTACTTATGATCAATAGTATTCATCATGTTTAAATCAATTTGTGTATTCGTATCTATGATTTTTAAATTCAATTTAAAGTGAATTAAAGTATAAAAAATAATTTAAGTTATTTATTTTAAATAGGAATATTTTTTTCGGAGCCCTGATGCCCTTCATCCAAGATGTGGTCTTTCTCTCAATATTTTACCATCAATTTTTACCATCATAACTGTCTTCATGGAACCAAATGTATTCCATTAATCATATATTTTATGCAGTTCTGAAAGGTTAATGTAAAATTGTCATTTTATTCTTTTCGATATAATATAAATATACATTTGATTATACTAAATAAATATTGTATTCATATAGTTATGATTTAAATAGACCAACAAAATATGAATTAATTACATATCACACATTTATCTTGTTCAGCCAAAAAATGTAATAAAATGTACTCGTACAAATCTGAACAAAAACATAACGATGATAATTATAATAATAATAATAATAACTATTCTGTATTGTGTACATAAACTTATTTAATGACTTAATTATACGATAAACGTATTTTGTGTTTCTGCGTGCGAGAGCTTCGTTCGAACGGTCGATTTCTCTTATTTCGGTGGGTGTAAGGATGTTTTTCTGAATTAATAAAGCATATGCGTCGAACACTATTATCTCGATGTATTTCATGTGTATTGCGGAAGCTGTCCGAGGCGGAATCGTACACAGGACCAAATAAATGACGTGCGAGTTACATTTCAAACCGTTTTCCGTATCATTCAGTATGCACGCGTGCGGTAAATTATTAACGGTACGTCTAACCGTGACGGGACAAAATCAAAATTTAATCAAAAAAAATCATGTGAACACACGTATTACTTAAACTTTCGAATGCCATAATGCGCGCGCGCGCAGTTCGATTTAAATGAATTCACCGGATTTTGAAAAACGTAAATCAAACGAAATACGCTGTCGGTCAAAACTTTTTCTTTGCGCATCGTTATGTGCGCCATATGTATGCCTCAATTATGTCAAAATCGAAAACTTGACTTCGTCATCGGTTGCAATATTTTTCAAGTGGTAGACGGTACATATTTTTTTTCTTTTCCTTTTCCCGATCTCGCGTCACTCCTTATTATGTTTTATCGTGAAAAATACGTACGAAAGAAGTTCTACTTGTACGCGTGTTCGAATGCGACCGACTATGACGACGACGTACTTCACTGTATGACCAATGTGACGCACGTTCAGGGAGCCGGTAAATACCCACGCGCGCTTGACCTTGCTCCGCCGACCGACCCTTATCCCGATTTTACCCAGTTCGTACATATACCTTCGCATGCTTCCACCCGCTACTCTCTTCGTCACCGCTCGAGACGTTTCGCAACGCACGCGAACAGAGGTTATAAGTGCACCGCTGCAGCGCACCCTTATTCCGCCACCGAGAGCGAGTACTGCACGATAATACATGTGCTCGACGGTTTATAGAAGATTTTACGTGACACTCGCATTAAGCGAATATTATTTTATTGCTACGAAAGACTCGTGCGGATCCGACCGTTTTGAACGACTCAGCATGAGACTCGGGTCTCTCGTCTTGTAATTATTATTGCTGTTGGAATTTTAGAGAGACGGACGAAACGCTTGAAACATTAAATTTACGGTTTTCATTTTCGCTTTAATGGGTTTAAGAGGAGACCCGCGGGATACTCTTTTCTAGTGCTACTATGGTTCAACTCGTGTTTATACCGAGTTTTACCAATAATCAGTGCCTGATTGACAAATTTGCCGCGTGAGGGTAGATTTTAAAATTCCACCATTTAACCTCCCCACAAACCAATATATATATATATATATATATATATGTATACAACAAGTAACAACATAGTTAAGATTGTTTAATTAATTTATATTTATAAACTTTATAATACAAATTTATTCCATATAAAACATTTACAATTATTTTTTAGCTTTCTGTGCAGCAAACACTTTAATGATATAATTCCAACCTATAATTTTTGGGAAAAAATTTACAATATATATTAGAGACAACTATGACATATTTTTATTAAATAATTATGTTTTCTTGTAATTCTTGACTCTTTAAAACTGAGAAGGATCATTCTACACTAGTATTTGAACATGGTATAAATATAAAAAGTTTTAAAGCTATTTCCACTATAGGAAATGAATCGTTTAACTTTGATACTGTTAATACTTCAAAAAAACTGTGTATAGATAATTTTTCATCTTCTGAAAAATACTTCATTATTATTTTAAATTGTATAATCTCATTTTCAAGTTCCAGTTATAATCACTATAAATATTTACTAATTGCTTTGATTTTTCTCGTAAAATATCATTGTCGATTCTTTCTGCATTTTAAAAAAAATCCAAACGACTCATTAATTTCAATATATGCATTTGTATGTGTTTTCAACTTATATTGATTGAAAATAAAATATTAAGCAAATTGTTTTCCAGTCAATCATGATTCGTGAATCGAACTTGGAAACGCTGATATTATGACCATGAGACACGAGAAAGAGAAAGAAAGAGAGAGAGAGAGAGGGAGAGAGATAACAAAAACAATTGCTTAGTAGCGTATAAATAAATTATTTGAAACTATTAATATCAAATTCAATAATCTGATGGTTATAAATTATAATACACACATGTAGATATAAAATAAATATAATAAACACAATTTTATGTCAGTGTAACGAAAATAAAAATGCATAGGTCCGAGCGCTAAATAATAATAATATGGTTTTACTCTAAATATGCTAAACGCCCACACACGAAATAAATCAGCGGTTTAATATAATATAAAATAACTATTATAATTATAATTATAATATTATAATAGTATATAATTTTTATTAATATTTTTCAATAATAAATTAATAATTTTTCCTAAAAACTAGTATATACATTAGAAAATTTCAAAACTTTTGACGCCGTTAAAAAATTACTACCCGGGGTAACTACCCCCTTTGTCTTCCCCCCTTTTAACCCGGAACTGCCAATAACCATTGCTACACCATTGCTGTGTAATGATAATTGCGAAAAAAGAAAACGCGGAAATCGTGTAGGTACATGGTTAAAATCCGAATCGTATAGTTTTAATTTAAAAGCAAAAACTGATCGACAAACAACGTCCTCATTATTATTTAATATAAATTATTTAAATGTATAACCGCGTGCAGTGGTTAAATTAATTTTAAAGTTTCAATGTTTTAAGTAAATAGCCAATGATTTTATACCAGACCTACCAGTTTTAGTGTTGTTTAAATGGCGTTCACGAGGACTAAAAAAAAAACGATTTTCCGTAAGTATTAATACAAAACCCTATTGAAATCAGTACATTTTTTTCTTTTTTGTATTGTAACAAGTCATGGCACCAAAATTTTTTTAGATGAAACTCTTTTTTTCCCCTTTATGAACTGACGACATCGCGGGTAGACTTTCATGTTTCTTCCGCGGCGCCGCTTTTAGATGACGCCTTGGGTCACCTGGTATGGTATGGGTATGAGTAAAATCAGAACATAGATATTTATATTACAACAATAATATATTTGTGTTGATTAAATAATAGTTTGATTTGAATTTGATAAACGAAATCCTTTGTGATTCTTAATATAAATCTTATACTCCAATTAACTATAAATACTGAAAATATAATAAGCTACAGAAAATTTTATTACGAATCCTATATTTGTCAGAACTAAAATTAGTAAATTTCAATGGTTAACTAATTAATTAATAGATGAAACCAAATGCGATTTTGAGTGTTGTAAAATTTAATTTAATAATGTGATTTGGATACTCAAAACATGTATATAAGCCCAATCAATTATGTAATATCGATTTAAAATATTTGTGTGATTCTTAGTTTTTCTATTAAGAAAAAATGTTGTTTAATACAAAAAAAAACATTTATTATGATGAAACCAATATATTCTTCTTTTAATTTTGTAGCAGAAAAATATAGAGGTTACTATAGTATTGTAAAATGCTCTTTTTATTCTCTTCAACGTTTAATTTTATCAATTAATTTATAGAAATTTTATGAGGAATTCGCGGACTTCATCACAAATTTTTAACACGTATCGAATTTTAATTAGACTATTGCTATTACTATTAATGTATTTATACCTTATATTTGGTTTGCATTCCTCCATACTGAAATCATCTCATTCGAAACGTAGAACTTATGAGTCTCTATATTGAAATGTTCAGATAAAGTTAACAAGAAATTAGACGATTCAGCTGATAAAAAAGTATTTTTTGTGTAGGCAACTTTAGAATTATTGCATATAATAAATGACGGCTGATCAGTGTTGACTTTGTGTTCTGCCAACAGCTTTTATATTTTCTTGATTCATATTTCTAATATTTGATTTATTCATATTATAATGTTTCTAAAAGGTTCACATATTATATATTTGTCGATCATTTTTGTAGTGCTGAAACTCAAATTTAAAATAGCACAGTACTTTAAAATCTGAACCAGTGACTTATATATAGACCTAATTTTTTTTTTAAATTATTAAATTAATACATTTATTTTCGAAAATGTGATTATTATTATCAAGATGATTATTGAATTTCGAATTGCAAATAAAATATATGATTTATCAATTCTATTCATTATGGTTTAATTATTTCTATTTCTGATATGGCATTAATGACAATGTGTGATACCGGCGGTATCGTAATATTTCTATGGATAATAATGGAAAGCGACTAATATACAATGTTACAAAAATTGCGTTGTTCTTCTTTGTGCTGGAAAACTTCGAATTCTAACGGGGAAAAATATAATTTTGATAATTGTATTTGCGGCACGTAATATCGTGTGCGGGGCATCGAAAACTGCTTTGTATCGATTATTCATTCATCGTTTCCACAACGTTTATAAAAACCGCATAAATATTTGTATGTAACAATAATATTAATAACACGACATACATGACGTGTAATGCTGTGTGCTCTAAATGCGTGCACAACGGCTCTGCTCAACAAACAACGGGGAAAAAAGCTGAATATATTATTATTGTACGCCGATGAGCAGCGGTAGGAGAACGCGGATTTATATGGCTTTATAAAAACCCCAAAATACGCACGATAAAATATGCATTTATATGCGAAACGTCGTTATTTTATGTGCACTTAAAATATGCTCTTTTAAATTTAAAATATTCATAGGATGGAGTATATATAGTAAAAAAAAAAAACGCGATTATTTTTAAACGAATGCGGATAAGAAGACCGTGATGGATCTGTATGTAGACAATAAGTTTCGTCAGTAGTATTTTAATACAAGAGTACATATATATATATTTATAAATATGATGGTAAAAACAATATACATAAATTATTAAACTGGGGAAAAATAAGATGACGTGCGTATACAATGTGTTTTATTTGGCGAAAAGAAAATGTGTGCGTACATACATTGCACGTGAGTTCATTGCTTTAAAATTGAAAAATAACTTTCTCCATATTATCATAAAACAATGACTTCACACGTTAATTGTGTATTTTTTTTTCTGTAAATTATCATTCGGATTATGCATACTTATGTCCAAGGCCGGATTAAGCACCTATTGGGTCCCGGGCTTGACATTTTATATGGGACCTTTTGACAAAACATGCTTTACAAAGTTGCTCGCTACGTTCGCAGAACGATATATTTTTTAAACTATTTCCTACATTTTCAATTGCGTTATAAAATTATAAAATTAATAGGTATGTATAATTTGTCTATAAAACTACAAATTTTATTATGATAAAAAATGTGTATCGGCTTAAAATTGTTTGGGCCTATGTTATATTATCTGATCAAGTAGAATACACGTAACGGGAAAATTAAATTAGATAATCTCATCGGCATGGAATAAATAAACAATAAAAGATACTTTTTTTTCTAACGAATGTGCACGGTAAGTATATTTATGTACTTTTCAAATTTCGAGACGTATACGAGTTTGGGTTTTTGAAAATGTTGCAACTTGCATCTGGGACACGAACTTTAGTTACGAGTTTGTCGCGAAGTTTGTTTTTGTGCCGTAGTTGCGTAAAAAACCGTAAACAGATTATTTTCTATGCTGTTATATTTATTATATTTCATTTGTCATCACTCTCGCGTTTACAAGTGTGTTTTGGTTTTTCGATCGTATAGTTAAAATAATGTCGAACAACAGTAAAACGTTTGCATCCATTTGTAGGGCCTTGGAGGTCATTGTATGAGACATTCGCGGCTCCGAACAAAAGTGCGCGCGTACACACGTCGTAGGGTGCGGGAAGAGCGATATGTTCCTTTTCGTATGTAAAACAGCCCTTAAACATATATAACAAAAATACACCGTGCCTTTCTTAGACGCATACGTGATGTCACGTAATGATTTCCAGCGCTTTGTACTCTTGCTCGTTCACTATATCTTCATCCCTTCCGGTGTCGTTTGATTTTATTTTATTATTTCCATCGTTTTTTTATCTACTTCTTTATCCCTCTCTCACTCTCACTCACTTGTCAGCTCTCGGATGTTCTGTATTACGTATTTATTTATTTATTACGGACCAATGTCCAATTACAAAATAACAATAGTTGATAAAAAATTATCTTGGTTTGGGGGGCGAGGATCGGGTTGAATAAACGCCATAGTCAGGCGCATACTGGCCCATCAGGATACCGGAAAATACCGGTAGGCCCTCTCAAAAATTATAAGACCTGGATCCCTTACCAAATAGGTACTTCTAGTTTCAGAAGCCCTAATTCGGTATGCACTCTACCGGTTTTGGCGTTCTAGACTCGGTCTACGTATGGTACGCGGATATTGAGCTGTAATAATTTCAAATTATTACTGTGTGTGTTATCTGCCTCGGTTTTATATAATATGTTGGGTATTTCTTTCAACTGTTGATATTGTTGATAATCTCTAATTATCGTTAACTTAAATTGTATTACTGCTGGTTTTACTTTTATTACAGTTGTCACATAACGCTCACGAAGCAGCTTACGAGTATAATATATATATATATTTTAATATTTTTGGTATTTTGTGCATTATTTATAAATTGTAATGGCTATGATGATGTTTCGTAAGTTTTATAATACAGTAATGCCAAATGAGATTGAATATCATCGGTTTTTAGTAGAAAAAGGATTGCTGAGAAGTGCTGAAGACAACGCTTTTTGTCATAAATGCAGGTAAAACGACGGAAATGCCGTAATGGGGAGTGAATAGCGATTTTTCAGTGTCCAAAAAAAGGTTGTAAGATAACAAGATCACAATAAGCTGGTGGCATATACTGACTTAGACACATTTCGGTAGAGCGCATACCGAATTAGCACCGTTTCAGTTAAATTCAGTAATTTTATTATTTTTGAAAATTACAATACAATACTGATGGACAGTCGACTTCTTAATTTAGTACCTAACGGGAAATGAGTAAAACACGCAATTTTTTGAATAATTTAATTGATTTGCTTTTGGTAAATATGTCTGTTACCATTATTTCGATTATTAAAATTATTTGATTATTTTGTTAGTTGAAAAATAATTGAATAATTCGATTATTCCATTGGATTACTCCTATCACCAGCAGAATCGGTAAGTAATGTTGCTGGAGTTTGGCTGAAGAAATAGCCTGCATCAGTTTGGAAATACAGTAAATTTAAACATATTGAATATATTGCAATTTATTTAGGCACATTTCTATTTTTTTTTTCCAATAACCTACTTGATGCATTAACTGTTTTTATAACTAAAAAAAATCTATCTGACGTTAAATTTTTGGGTCACAAACCCATGTATTTCTTAAAAATATCATATAACTCCCCTTTAATAGTAAATGATCGTAAACAATTTGTTCTTGAGTAGAGAAGTTTAATGTGTAATATATATTTCATTAATGAATATTACATATATCGTAATAAATGAACAGAGAATGAATAGCCAATATATACAAAACAATTTTATCTCACCTATCTTTTTACTAAATATTGAATATCAGGAAATTCGTCAATGATTTTTTTTATATCGGTTGAAGTCAAAACTATGGAATTTTTATTTTTAATCCACTCGATTTTCTCTTAAAAAACTTAAAATTTTAAATAAGTACCAACGTTAATATTATGTTTCATATTTTCATGCTTTTAAGCATTGAGTAAATAGACTATAGAATTGACGCTTTAATTTCTGTAAATAATTTGTTAAAATTTGTAAGAAACACGTTTTCCGTCAAACATTAGGTTTTATTTATTTTTCTCAATTTTAAAAGTTTTTCGTAAGCTATTATATATTTTTCTTTTGATTTTTCAGGCAATAGATCTAGTGAAACAGCATTTGTCGTCTTAACCATGTATGGTGAAGTTAATGGTTTACTACAACTACTGTACTGATTGTCATCTTTCGTATTTATGCTTGTTTGCGCGCTTCGCAGTCAAACCATCACTGGTTAGTGTCTGATTGTGTGACGTACTCGCGTCGTTTGCAATAAAAAAGAACAATTAACAAGGATAATTAATGAAATTATAACAAATGCTGGAATAAACGGGACAAAAGCGCCACAGTAATATTAACAAAAAAAGTAATATTAAATATGATTAATCTAAAAATAACAATAAAATTACATATGCTTCAAACGCGTTGTAATAAAGTAACAAGACAGATCGTATAAAAATAAATATAATATTTTTAACATATATAACGGAAGATACCTTGAACGATCTAGCGTTCGAGTGGTTATGCCCACGCGACCGTGTTCAAACGTGCGACGAACGCCACAACCGGCAGAAGAATCGATTGATCATCGGCGTCGGTCTCGATTTACAATGGCTGGTTTCTCCGCGCACGACGATAACCGAAAGAATATTTCGCGGAAACGGGTCAACTACGGTTCGAACAGTCGTCACACACACGAAGTTGTTCCCGAAGATGGCGAATTCACCGTGCTATGCCGCAACCACAAAAAAAACAGGGGCGGTGGCACAAGAAAAAAACGACGAGTCGGACGTTCGCAGAGAAATTGTCGGCGAAAAAAAGTCCCGGCAGTAATGGCGTCCACGAACCGGTGATAATCGTACCACGATAACGCGCCGATCGAAAATTCTCGAACATCACACGCCGACACCGTTATCGGGTGCTCCGGTTAACACGAAATGAGATAATTTAAACGACGGCGTGACACTTGCGTGAACGATCTTAATTTCTAATTAGAATTATTATATAAATAACGCAAAACAAATTTATCCGTGACGTCCAACGCACTTGTGCGGGAACAGTGGAAACGAAATATGTTTAATTGTTTATGCGTTGTGCAAGGAGGTTGTGATATGTGTACACGATTTAACCGAAAGTTTATGCTTTGTATGGACCGTGGTATACATTTAAGTTTCTGGTTGTGCTGGAAATACGCGGCCAGCGTTCTTGGAAATTTCCTTTTTACTACACGGTGTTATAGGGATTTCCACTTTAACGCTCGTCACTATTGGATTCCCATCTTACCGCCAGCTGGACGGATAAATGTGTAATTCCAACGCTTCGACCGTGGTTGAAAACTAAACTTTCGGTACAGGTGTGACAAAAATGTTATACTAGAGAGTCATGTTTTAATTTCAATTACCGTTTACCTTTGTGTAATCATTTCGATTTCTTTATTGTACAGCACTTACGAGTGTAACGATAACTTCGAATGGCTGATGCAATTATCTTTTGGGATGGAAGTAATTCAACAGCGGACGATCCTATAAGTAAGGGAGCAGGTTTTGAAATTTTTCAAGAATTATGTGGATGATTGAATGCTCTGCAAACGTTTCAACGCCTATAATAATACACAAAAATGGTAAGATAATGATATATGTATTTATATTGAAATAATAGTCTTTAAAGATTCTTCCGATCTCGTCAAACATTTCCGTTGTATCTTAAAATAACAATTATGTATCGTTACCATAATAACACACCTTTACGAAAAAAAATAAATTGATCTTGTGTCATCGTTATTGTTATACCTTAGTTATTTTGAGTATTGTAATTTTTATTTAAAGTAAGAGTTTTAAGTTTATTATTAGTGCTTTTTCATATGCAAAAATTTACATTCCAACAGTCGTCAACATTTAACACAATGGATTTTAATTGATTTTATTTGAAACGTAATATAATATACTGTATAAAATGGTTAAAAGAGAATTAACATGGTTTATTTGATAAGAAAAAATAAATAACCAGCGTTGTGCATTTTCTAAATAATTTTATCTTAATAATAATTTGAAGTATCTTTTCATCCATATTTTTAAATAAAATGGTTGCCTAAGATAAATTATTTAGGTCATTTTGAAAAAGATAATTTTTTTTTTTTGAGAAGTGAAACGAGGAATAATCAACACTTAGTATTACCATATGTACGTTTTAAATTTTAAATTTACATATTCTATAAACGAAGAAAATGTATTGTATAATTATTTACACAAAAAACATAAATATGAACGTATTTCAAATAATATCATTCAATTTTATACCAATTAATTTTTTTTTCTGTATAATCAACGACTGGGTGATACCCGCTGCCCAATGCTTATGCCCGGAATTTAATATACGTATACCTAATAGCTAATATTATATTCATATAATAAAAAAATATAGACAGTAATTATGTGAACACATGATTATATTACGTCAATTTTTGGCTTGAACGTTCCATAAATAACAATGTATAAACTTAAATTAAAGTAATAAATAATATAAAGCCAACCAGTATCCACTGGATAGTGGCTACGTCTATATAGTATATAGATCTTAAATCGTGTTAATGAATACTGTGGTATTATATTATAATACTGTGGTACTATACAACAAGGTAACAGTAATTGCTTATTAGTTATTGGTAAATACGTACGGTAAAATAAAATAAATATTTAGATTTATATGGAATAGTTTTAGAAATGGTAAGACTATTGAAAGTTTGGTTTTTAAACATTTTACTGATATGTATATATATATATATATATATATTTATATTATTTTACTTGTATTGAACTGTTTTTAAGAACATACTATTCATATTATATAATAAATACGACGTTTTAAAAAAATTTTTTAATATTTAATTTACGATTTATTCAAGATCACTTAAATAAAAATAGTTATTTTAATATTGATGTGTATATATTTAATTTTATAGAACTTCAATCAAAATGTAGATTTGGTTTATTGTTTAGGTTTATGGTTATTTTATAGTTTTGTGTAAGAAATGGGTAGACAATCTGACTATTGTTATAGATAAGTATACATGAGACTCATATCTATTGGTATTTATATTAAGTGGGCCCTAATTATATCCTCTTTTCTGATAGGGAAATTAGACCCAGTACGTGCCCGGTCGTAGTCCTCGTGGTGAGTTGTGCCCGCGCGAGAACCACGCCAATTTGCGTAAACGCCGGATTTTGGGGTGCATTATAACGAGGGAGGACGTGACACGGTCGTCGGGGGGTCGTAAAACCGCCGGAAAAACTTTGACGCGCGAAAAACTAGTATTATACCTAACAACAGAACGTGTATATACGACACTGTTGCCGTGGTCTTTGCGGGCAAAAGACGTTAACGAGCGACCGGCGGTGGACTTACTTATATCATTATGTATATTATACATGTACAAAAGTAGAAGCGCGTTTTACCAACTTTCGGTCCATCGCGAGAGAACGGTGAGCTGGGTGGAGGAGGGTTTGAGGGGTAGGTGCAATAATTTGGCGAATAAAACCTGTCGGCGTGTACGAATGCGCCGCAATGTTCCCCGAATTAATTCCAATACGGCATAAAAGACTCGGATCGGCGGCTTTCCCCGTCAACGAGTACTTTTTGGGGTCGCACAAAGAGAGGAATGTTTTAAAAGTTTTGGATGCCGGCCGCAGGCAGTGGCGGTGCAATTTACGGGGGCAAAGCGGTTTTTATGTGCGTACTACCGCCACCACCGCTCGTCTCGCGTCGACGGAGTAAGAGCTCGATGACTGCTACTGCGTAAGAATAAAAATAAGAGTGAGAAAAAAATCGTCTTTCTTACTCTCTCTCTTTCTCAATTTGTGTGTATTTCGGCTCCGTTTAGAGTATATACATGTGTACACGCGCGCAATCAAATCCCGGCGCCTGTTTTTATTACGCTCCCGAGCTTCCGGTGTACACGCACTTCCGCACGGTGATTTCTGCGTTCGTTAACAGAACGCTTATTCCACGTCCGTCCGCGTCGTCTCACCACGCGACAAGACTGCATCACGACTGGTCCGAGAACTTGACACGTTCTCCTTCATTCGATTTGATTCGATTTTTTCGTTTTCTCTCTCCCTCTTCCTATCACCGTCACCAGTTTTCCTCCGGGTGGACGCGTGCATTTTCACTATAGTGCGCATTATTGATGCAGCGTTGTTCTATTCCAGTGTGTGTCACAACCTAAAGGTCACATACAAAACAGAAAGGTTGATATTATTTTCTTATTTTAGACACCTCAGGTTCCTTAGGTATGATGCATGTTTGTAAAACAAACGATACGTTTTTTTGCTAATTATTTTTCACGAAAAATGTCTACATTGAATATTAATTTCATATAGATTATATGAAAAATTGGGTTAATAACTATGGTCACCTGTACACAAAGGTAGATAATCAAAACGTACTCTTCCATTTTCGGTAAAGTCTGGAATATTCTGATTATTTTATTTTCCTGAACTCTGAACATCATGATCTACAATAATATATTAAAAGATTGGAAAAAGATTATTTTTACGTATTCGTGAGAAATTGTTTAATCAATTAATTTTTTTGTATTGCACAATAATTGTATATGCATGTATGATATGTGACTTGATATTGAAAACGAAAAAAAAACGAAAAAAATTGTAACCATTCAATGGCAACGGTTAACAATTGAATTTGTTTAAATTTATATTTCTTTTCTTTTTTTTTACTGAAGATACGGTACACCGTTGTTAGTATAATTAATTTTTTTAATTTTATTTCAAACTATAAAATACGCATGCACAACGAAAAACAAACATTTATTGTATTATACCTTCATTAATAACTCATTGTATTTAATTTAGAAAATTCCCACGTGCTAAACGATAATTGTGTTTGCTGTATGTATCGTGGAATTATGTGGGACCTATAAACCTACCTATGCAGTAGTGGACGCACGATCCCGCACAGGGATGCGCTGAATTCGTAATGACCGAATTTAAAATTAATACGGTTTTTTTTAATTTTTTTTTTTTTATTTTTCGCAATTATTCCGCGCATTAAGGGGATTCCAAGTCATGATTTTCTTTCTCTTTCTATCACACGCGTAATATAGGAATTTGGACATTTTGTACCTCTAACGTAACGATCGATCTTTAATGCGATAAAGATTTTGAAAAATGATTTAAATTTCTCGTAAGGTCTTCTTTAGATCGACTATCACACATTTTTGATTTTGTCTCCCAAAATTTCACAAAATAAGATTAAACGAATTGGAAACATAAAAATGAACAAAAATTAATTTATGTGCATGTTAAATACAAAATTTAAAAAAATGGGAAAAAAATCGATTAAAATAAGATTTTACGACGAATTTAAATAGGTTATCAAAATCCTTATAGCCTCAATAGATCGATCGGTACGTTCTAAATAGAAAATCTTCAAATTCCCCTACTATGCGTGTGACAGAAAGAGAAAGGAAATCATGGTTTGAAATTCCATTGAACGCAAGAAAATTAATAATAATTGTTGTGCGCACAGTAATTTTTTATGTGATCGTTCCCATCAGCTATCGTAAAAATGACGAATGCAAACATTCATCGGAAACAATAGACATTTTTAATATACAAATTATTTCAACGCTCGAAACACTCCCGAAACCCCGGATCCGGATTATAACGGACGATGTGGACCGCGAGGACCGAATAAACTTTTCAGTTTCCATCGCGTTATTTGACCGTTCAAACGAACCTTTTGATTCGGTTAAAACGCATAATTGAACATGTGTGCATATTGTTTGATTTCATGGACACGTAGTAATGTCGTTTCGAATCCCAGTAGCGGAATCAACATAATATGACTCATACGCGTGTGCAAGTACTACGACCCTTACGCGGGAGTTAAAGTCCCAAGAGGTGCGACCACCTAAACTGTGCGCGAATGCATACACGTATCCGGGTTGCTTACGAGGGGTTCGTCAGTCCGGAGAAAAATGTTGAGGGCGAAATCGATACGGCCGGTTTTCTAATTGAATCCCGTCATCACGCGGTGACATTTCCAACACCACCGAGACCGTTGCTCGTTGTCCGACTCCGCGGATGTGCACCATGTGTCCAATAAACGAGCAACAGATTTCCAAACGGCTCCGGTATGGCCACAGCCAATGATCACAGCCAAACCGATTTCAAGTACGGTGTAAGGAAAATACTTTTTTCGAGCACATATTTGACCGGCGTTCTCACATCGAAATAGAAACAAACGGTTTTCGTCGGAGAACTACGGTTACTTTGTGTGGGAAATAAAGTATTGATGGTCCGCGTAAGCGTGTGTACCGATGGAGTGACGTAATTATTTTGTTTCTTAGAGGAGGGCGTTTAATTTGCAATCACAATTTATCGAATAATATATATATGGTATTGCACTGCGAATATCTGGGAAGTACTTGCAGAAAGTAACGTCGTGGTGGACGGCATTATCTCGTTGTTCGACTAGTAAATGTTTAAGAATGCCTTCAAAACGTGCCTTCACGAATTTTATTAACGTGCTGTACTAGACGAGCCACAATAAATTCCTATGTGCAGGAAGGTAACATAAAATAGGGAGACTTGTGGGATTTGATGGATCGAATATTTTCAAAAGTCTATAAAAAAAAAAAAAAAGAAAAATAAGTGCTCCTTGAAAGTTTTCGCATAATACTGCGTTCGATTAATTGAACAACTCGACAATTGAATTTCTGGATAGTTCGAATTATTATTCGTTCCCTTTGGACTCGCGGAGCCGTAGAGATTCCGTACAACATTCTGCGAATGTAAGCACTCAAAATTGTCGTTTCCTGCGCACGCAACCGTGTACGCGTTCAATACGAAACGGACGTTTTTGGAAATCAATTGTCAACTAGTGTATTATATAAGTACGCGTACGTTTAATACGTCTATTATAACCTGTTACGATAATACACGGAATTAGCGATTAAGCCAATTGAAGTACATGTCAAGGAGCTTCTCGTATTATAATATATATATGTGTATAAATAATCCACTAAACCGATGTAATTGCACCACGACGTTGGCGGCGACACATTTCAATACACGGCGTAGTCAACTAATTGCCGTTCAGATGTATTATTTCACAAGGAGCGCTTATTACGTGTGTGTGTGTGTTTGTGTGTGTACGGTATCCGTAATTAATTTCTCTCCGTTATACCGTCGTTAAACGCTAATATTCGTCCTGCTACTGCACGTACAATTCACGTGCATATCAATCGTATGTTTACAATATCTCGCCGGGAATGAGAATCGCGTACACCCTCGCATTTCACGATTGTAAGTCTTCCTAGGTTTTCCGGTTATGTCATCGAGCGTCGACCGCGCTCCCACATCCTACGAGAATCGTTTGTGTTCCGTCGTTCCGACATGCGAATCGGATTCAATTAATTGGTCGTCGTCAGAAAGTAAAACAACGCAGAAACGATACGCTCGAGGACGTCAGTCTCGAGTAAGTACAACGCAGATCCGATGAACCGCGTTCAGCGGAACCAATGTTGCAATCCGTTATCTATTCTACGCTTTTAGCTTTTTTTTTTTTTTATGGTATGTTTATTTATTAGTTGCATATAAATTATTATGCTTGTCGCTTGAAATACTTAAAAACTTTACATATTGTGGTTTCGTACAATATACTGGTTTATTTCTCACAGTTATTTTTACTATTATTATATTTTATATTTTTATTTTTTTAAAGTTTTCATTCTTTGCCAATACCGTTTAATCTCAGTATTTTTTATTTCATCAATTGGCATTTTAATGTTTAGATTTTTTTCAAACGTATGATATCGTCTTTTAATTAATGTTAGTGTTTTAATATTATTAATATATAAAAATTATTATACATTTATGCTTATAATCGTATGTATATAATATATATATAAATTATATGGGACGGGGGGGGGAGGGTAGACTTTATTTCCGCCTCTCTCTTGAACATCATATACAACCACTACTGGTCCTATAGCATTCTTTAAACCAAAATGTATACGTGTATGTTATACGTATGTGTATTTTAAATTACTAACGTTTAAAATATTTTATTTCGTGGTGGAGATCCGCACCGTTACAATAAATATTATTGTTTGTGGTCAGAAAAACGTTAAACGACAAATCGTAAACACGTTTATATTATCCGTGTCGTGTCGTATTCACAATTTACGGTGTAATGCACGTAAATTACTGTCACGAAACTGTTACGGAAATTTACCGTGGACTTTTACCGTTAAAAATAAGAACAATAATAATATTTTTATTTTTATTTTACGTTATTTTCGTCAGACTTCGGTTCTAAACCCGTCCAACTTCATTGGTACAGTAAAATATATATATACGAGTACAGTTTTCATATAGTCTGTGATAGTACATTACATCGGTCCCAAAAACAAAATTGGCTCGAACATCAGAAATTGAACCGTACGCACAATATCGATTCAAGTTCTGCTATTGATAACGTTTGCTTTTAAGAAAAAATTACTCAAATTTTAAGAACTAATTGTTTTCGACAAAGGCGTGTTAAATATTACCTCGTGCAGTGGAAAAAATCATATTAACACAACCGTTACGACAGTACTATAAAAAAACTACTATTTATGTAAATTTATTTATTTACTTATTTATGTAACTACTATTTACTAGTTATGTTACTTATAGTTATATAACTGAAGGAAAAGCATATATGGAATCCATTCGTGGCAACGAGTTAGGGATGAAAAACAAACATCTAAATGTCCGTTTGCATTCAAATGTAATACATACGTATAATCGTATACGTACATATAAATGTATACATGCTTAAGTATATACATATTGGTAAACACGTTTGCGCGCACAAAGGAACGTCTCGAGGACGATGGACTTGTCAAGCGCCGGTCTTCCGACGAAAATGTGAGTACACGTCCGAAACCGAAAACGCGATCACTACTGCGCGATTGAACACGTGCACGGGACACCGTGGGGACGTCGAAATGTATTGGTTTGAAAGGGACAGGTAGAGGACGAGGGATTTTAGTGGTTTTTTTTTTTTAATCGGTTCCGTCGTCGCCGGCGCCTCGATTCTCGAGGTAGATCCATTCATGCGAACCGGAGACGTGCGATTGCTAACGAATCGTTAGGCGACGTCGCGAAATCGAATCACTGCGTTCGACGGACGGTTCGTTGGTTTCGGATGTGGACAGTTCGAGCTGATTGAGAAAATAAAACCGATGTGTACATGGTTGTCACGGCTACTACTGACCACTAATACTACTACTCGTACTATTGTGACCTATAGCTCGGAGCAACTTGCAAAATCGGCAAAAACTGGCGTCAAACTCGAAATCGTTCGAAACCGCATTTAGATATTTAGTTGAACGTAAGACCAAAATATGATCCGCATGTCGACTGTTTCTGTTTTATACTTATAAACGAATAAGTATCTACGTTATATACTAATGGGTACGAGATTTCAATTAGACCTTCATTTATATGAATGATGGTTTTTTTTTTTTTTTTATATTTTATAGTTCATATTTTAGGTTTAGGCTTATTGATATTGCCGATTGGCGTTTGTTAATAAAATAAATACAAATGATAATGTGTTGATGAATTTAAGTTAATTTTTTTTTACCTGTTATTTGAAATATTTTCCTGTTCCCATTTTTCGACCAATATATTTTTAGAATCAGTCCGATTGATATAAATAAGCTTACGAGAATTCTGAAAACACATGAATTTATCATTCTATCATATCTACTCTTGATAAGGGTCAGTATTTTGAATTTTGTTTTGAACATTTTACTATGATATTTGAAGGAAAACTAAATAAACGTGACCGACTGTATTCTCAAATTTACTTTGATTTTGACCTAAATTTATTTCAGGATATCTATATATATGTATATATAAAAAAAAAAGTGCTCGTTCTTTTGACCGGAAAGTGTAAAACCCAATGTATGTACTGATAATGCGCTGGGCATATGTGCTCAAACAGTGCAAAAACTACTTGCAAGAAACGGTTAACGATATCGCGATTTCTTGGCCATTGTAAATACAATCCAGATCATATTTATTGTTTTCGTAGACTTACATTAGACCAAAAACGAAAAAAAAGTCTTAAATTCTACCAAATTCATATTCGTGGTATTACAAACAAATCTCAAAAATCTTCTCGAACGTGAGAAAGTAAAGTAGAGCGAAAGAGAAAAAAACCTCTGCCTCTTGTACCTATTTAAACATACTCTTGAACAGCAGTTTGGATATGGTACACGAGACATTATAATAATATATGTCTTATTATTAAATTTGTTTTTTTTTAATATGTGCGCACGTACACATGAGCGCATACACGCATATATAAATGTAGAGGGACCACGCGTATAATATACTAAACATTTATAGTGAGTGAATTTCTTTTGTTTCTTCAGGACATTATGTTAAAACAACGGTACATACAACGAGCAGCAGGATTTTGCGTTGGCGGCAGCCAATGTCCTGAGTGAGATCGTATATATATATATATATAAGTTTAACAATAGATTCTCTTTTTATCATCCTTTCCGTTTGTCCCTCTTTCACCGGCGAAATCGCCGGAACAATAAAAAGGATTTCTGCCAGACCACCGCTCGTCGTCGTATATTCATCGTCATCGTAGTCGCGTTATTCGTCCTTTTATACACACCCATACTCACACAACATACACGCGGGCGCGCTCACTACCCCTTTCCCCCCTTAAGCTCCGTGATCTTCTGCCTCTTGCCGGATTTGCCGGACTCTCGAAATTATTATTATTATTGCTATTATAATCATCGTCGTAATCCATTAACCGCGCTTTTCGGGCCCTTTTCGTTTTTCCGACGTCGCCACCGCTTGTACACGTAATCGTACATACCGGGTGCTTGCGCGATTGCGTCCCGATAATTAAGTCCCCATTATTCTGTAATATAATATATGTATGTGCGTGCTGCACACGTCATTCGCGAGAAAGGCGCTTAACCCTTTCAACGAGTTCATTTCGTTGGGATCCACAGCCGCCTCCCCCACCCCCGCTTCCGAACGCGAACTCTTATGGTGTGCGTATGAAACATGCGCGGTACACTCGTGTTTAGTATTCCGAAAATCGTTTGTAAATCGAGTACCACACATCCGTTGTGGTGTGCATAAATCAAATAATTCAATTCATATGATTATATTAATCAGGTCCGAACCAAACACATAATTATTTCTCAGGGCGATATAAACATTAAATAATTCGTATAAACGAAATGCTTAAAAAACAATAGAGTGAGCTTCGTTACATCCGAGCAACAAGGAAAACCGACAGTTGCCACGATAGATCTTACGTGACGATCTTCTCTAACAGGTATGGGAAACTCAAAGTTACTAGAGAGCCAATTTTAAGAAAATTAAAATCCAGCGTGCCAAAGTATAGGAATAAAAAAAAAGGTCACTGAAAATATGAATTTTAATTATCATTTATATACACCGAAATAATAAATTTAACACACATGACAGTACAACATGAATGATACGAAGAAACTGATATAGTTAAATAGTTCGATACAAACAGCAATGTTTGAAAGCTATACGTATATAATGTATACTATACATACATATGACATTTAGACAATTATATACATTATATATTATATATATTATATATTATAATTTATACAATTATATTATATAGATAAGATAGAGAATAGATGATTAACTTTAAAATTATGTGATGTAATTTGAAAATATAGCATGGATCAGATGCTCGCGGGCCGCCAGTTGCCCACTCCTGTTCTATATTATTCAATCAATATATAGGCACGCGTATACTCGTGTAATTTCTCCAATCCAAAACCATCCCATTGTTTATGAAAATCAAATTCTGCCCGATAGGTGGCTTCTTATAGATTCAGGGATTTGTTGGACAGTTGAAAATGTATTATTAATTTGTATACACTTTTAGTCCATTTTTCTGTCAATATTAATAGTTTTGTCCTTGTCATATTTATTTTACTTCTCGATTGATACTTCATATACTAATAATATATTTAATATATTTTAAATTTATAGTATTTCTGAGATTTTCACGAGAACAGTATTGCTTTGACTTAATCCTTTGTCCGCAAATTATTGAATCAATTTGATTCTATCTCGTAGTCGAAGGATATTTTGATTTAATTTTATAAAAAATAGAGGTTTTTCGTTTTAATGAAATCAATAAAAGCTTTTTTTATTTTTTACATTATTATTTTCTGAAAATTGTTTCACATTGCTTTAAATCCTGTGGTTTTATCCTGGAGTTTGCTAGTTTTGTAACATAACGGAATGTATAATACCTACTATTCTACTGTCACCGTGTCCCGTATACATAGTGTTCATTGGGTTCAGTTAATATATATTATATTTAAATAGGCTTTCGGTAAACATAATTCATGTTTATAATTATTATTGTTTATGGCAATTAAAATATCGGTAACGTATCGTACAACAGTTTGGTGACAAACGAAGGGTCTGGTACCGATCGCACGGTCTTCACGGAACGCGGATGTATAGGTGGAACGATACAACTTCAGCGGTGCATTTGAAATCGCATATTAGGACTAGTGTAAAATCATTCGTACATCACGTACTTATTCAGTCAGAAAAGCGCACGAGAGAAAAACATTTTGCTGCGTTCGCACACGTTCCTTAAGATATTCTCATCTCTTCAGCCGCGGCCCAAAGAACGCAATGCTCGACAACCAATATCGGGACAATAAAGTTGAAACGGAATACATTACACGTTGTTGCGTACGCTACGTCTCCGTGTAGACTGTACGGTATAAGGACGCAGAGTTCGGTCGTAACCATAATCGTAATCGTATACGACGTCGAGCACCGTTGGTCATCGGAATAGTTTATGACTGCAGACAAATGCGTGACATCGAGTACACGCAATGGTGACGATGTCAAGAGGAGCGGATAAAACGCGCGAACGATTCGTTACGAAACGCCGTTGCAATCGTTACGAAATGTGTCCACTGTTCTTGTGTAATTCAAACGACTCCGTGTAATTGATCACGCGTGTATCTATACGTATACACGTGGGGTTTTTAGTTCGTCCGGCGAAGTATTGTGCAGACGTTACGTGCAGTGGCGTATTAAATACATATGTGTGCCGCAGGGCAAAATAATTTTTTCGCCCTTCTCCCTTAGCAAAAAAAAAAAAAAAATATATATATATATATATATATAAATAAATTCAAAGTTAAACAATAAAAAAATAATTATAAGAAACAAATCATAAATAAGAAGTTTTGTGATATTGTATTAGATAATTTTATAGTATTATACATCCTAATGTTAATCTCATATTTTTTATTCAAAGTGAACATTCCTTTTTTTAAAAAAAAAATTATATACCTCGTATATACATATATTAAATATAGAAAACGGAATCAACACTTATTATATGCACAATGATTAACAATACATGGTTTTTTATTATATTAAATATATTATATTTATAATTAATTATATATAATAAAATAATCGAGAGCTTATAATTTTTTTCTTAGCTTTTGAGAAGCAAAAATTTCAATATCATTAAAATTAATATTTTTGCCTACATATGCAAACGAATTTTGCGTAATATACGATTGTCGTACTGTTGTTCGTTTATTCGAATCCTGCAGCCAAATATCGAGTCGAATTTGTTCTAACGTCTGCGGCAGTGGAACGAAATCTGAATACGCTCGCAGGTAGACATACGAACTGCAAGAGGACTTGTCGTATTCGTTCTGTTCGTATCGACACTTGACGAAGTTTCGAATAGGCTCAATAAATGATGTGATTTTTATTCCATGTGGTACCGTAAAATCTACTAACCTCGAGCAGATCGAAAATTGTTTTAAACATGTAAGAAAAAGCAATTTCATGACGTTGTATACAAAAAATATGTATATACATTGAAAATTAACACTGAAAAAACTGTTATTTCATTGAACTAATAGGTTGAGGTCAACTTTCGAATAATGTAAGATTTGTTGTTGTTAAAATGGTATTTTATCATAGTCTTACGCAATAATATAAATAAAACGCACAGTGAACATGTTTGTTTGGGAAGAAAACAAGAAACGGTGTGTGGCGGCTCTCCAAAGTACATCTAAGGAGTACAGTGCAATGAAAGAACAAGTGATATTATTGTTGTACAGAATATTATCATGAGACGACATACCACAACGATATAATATTATTGAAGCTTAATCGTCACCGTCATGATAAATATTAGATTTGTATCAATGCATCGTCATTATGATTCGGACAAAAAGAGTCTATTATTGAATATTTGCCATTTCGTGCGGCACATCGTTTTAGTAAAATAAAAACAAACATTCGTGTGGTGGATCGTAGAACGTACGCCACATGTACAGTGTGGATATGTAAATACATTTAAGGATCGCAAAAAATGTTTTTTTTTTCATTTTTATCATATATTTATACAGCGTGTCTCCTATAAAATATTACCAAATCAGGTTTTTATTTTAATATAATAATATATAAAAAGAAACGTTTATATAGGCATTCCGAAAAAAAAAAGGGAATTTTCCTTTTACACAAAATAATAATTTACACACAACGATACGGATTTCGGGTGTACACATAAACGTAGCGTGTAAACATAATACAATATAGAAAATAAAGTGTAATACGAAAATTCTGCTCACGTCGGTGAAAGATTATTGTGATTGTGTCGTAAAAATATTCGGTGAACCAACTGTTGGGGTCGTATAAATAGTATTAAAATATCAGCAGTTTATGAAATGTTATTACTCGTAGCGTTTCTGTTCTTCGTGTTTCGGGACAACTGAGGTGCACGGACTAACGTACGCTTTTAAAAACAATTCGATCCCTAAGATCAGCTGCAGTTTACGATTAATCCGAACTCGTCGCGATTTACGAGTACGTATGCGGTTCTTTCGGGTGCAACAAATCAATTATTCCGAGAAACAGCGAACTTATGACCTACGTAGTTAGTAAGTTCATAAGTGTAACGAATAAACGTCGTTTTCAATGTTTTAGAGAAAAGCTCCGAGATTTTATTCAAAAAATATAAATAACCTGCCGGAATTGTGATGCATTTCTTATGAGGGACGAGTCCCAATCATATTGTCATGCAGTTGTTTAAATAGAAACCAAAGTTTATTTATTTAATTTTGATATTTACTTATAAACTTTTAAATAGTTTTTATTTCTTAAATTTTAATTTTCTCGATATACTGAATGCTTTTAAAATGTTATACATATTTTTTAACTTTAAAACGAGAACATTTTAAACATAAATTATTAACTTAATTTAGTGTGCAAATAATTATATCAGAAAAGGTTTTATAGCTTACAGCCGTTTAAAGTTTTAATTACGAAATTCAAATTACTATTACTTCATTGTTAATCATCAACCAAATTAATAATTTTTAAAATTTTAAGTAAAACCACATATTATTTAAAGGTTTTTTTATAGCTTACTATATACAATCAATTTTATTTTTTTGTGGTTAACAAATATAGTATAAGCCACTAGGCTTATACTTCAAAAATTTCATAAAATCGTCAATGAGTAGATTAGAAATAATATTATTTTTGGCAATAATTGAAATTTACTAGTTAAATCATAGGTATGGAAAATATGGAGTTAGGTTTTAATTTTTAAAAAAGTTGTGAGCCACACTTATTTACACTGATACGATTACTGTACGATGTGTGCTTGCAATATTTTTACAGTAATAGCAGTTATCTCTGCCACATTTTTTAAAACCACACAGAAATTACCCTGTTCGCATACCCTTGGGTTGTTTTGAAAACTGATATTAGAAAAATGCAATGACATTATTTACGAATACGATTATGTACATGAAATATACACATTCGTACACACGCAAGACATTTGAACATACTTGCTCGGTTGCAAACCTCGGAGTAGAGAAAAAAAATTTTCCCCTCATACAAAAACTTTCAAGTATAGGGGCGTACGTTCCGCAGTCGAAATGTCAACGAGACCAAAAGAAAGGGATATTAATTTACTTTCGTAAAAAAAAAAAAAAAATACTCTACGTAATACGGATCGCAATAATTAAATAATTCATGAGACTGTACTTAGAGTTTTGGCGCCAGTTTTCCCACAGTATGGGGATGTTTTTCGAGTCCGATACGTAGATTGAGTGTATTATACATGTACATGTGTACAAGTACATGTATATATGTACGCACATTCATAAATATATGTATTTTCCGCCCACTACGAAACGTCTAACGCGCAATACAGAGACCCGACGGGCGCATTAAAAATATTTTAATTAGGTCCGATTCTAATATTTCGTCATGAGAAAAATAAAAAAAAAAAACGTGTTTCTTATCTTATCGAAATGCTCGGGAGTAAATTGCGTTACGATTGCTTAAATCGTGGTTTCAAAACGAAAACGATATAGTTTGGAAACGAATGCGTAGGTGCAAATGGCGAAATTCACTAGCGTACGAATCATCAACGGTTTTTGGTCTTTCGGAGAGTACTTTTAGGAGTGGTGTATTGAAACGATAACAATATCGTTAAAAATAAAGGAACGTACCGTTGTACGTCCCTCGTACGAAGTGACGTTGGAATCGAGAGCGACAACGTTTTTCGCAGTGTCCGTACACGATAAATCTGAACGATTGGTTTCCAGCGTTTTGAAGTGCATGACCAAAGGGGAGAAAAAGAACGTAATAACGATAATAAAAATAATAAGACACGAAAACAAAGCAAGTACGAAAAGTCAACACGTGCACTCACATTTTCGTACCGATAGGGAACCGACATCGATCGTTCCGCGATCACCCCGCGGCCGTCTCAAAAGTTTTCGTATTATTATTGCCATATACGTAGATGCCGTGTAGAACTTTTTAATTTTTATATTTTTTAATTTTAATTAGTCCGCGTCCGGAGTTGACGTAGGGTCTCGGCAGACGCGGTGTGGAGAAAGTTTTTTGTCCGCCCGTCCGTCATTATATGTCTCGAATTAACACGCTATTGTCTGTGTCGGCCTCCTTGAATCTCCGGGGTGGGTTTCGCGCGAATAATGGATTGTTGTAATTATTCCGTGGTGTCGCGCCACGATGAGTTTTGCGTGAATCAACCGGAGGCGTGAGACCGGAAAGAGTTAGAGTCACAATATTCGCGCGTGAAATCCAAGTCGTCAAATTGGGATTTATAGTTTTTACAATTTTAACCGCAGTGTTCTCTTCGCATATAAATGCGTTTAAAATTCAGATCGATATGCTTCCCGACCACTGGTTTGATATCGTAGTGCAGCGAGCAGTGTAGCTGAACTCCAGTCATTGACGGTTTATCATCTTTACATCTCTATACCCACACAATGTATTATTATGATAAACGTATAATTCAAATACTATCGGCCGTAGATACTCATATGCCGAGTGAAATTATATTTAGATAACATTTTATTGGGATAAATTATGATTCGGATAATTTTTTCATAACTGAATAAAAATATATTCGAAAATGTTCAAACGAAGTAGTTCGAATAATTGTCGGTTATTTTATTTTAATAAACATATATGGTTATTGGTAGGTAATTTAAATCATGGGTATATTTAACCTACATCGACCTTTACATTGTTTTCTAACTATATTTAACTTATAAAATCAGTTTACATACGTATCATCGCAATATACAGTGTTCTTTAAATTAATAACTCTGTTTAAATAATGTAAATGTTATGTACATGAAAACATCGTAGTGAGTTCTTCAGAAAAATTATAAGAAACCACATGAATTATTGCAAATCCGTGGATAGACTGTTGAAAAACGATAAATACACATTTCGTATGTCGAAACTTTAACTCACTCTGAATTATTCAATTTTTAATATAGAATAAAACTTTTTAAGTTAAAGTTGTTTAAAAAAAAATTTAATCCAAATATGAATTAAAAATAAAGGCTGCGTTTAAACGCGATGGAAATATTTCGTGTTACCTTTATCGTTGAACTCATATATATATATATATATATATATCCAATAGCTAAATGGTATATGACATGTGTATGTGTTCTAATAGAAGTGCCTAATAGAATAAAACAATAATGTATTGAGCCGTACAGAACACTACGGTTATGGTGTGATTCGCGTTCGTTGTATACTAGTACTAAAATTAATATTAATAGTTCCGTAATACTTTTGTATTTTGTATTGGTATTATTTTTGAGAATAATTCGAATAATACTGATTTGAAATCAATCGAATACATATTTATTATAATTTAGATTACATTTCGCACAAATCTGGTTCCCACTCGTCATTGGTCTTGAACAACGGATCGGTATACAAATCGTCCAACAGAAGCATTGCGTTTCAGACGATATACATTTTCCAACTCAGACGGTTATAATAACAATACGGTTTTGTTACACGGCCGGACTAAAACAAATTTTCACTCATAACCGGGGGTCTGTTCAAGACGGGTTTCAGTGGGTAAGCATATTGATTGTGTCGGACCTCGAATGGTAAAATATCGATCGCGCTATTGTGCCGATCGGCAGGTTTCCGCCTTGTTCAAAGATCCGTCGGACTTCGCCGTGTAATAGTGTTTATAAATACAAAATACGAATATATTTTAATATAAGTATTATAACTGCGTTTATACGGTAATTTTTTTATTTTTTAAACGATACGTTTTAATTTTTTTTTTCTTTTATCGCAGGGAGTCACTCGATTCTATTGTCGTTCCGTCGCAGAAACGAGTTTTTTCCCCAACTCGAGAAATCGTATTTTTTGTTTTATGCGTTTTTCAGCTTATCCATTGTGTTCTCACGGGTATTCCTACGTGTATATGATATTGTATACGCGCGGTTATTATAATACACAGCCTCTTGCGATAAGTGTTTATGACGTTATAAAAACGCGCGACTATTGCAACGTAAATAACGCTGCACACATACATAGTGTTATTGTATAGGTACGTGCGTCGAAGTAAATCATATTTTTATTTTTGGCCAAAGAAAAATGCGACCACAAAAAGAAATTCGTTACCAAATTATAATAACCGTGCATAATATATTATTTTATGTATAAATATACTGCAGTATATCGTTATCGAAATAACGTCCCACACACGAGGAGTTGGAAAGTTATTTCAGTGTTTACATATGCTGCGTCATTGATTTGAACCATTTGAAAAAATCTAAAAATACTGAACGCTTGATGATAATTATTTTTTAATTTGTATCAAACTTAGTTTTTCAATCATTGAATCCGTAACACACACACACACACACACACACACACACTTGTACAGTGACTTATTTAAAATTTTTTTTTGAGGGATTTAAATTTTTCTAAAAAATAAGTGATTTTATAATAATATAAAACTAATACATAAAGTATGAACTAATGTATAAATTTAATGTTCTCTTTCTCTGTATTTTCGTAGCAAGTAATTTATGATTTTTGAACCTTTTTGTCTTCTGGAGGGGAGGTAGAGACACGAGACCCCTCATCCCTGAAAATACGCCACTGAATACAAACAATTATCCAGTGTAATTTATCGAATTTTTATTTATAAAACATTCCGAAAATATAATATTATAATACAATGTTTTATTAATAAGTAAAACTTCGTTATTGTTCACAGATTACATACAAGTGCTATATAATGAAATATTATTTTATAAAATTTTCATTTTCCATTTGACTTCTTCCATATAGCTCCATTTATTGGTATAGGTATATTGTTTCATTATTATTGTGATACGCTCTTAACCATCACCATAAAATTGTAATTGAATTTCGATAAATAAGTGTTACTTTTCAAAATTAATTACGCTTAAAATGCCGACTTAAGATTATGCTGAAGTACTAAATAAGTGTATAAATCATGACACATGATAAATATCAAATATATTAGATCAAACCTCGTGCATGGTCATATTTCATCTGTTAAACCTTTGATTAACACTTCAGAATTATATTATGTTCCTAGTACTTATTTAGGAGATAGAAAAAGTGGACTGTATGGTAAATAGTAACTCTCTGAAATAAAATATTACAAATTTTGTTTGCCATAATAACGGACTACCATTAAAAATCATGATTTTATATTATTATGTATTATTTATTATGATTTTTTTACTATGATTTAAATAATTAATGTGAACTATATGATATATATTTTTTTTAATAGTACATCATATTAGTTTTATACTACCACTTGATTTTTTTTTACTGGCGGAGTTTACATGCGCCCATAAAAACTAGTTGTAAAATGGTAATGATAATAATAACAATGGAGACTCACTGTGTTGGTGGCTAGCAGAGGAAATAATAGCAATTAAATATAAATAATACAAATTATAATATAGGTATAAAAAAATGAGGAACAAAATATTATAAAAACCGTTGGAAAATTGGTGTAGTTGAGTGGATGGTGTAACAACGGTGGAACTACTAATGACGATGGCGAGATTCCTAAATTATATAGTACGCAAAGGTAGTGGTGAGAATGAACGGGTAACAATGGTATAGTAAAAAATGGTAGCTAAGTCAAACTCAACAAAAGCGGTAAAAATACAAAAAAAATATACAACTATAAGTACCACGGTTGTGTTAACGCGAGTTAGCAAAAGACAAACGGAGCCCAGTTGACCTATTCACGCTATCACAACCGTTAAATAAAAATATAAACAATATACAAAATTGAAGAGAGCTATGACGAGACATATATCTTAAACTATTTTAATATCTCTATGAAGTACCTACATACTTTAAAAATCAGAGCAAATTATTATTTTTAAGTCGAAAAGGTGGTGGAATTATTTGATATTATGTGTTAGACTCAAACAATATCTAAAAACCCTGAGCGTTGTATAAAAAGAAAGTGGTGCCCATTACAAAACGAATAAAAAATTAAAAAAAAAAATTACATGCGAAATAAAAATAAAAATAAATAATTATGGATAAATGATGTTCCAATCCAAGTCAAGTGTCCGATCTATCCATCGACGAGTGACATATTAATCGTATTATTCACATTATTTGTCACTCGTCAATCACATAGGTACCTATATTTATTACGCTACCGCACGTAGAAATTACGTATTATTTTAATGTAAAATAAAAAACTAATTTTGTGTTTTAAGTCATTTTATTTTGTTTATACATATGTTTAATAATGTTATGAAAATAGTTTAGCACATAAGCGTAATATTTAGTAAATACGGTTTTAAACTTAATAATAAAGAATAATGCGACTATACCAGAAAATAATATAAGTACTTGTTTATAATTCTTGCTCAGCTATTAGTGATCACAAACGTGGGTCTGGGCGAAAGTGCCATAAATAAACACAAACCCGAACCATAATGATTGTCGCACGTGTAATTCCCTTGTTATCGTTTCGATTGACATCGTGTTCGACCGAATCTTGACGTAACACGTACGTAATATGGCACATGATACGCGTATATATTTCGCGTACGTTTCGGCTCTGTCAAAAAATACACGACACCAGTGCCGCAATTACAAAATGGGAGGCCCTTGTGCGGTAATTATATTAGACCCCTTCTTAGGATTTATTTTTGTTGTACGTCTTATTTATAATTATCAATTTTTTTAGGTTTTAAAACACGTTTCACATCAGTTAATGTATGATATATGTATAATTATATCAAATTAAATACCTATAACTGTTGTATATTTTACTACACTACATATTTATGTAGTACATTTATTTAAGTAGTTTAGGTAGGTATGTTGTATGCCTACTCAAATATTCAATAGACTCATTGTTAAATAAATATTATATTAAGTACTCTAAATTATTATAACATCCTTACCTGAATTTTAAAAAAGTTTCTTTTTATTATAAAATAATAATCTAATATTCTTAAATAATTGTGTGTTTGTAAAATGTAGTTTATTTTAGGCTAGGACTAGGGGGTCTCCCAAATATATGTAAGCCTTGGGGCCCATGTGTGCGACACACTCTGCAAACCCGATTTTTGCGGCACTGCACGACACACAATTGTTTTTCGTCGGGACCTCGCCGAATCGACAATGAAATATAAATCCGTAGTAATAATAATTGAAGAATTACGATAAAAGTCAGTATACGGTTTCGCCTAAATGAGGCGTGCGCAGGAATTTGGTATGGGGGAGGGAGACGTTTAAGACTAAAAAAAAAAAAAAAAAGCCCATAGGGGATATATCTCCCAACATCCCCCCGCGCATGGCACTGGTTGGTCATAGCTAGGTTTGCCCGGTCAAAAGCCGAAATATGACATTTTGCCCAAGGATTGTCGGCATTTCTCGTTTTGCCCGGGCACTTCTGAGGTTTGTCCGATTTCGACTTTTGCCCGTAACAGATACTAAATATCGATACGTGTTCCAATGCGTATACCACAGTGGCGTACCTCTAAAACATTTTTTTTTTTTTTGGGGGGGGGGGGGGGCATAAATTAACTGTACAATTTTTTATGGTTATAATATTATCTGAAACTTTATTATAAATTATTACTAAATACTTAAAACTCATGTTGATCACTTGATATTGATGATAACCCCATTATAAAATAGTGACTATATGTGACCATCACTCCTAATCCCAATTCGGTCGAATATTGATATTTTATATTACATTAATAAGTGATATCAAAAACTTTTGATATCAAATACGATTATAGTCAGTGAAAATTAAAAATATTTATAATTTACATTATTTAAGCTGAATAATTAATTTGCATTGTGGCATCAAAAAATTTCTCGGGGGGGGGGGGGGGGGCAAATGCCCCTTGTTCCCCCCCCCCTCCTTCACACAGGTACGCCACTGGTGTACCGTTGACCATTGCAATAGGTTTTGTACTCGTGTCGCAAACGTCGGAAATGGGAAAACGCGGGCGGATAAACAGAATTCGTAAATATTGTACACAAAGGTTGCCGGAGATGTATGACGTTTGTTTTCGTAATGCAATTAATGTGGTGACTGTGCACTGCGGCGGTAGGGGGGTCGTAATCGTGGGTCCACCGCCTTTCGATCGCAATCACAATATCCTACTCGAACGGACTCTCGAAGCAATGACGAAGGATCCGTAATCTTATAAACAATGCGAGTTTAATTACTGTGCACGTCAGAAGGACCCGCTAGTGTACGTACATAAGGTTTTGTGCAATGCTACGGCGCTTCCTTGCTCCTCGATAATTGGGGTCGGTCTGTCCGAATGACAGTCTTATGCAACGTCCGCTGCCGCAACAACCCTCACAACGCGCGTATATATCTCCGTTCGACACACCAACCCATATTCCCCAAACCCCTACACGTATACACACACACACACAATCACAATCACTTCCGTGCCTCCAAAGGTTCGCCCCTTCGATGTTATTATTTGTATTGTACAAGACTTCTATTTTTACAATCGTCGGGTGTGTTTTCACCAAATTTCATCACCCCGGGACAATGATCCATCCCTCCCTCATCGTACATACTTGATTGAATACATAATTATTTATCGTCGATACCATCTGCACTTCAAGAGTCACACTATTACGTAGCGTTAATTAGAAATTAGTTTCTAGGACCGTTGTTGCGATCAAGTTCAATTATACCGGACGTTCGTTGAACCACGGTTGGTATGGTGTAACACTCGTATTCTACTATTATTACCACGGGTGCATAATTTGCATATTGTCTGTTTCAGGTCCTATTCGACTGTAGTTTTATACATAAATATTTGTCATTCGCGATATCGACTATTGCGCTGTAATGTGCCAAACAGATTAATTCAAATATTTAGCAAACGTCGACAAACGTACAGATGAACCGTTGGATGGACACAAACCCACAAACGCGATTCTCGTGTACGATAGCGATATCGGTATTCGTCAATTGCGCCGAATTTGGGACACTACCTATATAGTATACATCTATTGCACCGGTATAACAACTAAACAGTACAAGTAAAAACTATAATAGCTAAAAACAAAAATTAAAATTAAAATCAAACTTATCATTCTACACATTTGGTATTTACACTAATAGAAGATTATATATATATATATTTAAATACTAATGCTACAGATTTTGAAAAGTTCTTAGATCTAATATTAAAATTAGTTATGTCTATTTTACTATTTATTTTGTTGTCATAAATGTTGAGTTTGGCCTGTTTGTGATAACTAAAAGAACATATTTTGATTGTTGTGTTACATTAAGTGTCAACAGACAGTCACAGGTACAGGTTGTACTCTTGTATTATTTATCTTAGTTTTTCTAATTTAGTGAAGTTAATAATTATTATAATTTAATATATTTTCATTATAGAAAATAAATCACTTGATGATATCAAAATTACATTAGAAGAGTTAAAGGTCTCCCAAAATAAATTACTGGCGTCTTTGAATAACACGAATTTTGGACTGAACAAATTAAATAAAAAAATTGATGATATTGTCAAAACAATAGCCACATTAACGGAAGACAATAAAATTCTTAAAGAAAAGGTTAGTACTCTTGAAAATAAAATTGAGCTTCTAGAGAACAAAAATAATTTATCTGAGCTAGATTTGATCACGAAAATTATGGACAGACAAACATGTGCAAATAAAATTATAATTTTCAACTTAGAAGAAACAAATAACTGTGATTCCCATCAACAATAAATTTCAAAATTATTTGAAGAAATAGGTACAAACCCTTCTAAATTTACATGTTTTTGTCTAGGAATGTCTAATATAAAAAACTTAGACAAGCCTCAACTTTTAAAAGTGATTTTATCAAATACTGCTGATGTGTATTCTGTACTTTGGTCACAATCCAAATTATGCACTTCATCAACATGGGCCAAGATTCGCATTTCATCAGATCGTACGGTTATTCAACGTGAACACATGAAAAAACTACATGAAGTATTACAATGCAGAAGAGTTAACGAACCAAATCTTATTATTAAGTATATAAAAGGTACATCAAATATTGTCAATAATTCAAAAAACTAGTAAGCCAGTCGGAAATAAATCTTCTTATCTATTATAAAAATGTTCGTAGTTTAAATAATAAAATTAATCATCTAAAAACCCAAATCCCATATTCTCTATAATATTATATTATAAATAATATACTATTATTAAAGTATATATTATATACTCATTTATAATATTATATTATATATGAGTATCATATTATGATATATTTGTATTTACTGAAACGTGGCTAACATATAATATTGACTCATATTAACTGGGTTTTCATGAATATCATGTTTATAGATTTGATAGAAATTCTAATACTAGCCCACTATCTAGAGGTAGTGTTGTTCTCATTGTTGTACGCAATACTTTCTTATCTAAAATTATACTTATAAGTAATAATAATATTGAAGCTTTATTTGTTCTAAATAAATTTTCACAATTTAATCTTATTATCAGTTCAGTTAATATATCAATTAAATCCAATGAAACAACTTTTACCAATTATTTTAATATCGTTGAATCGATTTATGATAAATATCCAAATGCTGATTTTTTATTATTAGGTGATTTTAATCTACCATCAGCAACTTTTTTAAATAGCGATTTATATTTTAAAAATAAATTATTTATTTTAACTTCTCTCAATACAATAATTGTATTATAATTGTAATTATTACATACCCAATACAAAAAATGTTATTCTTGATTATGTTTTATCCAATTCTCTTTCTGTTAATGTTAAAAATGTATGTCCTAAACTTCCCATTTATCCTCTTCATCCTCCAATTTATGTATTATACACTTATAAACATGAGAATTTAAATTTTAAAGAATCTGTGTTCGACTGGAAATCTGATGACTACAAATCTATTATAAAATATTTTGCAATCATAAACTGGTTTAATCTTTTTAATTCGGATATTAACTATAGTATTAATGTTTTCTATTCTTACATTAATTATGCAATAAATAATTTTATCCCTTTAATTTGTAAATATAAATCAAAATACCCTAAATGGGTAATCTTTAGTAAAGAGTTGAAACTACTTATTAAACAAAAACATAATGCCCATTATACTTTTAAACATCAAATTCACCTGAAGCTTATCTAACGTTTTCTTCTCTTCGTAATAAATGTAAATATATTAGATATCGCGATTATAAATCTTATATCATGAACATGCAGAATAACGTTATTACTAATCCGAAAACTTTCTGGACATTTCATAAATCTCAAAAATCCTTATCATTTCTTCCTACAACTATGTCATACCTTGATAATGAGGTAAATACTAGTAATAAAATTGTCAATTTATTCAAGTTACATTTTTCAAATGACTATAAGCCTCACTTGTTAAAAAAAAAAATGTAATATTGACTATGTAAATAATTTCCTATCTTCACTTCGTATCGTAAATATAAACTTAATATATATCTTTAATGAATAATGGTCTATCAATTTAAATTTATCCACAGACTCTGATGGAGTTTCAGCTATGTTCTTAAAATAATGTTTTTTTATTTTATCACCAGTCATAACTTATTTATTTAACTTTTCCTTAAATTCTAGCATATTTCCTGACATATGGAAAATTTCTTATGTAACTACAATATTTAAAAAGGTGATAGGTCCATTATTTCTAATTACCGACCTGTATCTAAAATATCTATACTCGCAAAATTATTTTCGAAATTAGTATCAAAAATCATATCACCCCTTTGCAAACGTATTATCTGCAATGAACAACATGGATTTCAAAAGGGTCGATTAGTGATAAGGCACAACTTGATGTGATATACACGGACTTCGATAAAGCATTCGATAAAGTAAACCACTCAATTTTAATCTCCAAAATAAAATCATATGGTATTAATGATCCATTTTTATCATGGCTAAATTCTTTTCTTATAAATCGTTCTCAAATCGTAAAATATAAAAATTACTTATCTGATTCGATAAATGTAATATCGGGTGTCCCTCAAGGTGATCATATATCACCACTTTTATTCTCTCTCTTTATTAATGACTTGAGCAGATGATAGTAAAATTTACAAAAAAATTATATGTTTAAATGATGCTAAACAGATTCAAGAAGATTTAAATAATTTATTTGTATGGTGTAATGACAACGACATGACTTTAAATATTGATAAATGTGTAACTGTTTCATTTTCGTTAAAAAAAAACCCAATGTATTAACTACTGCATTAACAACTTATACTTGTCACGTGAATACATTATTAAAGACTAAGGTGTTCATTTTGATTCTAAACTTTCTTTTAAAAATCATGTTGATCAGTTAAAAAACAAATCATTTATGAAACTAGGTTTAATAAAACGTATATGTACAGATTTTAATGATGCATCAGCCTTAAAAACTTTATATTATTCTCTTGTTCGATCTAATTTTGAATATGCATCCTTAGTTTGGCATACAGATAGTATTTTACAAAATAAATGTTTGACATCAATTCAAAATAATTTTTTAAGATATTCTATAAATGTGGTCTTCAAAGAAACCCTCTACTGGATATGACGATTTAATCAACTATTTTGAAATAATATCATTAAATAATAGGTTTCGATTACTAGACTTAAAATTTTTATTTAAATTACTTCATAATCACATTAATTGTCCTGAAATCCTTGGTTATTTATTGTAACTAAGAATTATTTGTAACTTATATTTAATTATTATATTATGCTCTTGTATTTTATTTCTCCTCATATGAAAAATGTGTCATTAATTATTAATCATATTTTATTAGTTTAAACTAAATACTTAAATTATTTAACCTGTATATACTTATATTTAATTTAGATAATTTAAAGTTTAATTTAGGTTTAGATTATTAAAATACTGTCATATTGTAAAAAAAAAACAATTGTAATTGGAATTTTATTTCCGTAATAAATAATAATAATAATAATAATAATTTTAAAACTTCATAAAAAAAGAAAAATATTTAGATGGAGTGAATAAAAATATTTCTCAAACTCTGAGTGAAATGCCTAACAGGCATTTGTTGTTTTCTCGCCTGATATGTTACACGATGACCAAAGATACGGGGGGAAAGTTGCATTTCCATAAATATATGTATCAATGAGGTAATCACAAAATGTATTAACTCGAATATCGATTGGCGCAATAGATGTATACTTATAAATAGGACTGGGTTTCGATGCACTTAGCATTTTTTTCTGAAGCTTTCTGTACGATGCTCGTTTTGTTACAAATATGTTTTAGGTATTTTTAAATTAGAATAAGAAATTTTATTTTGCATTTTTTTTTGCATTTTAAGAAATTTTTTGATTTTAAGGTCATTTTAAGAAATTTTTAGGGCATTTTAAGGGTTTTTAAGTCATTTTTAGTGTTTTTTAATTTAAAATTATAGATTATAGATTTTTTCTATCGACGGATTAGTGTTGTTGTGTAAGGTATGCAATGTAAAATTTGTTCTTGAAAAACGTTTTACCATACAAAAACATATATCAAGAGACAAACATATTAATGGAGTACATCGAAAAGAACAAATTGAAGAACAAGAAAAAAATATGTACATCTACAATAACTTATTGGGGAACAACATGAGGCACACTCTCGTGATTTATTGTAACAATAAAGAATATTTTTTTATTTATTAATATATGAAGTATAATAAAATATTTATATACATGTAATATAATTTTTTTAAAGTTTATAGGCATTTTTTAATGTATTTTTTGAGTTTTTAAGTAATTTTTGCATTTCTTTAAGATCATTTTTCGTGATTTTTAAGGACATTAAAATCTCATCCTTACTTAAAAATTATACCCTTTTTATACCGGCGCAATAGATGTATACCTTTTTTCCATACCATCATTTTTCTTTCATTACCTGCGAGCACAATTTATATAAAGCCAACGGTACAACGTTTTTAAAAGGAAAACACTCGTATTTGTGTACGCACAGCCATTCCGTTTCGGGATGTGTTCGTACTAATTCGAAAACCGGGTAGCGTAATTTACATTTGACAATCTCACAGCATATATTATATTACCGAGTTCTACGCACACACAAGTTTACCCTTATCAATTGTCGATTAACGTCGATTTTCCCCTAGTTATTAATTTATATACATACAAGTTTATGTACTAGAGGGATCGCCGCTACCGTCGTGGTCGTCAGTTTGTTTTTAATATATTATCATTCCTCTTTATATACATGACGCGTGAGACACGGCACTCTGACCGTTTCGATTTCATTCACTCACTTTATCTCACTCACTTTCTCTCTCTCTATCCCGCACGTCATCATTTGCTATTTGCATTCCCATTATCCCCCGTTTACGATGTCCGAGTACCGGTCATTTATACGTCCGACCGCCGTCGTTTAAGACAACCCTTTTACCGCCACCGTTAGGATTAAAATATTATATACAAGCGCGAGTCCGACAATCCTATCCCCGCTCCTTGGTGCTGTACGCTCGGCACCTGTATGCCGACAAAAATAATATATCAAGAAAGAAAGTTGCAACATAATAAAACCCACTCGGGATAATATTATATTTCGCTCATTTCGTGTGTACGCGCGTGGATGTATCTGCAACGAGTGGTAGTTATTTAAAAGCTTCTGAAATAATAATTATTCATGTTTTTTCATTCTTTTAAACATTATCATGGCAATAGTAATGTTTGGACAAAAACTTTGTGGCGGCTGTACGGGCTTAATGTTTGCAAACGGGTAAAAGTGTTAAGGACAGATTTATAGTAAATTTGTATAAGCACGCATTCTGACTAATATCTCTTGAATAATGAATTTTTATGCTCTTTAAAAGTTTTAATATGCATGTAAAGCTTCTAATGCGCAGACGAGTGTTTTAAGTTAGCTGAAGCAAAGTGAGATTTACTGATCAACCTATTTTTATTTTATATTTTTCAAATTAACAAAAGAGCTTAATGAAGAATTAAATTAATTTGATGTCAAATATAAAGCAATAATATTATACGCCGTATAATTAACTGTTTTTTTTTTTTTTTTTTTTAACATGTTCTACGACGAAACAGTTGTAGCAAAACATTGACCGTGGGAGGATTACATTTTCTTTTTTTTTTTTAATCGTTTTGATTGAATTATTGTTCTGGTCATAAGACCACAGAAGGAGTCGATCGGAAAACGGGTTAGTTTCGGGGGTCTAATTACTGTGAAACGTGTACAGATTATAAACCTTCAATCAAGCGATTGAATTACATAATAATAATATGACACACTACCGATATTGCAATATATTCCGAAAATAATTAACAATGTACTCTAAATGTTTTTATAGTCTATTACTGTGTAGACGAATTTATTTGACTTTTAGTAATAACATACGTGAGACGTTTATAGTGATAGTCGATTCAAATCGAAATCGAAGTACAACACAAACGAAAGACAAATATTTCTTCTTAAATTCTATAATATTTATTAGGAGGTTCAATTAAATCTAATAAAATATTTACTGGAATATTAAAGCGGAGAACGTTAAACAACAAAAACTCCGGTGAATATTAAGAATTTCGGAAAGGCTTATGCACCCATCTGTATACGCATTCACATAACATAATGAACATATGTACGAACAGTCGAAATTACGCCGAAAACACGTGTAAAACAGGCGTACACGCAGAACTATTAAAACGTGTGCAGTATGTAAGTTTTCGGCCGTGGGTCGTGCGCGTTTTTCGAAGTGACAGAGAGAGAGAGAGAGAGAGAGAGAGACGGCGAAAGAACGGAGCAAAGTGTCGGAGAGAGGGAAAAAAGTACAGAAGTCCTTCATTAGGAAACGCGAATTTTGACGTTCGCCGGCTTGCACGCGAACACCGTATAATTTTATTGTCGTCGGGAAAGGATCGCGGGCCGGGAGCGAGTGCGACGGGGTAGCTGTAATCGTGTTGCAGTAAAAGACGAGTGTGCACGTGGACTTTCACAAAAGACTGTCAAAAAAAAAAAAAAAAACCGTATGTATTTTTATTTTTATTTTATTTTTTTCCTTTCTCTCTGTGTGACGATCGCCGTAAAAACCGTCAGCTGCACATGCCACGCACGCATGTATGTACACACGTATACGTCGTCGTGGACGCGCGCGCGCGCGCCCGTTAATGTTTCGCAGTGCCACACTCCCTAGACCGTGGGGTGGGTTTGAGGGGTAGGCACCTGCTTGTCCGGATCGTTGCGAAAATCGTTTCCGAAGAAACAAACGACGTCACGCACCTTTACGGTGCGGCGCACGTGCGTCCGTTCGGATCCCGTGCGCGTTTATCGAAACGTCGGACTCTTGTCAACGACTCGATTTGGGCTGACGAACACCAGTGGGTAACAAAATATTTCTTCCTGTTTTAGTTCAGAAGAAAAAAATTGTTAACCATATCTGTTACCGAAGATAACTGTAGACACGCCAGAGCCTGTTGAAATCAGAAGGAAAATGTTGGTCAAACACTTACCCAAAACAGTATGGGATGCAATTGGTGTGGAATCAAAAAAAAAAAAAAAAAAATGTCTAGACCTAACTGGTGTAATACTTAGATATAGTTTATTTTTAAATTTTTTTGATTTTAACTGATGAATACTTAAAATATTCTGTGATCCAACTTCGCTGTCCTGGAATTGTTGCCTGCAGGGCGGAGTCCAGTGGTCTACTTATACCTATTTATACGAGCTTGTATGTGTGGGTGTGTGTGTCTAGTAACGTGTACATCAAAGGAGTTCAACTTTGTGACCCGTCGTGTTTTACTGTTCGAAAGACGAGGCCCACCCGTAGCGACGACGAAGAAAATTAATTTTCCTTCTGATGATCGGGTGCGGTGTGTTCGCGGGGTGGATCCGTAAAAAAAATCCGATGATCAAATCTCGTTAAGTTCGAATGACGGCAAACGAAGGAACGGAAAAAAGGTTTTCGACGAGATCCGTATTCTATACGTATAAATATATATATATATATATATATAGATCGGCAGAGAATGAGTACAGTAGAGTAGAGAGACGAGTGTATGGAAAGAAATTAGTCGTTCGGGAAATTCTTTCCATTATTTTTAATAGAGCTTTAACAACACAGAAAGGTTGATTATGTCTTTTGCTGTTCTTCCACGCGTCGTCCTCATCCGCACCATCCAGTCTTTTTATTCCTCTCTCTGCACCTCGTCCGCTGTGATGGGAGCAGGACCGCTATTGCGTGTCGGAAATATTTCCCAGGAGAACGGTCCCTGCTGGGAAAGAAAGGAATCGACCGATAATTAAACTGACGGCGGCCGCTTTTTCCCGCGCGCGTGGATCCGATTAACTGGTGGCACGCGAGATTTTTACCGTGCCGCGAACGAGAAAACGCAATACCGCGGAAAACCTGCATTTTACGTCTCTCGTCCCGCAACGTAATCGAGTCACATAAATTATACATGCACGCCCACGAAAACAGTTATGCGCGTGTTTACATTTCGTGCAACGCAATGAGTGCATTTGCACTCAGTCAAATGACGGGTTTTCCACGTGACGGGATAAAGTCCTGCCAGAGTGTATTTTCACTCCATCCGCTACGCAATCGGCAAGCGTCTGGGCTGCTGTGGAACACGATCATTTCGCGATATACGTCAAATTACGATACGGACGTAGACCGCTTGGATCGGAAGTACATACGAATACGGTCGGAGAGTGAAAATCTGTTATTATCAGCGAAGCGCGCGTAAAAAAGCAGTGGCGCGGACGAGATGTCGAAAAAAATCGAGTTCCCGACCCAACCGAAAGTAGGAATCACGATTGTTGCGATAGGAAAACGATGCGCGAACGACGCGGTTCACGTGAAAAATAATTAATTTTCCATTCGATTCGTACGTCCGGACGAGCTGCCCCCGAGAGCGTGTTCGGGAATTTACATCCGCGGGGTGAATAAATAAATGCCCGTTCACACCTCCGTGCACTGCCGACGATAAATACCTAATCAAAGCGCGTGTACGACGGTGGTGCAATGTATGCGCGGGCGCCAGCGATTAATTAAATATCTCGGGATCGATGTACAATATCCCTCGTTCATCTGTTATATTGTCCCGCGGAGGAACAACACACGCTCGTGTTTGTATCGGATTTATCGTTGGCGAACTGCGTTCGATGGAGTTCGACATCCGGTGACGCGTTTTAATAGCGTTTTCCGCGCGAACGCGCGCGTTTCTCGTCACACCGCACCTTATCACCGGACCGAAATCACGTGCGCACCGTGCTACAATACGATATTGCTCACGCCGGGTAACTGCGCGCGAGGTTATCGGCGTTGTTCCGCGACACAATGATGCACGGACCCCGAAATTCTTTTCGATCCCGGCTTTTATACATTTTTCGAACCCGCACTGCACTCGAGACCGACCGACGGATATATTTTTATATTGTGTTTTCAACTTGTGAAGTCATGTAAAAATCGCGGTGCATCGCGATAACGCGCTCCGAGGACCAACAGGCGCGCTCAACTATGTACTGCACATACGTAGCATGTATTATAATCTACAGCGCATTGACGTTATAGATGTGTCTAAACATACGCTTGCGACTACTTATACCCTTGCCATGTCCATCCATCCGTTAATTTTCACCGGTGTTACAATTGTTAGGATTGAACATCGTATAATTAATATACCTGCAGTAAGTTGTAACCAGTATTGAAAACATGTCAAAACGTGAGTATTTGAAGATTCACGTGGATCACCGATATTAAAACATAGGAAATCGAAATATAAATATTTTGTTTATTTAGGTCTTGATTCGATAGAGTTGAGATTTACGAATTGTTTATGGAATATTATCGACGAGAATACGTTTGGAAAATTTGGCTTTCCTGACTAGTTATACGCGTAACCTGAAGATGGCTTATAACCGAAACTAGTAGCTACCAATTATTGTTCAATATTTTACTGTACGGATGTACGGCGCACCCTGTAGTGCGTGTGTCGCGTGTCGGCTGACTAGCGAAACCGCCGGTAACTTCGCAGAATAAACTGTTCGGCGGTCGTAACCACACTCCGTTGATAAATCTCGGTACGCGACGAACATACGTATCTTGGGAACATCGCGACGCAGTGCGGCCGAGGAAAACCGTTTCGCGATATTGCCATTGATGCGGACCGCACAAACGGCCAACGACCATGTCTATTATTTCAATCAACCGTTATTTCTGTCAGTTGTATTTCGTGTATCGATTGTATTAATTCACGTAACTCGCGCAAGTACCGTTATACTATCGGACATCATGGCTATTTAATTTCCGTCATATTATGTTGGATTGTGCGTTCTACATCGGACGCACTTCCCACCACCGTGGACACCCTCCAACTCATCAATATACTGTGCACGGCTGATGGGACCGGTCGTTAGCGCAACTACCGTGATCGGGCGCTCTCGAAATCATTTGAAGTTCTCCGAAATAAATATTTTTAAACAATAACCCGGTGACAGTTGTACCGCACAACTTGTACACTTATTTCACGACCATGATCGCACTCCGTACACTTTTCGTGCAGCATATTTTTTACCCATTAAACACGAGTAAAAGAAAACGTACGCAAAAAGCGCATATTTCTTGTACAAATCGTTATCAATTCGGGGACGGCAGACTTCTCGGATGGAAAGACGCCGGACTTCGGACCGAACCCGTGGATTTCGCTCGAACTGTGGGTCTCCGAGAAGGGTAGAGGGGTAAAATACCTGTCCCGTAAACCACGAGAGACTACGGGCTAAAGATGCCTTCGACCAGCAATACCCGAACCGTTAACCGCGGTAGGTAACGATTGACGTTTTCGCTGCCGACTGCCGTGAAAACAATTGTCGCAGACAGATCGGGTCGACCGCGTCAGTCAGACAACCGTCGTGCCGTTGACTGCATGTCCTTGGTGTAGATACCGTAAGCCGTTCCAGGAGACACGTCGGATTAACGTCGACGGCTTATCGCGAGCGGCATACGTGGCATTGGCGTTCGCGCGTGGCAGTCGTCGTTTCATTATTACGCGATTACGTCCGCGACCGAACCGTAACAGTGGTGATCGGGACGGGGGACGGGGGATGAACTGTTCGAAAAAGGGCTCCTTAAAGCCGGAGAGACATTTGCCGTATTATTATAAGCGCGTATTCGTGCACACACTCATGTATGCGTGTATATATATATATATATATATATATATATATATATATTTATAAGTATATTTGCGGTTATGACGCGGGCAATAACATTTTCAGATGTAACGTAATCTTAATTACGTGACCCGAAAATACCGGTGCCGAGTATCTTATTTCGCGGTGCACCGGGGCCGTGTCCGAACCAATTACCGGTAATAACGTTTTAAGCCGTATCGGCTGAGGGCCCCTTCGGCTACGATATTAGCGCGCGCGCGCACGCGCATATCCAGGGACTTAGCCGACCGTGCGGTCCGTACCGCTGGCAACGGGTGGGCAAGTGCGCCCGCGCGCTCGTGTGTGCTAAGAGGATTTGGAATTCTAACCGCGTGTGTTCGTTTCTCTATTACTATTTCTCTCTCTCTCTCTCTCTCTCTTTCTCATTCTCTCTCAATATTGTATTGCATATTTCGGGTCGTTCCCGCACATCAAATACCAAGGGCACCGCGGTAATGGCGGTACACTTATAAACGTTACATATAATACGTGCGAGCAACGCTTAAACAAGTCAAGTACATAATATCACGTTAAATTATTCCGTCTCGTTCTCGTATCTACTCCTCTCGGTAGTCGAAAACTTACCATAACCAATAGTTTACGGGTTCTAACTGTCGACCGTTGATTTTATTTTCAACGAGACTGTCCTCGTACTTTTCGATGTTTTAATATCACATTTATAGTCCATGTATTGTTAAATCCATACGAACACGCAGTGGAGCAACCAGGATTTTTTCAAGAATAGTGTTCGCCAGTGGTATAACGTATAATAAAATATATACAGCTGTACATTTATTTTTTAAAAGCTAATAATCACAGAATTTATAACCACTACTATTTAACATTTAGTGTAATATTTTATTCACGCCTACCACTGTAATTATTTCTGTGTTTGACATCCGTTCGATAAACTGAAAATCATTAACAAAATGCATTCATAGACATAAATAAATAATTTTAGTAGTTACGACAAATGTAATAATATTCTAGAAAGTTATTATACCTAATACAATAATTGTAACTGTTAAATTATTTTACTACATTTGTTTTTTTCCGAGTTAACTCTTTTAATCTGCAATTGCAAAGTGAATATTCAATGTATCAAATCCATTTAGTCTACACGCTGATATTGAGTTTCTGAAGTATTATTTCAGTAATTTAGAGTTTTTTCAGGCAAAAAAGTTGGTTATTAACGCGTTCAATAATTTTTATACGGCGGCAATAATCGAACATAAAATAATAATAACACTTAGGCACGCAGGGTCAAACAAATATAATACTATCCAGCTTTTAACAACGATAAATCAAAAATATTAGCTATCTGGTACCCACTTGTGTGACATTTCCAGGAAATGGGTGTATTGCCGATTTTTTTGAAAAATAAAAAAAGATACACCCTTATAATTTTCATTATCATCATAATATGATAGTTTACATGGTTATATGTTTGTTTTCGCGATAATTGATGACACATTTTAGAATTTGTTCGATATACTCGTACTAAATGAATAAAAGTTATTATTTGCATTTAAAAATATAGGTTCAATAAGCCTTATGAATAAAATATGACGGCAGTTGAATTTTATACAATTAAAAAATGTTTTCGACAGTCGTCGAATAAAATTTCTATAAATTCAAGGGAGCGTCTAGGCACCCAAAACACCGCCCTTATTTGCACCACTGCGAATACGAAATTATATACACATGTTAATAGGTTCGATAGTCTAAAACCAATCAATTTTAATAATCGTTTTTCTCATTTTATGCGTCGTAATATTTTTTATACAGCTAATAAAATATGTATTCATCGTTTTTATATCCGTATTTTCTTACAACCATAAACATAAATTCTTTATTTTTCATTTACTGATATTATTTTATAATGTTACATTTTATTTGGTAAACGCTATAAAGAAGTGCAGTTTAATCGGTGACTTTATTTTTAAAGTAAAATACACGCATCATTTTTGCTACCGAATACCACGAGTAATTTATTAATTACAATATCCCTGTGCTCATTCGAAATTCTAAAAACAATTTGACATTATAACATATATATCCATCCCATTGGTCAATTGTTTTGGGACACTTTCCATAGCATAAAATTTTATTCAATTAATTTTTTGCAATATATTCCAAAAACACTCGCTAGTATTTAACATAAAAAAATGGAATAATATCAAGTTACATTTTTATACGAAAGTATAAAAAATAAAATCAAAAACGTTTTTGGTTTGTGATAACGTTTTCAGCGCGCAGTGCGTTTTTTCCTTTTTGTTTTCACTGCTCATTATAAACATTTTTTGCAGCTAAGAAGACTGCGTATTAGTGTACTTTGCAAAAGGCGGACGCGTTTTTTTGATTTTCTTTTACATAATTTTTTTTCTCATTTTCCTCAAACACCGATCGTGCAGCCGTGTCCGAGGTGTTACGAGCACGAATCATCTTCGTCGAGTTCATAATAAAATATAATCTGTACAGTCTTCGATCGAATCTCACGTTTTATTACATCGTTATTCGTCGTACGCTTGATTTTCAACGAAACCAACGAACGGTTAAAAGCGAAAATCTGTCGCTCGCACAACATGCGCCTCGTCCGCGACGGCTGTTTCGAATGAATAATAAACGCGCGCGTGTCAATATTGTATCTATATAATGTTATATATATATATATATATGTGTAAAGCTTTTTCCACGACGATGAATCGAAAATCGCGAGCTTTCACTTTTTTTTTTACGCGCATATTTCAACGATAAATATACATGTATAAACGTATAACAAGTACGTGCATTAAATATATATACGTATATACGTGTATTATATGTACACAGACGATGTTTGACAAATAAAGTATTATACGAAAAAAAAAAAAAAAGATGAAAAAATGAAAAATGCGTTTTGACAAATCTGTGTAGTCGTCCAGCCATCGTTGTTTGCTCTCATTTTTTTATATTTAATTTTTTCTTTCCCTCGCATAATTTCAAACGTTCTCTGATCACACTGTTATTGGTGCTTATCGAAAAATTTCGAACCTTTAAGGCAGTGTTGCGATACGAAATCGTGAAAAATAAATCTCAACAGAACAATAACGCACTCGTGGAATAAATTACACGAATTTAACACTCCGGAGGGACGGCGGTCTTAATACGTTTCAAGAATTAATACTGTTGACGTACAATTATAATACGATAAATAATCGTTTTGAATTATCGTTAACGAGGGGTTTTTTTTCACAAACTAATTTACTATTATTGTTATTTTAAGTTTATTTTTCCGCATTGTTAACCTGATATCTCGATCGAACATCCTACTCGGTTCATTGTTATTATCCGCACTGCCGTGAAAACGAAAGGGACGCAAAATGAAAAGGTAAAAACAATAATTGATAGTATACATACATATATACGAGTATTTATGTATATTAAATTTCAATCGAAAAGAAAAAAAAACTATTACACTCCCGAAAGAAAAAAATGTACGCGCTAAAATGCCACGATTCGCGATAAAACTGTACATCATGTATACCGAGGTGTACGCAAGATATGCGCGTGTATGTATTTGCATGTGCATATTATGTAGTTTCGATGTAAATTGTGCGTTTTAATTAAATTCATAGTTCGGACGAAATTTAATTTGGAAAATTTAGAGGACAGCATTCGGTCGTTTGTACGCGCGTTATATTTTGCCATGGAGAAATTCTTGTCGGTATTTAATAATATGCGAAATTGAACGACACAGATGTTTAAACAGTTGTTTAAACGTTATTCGTGGAATTCCACGCCAGTGCGTTTATACGTGTACGTTATATATCATCATTAATACCTATAATTTTTTACTTTTATACAGTGTTTTTATTTTTATTTTCTATACTGTTTCAAAGCTTATATATTTTCAAGAAAACTCGTATAATGAAAACACCTAGTACAACCGAGATGTAGAAAGTTTATTTATTTTTTTTTAACACATTTATAGACGCGATATATTGTATATTCAAATTATACAAATTGTATATTTTCATATGCACATATGTTCGCGCTCTCAAATAATATAATATTATAAATGCTAATTACTTTATTGGGCTCATTTTATACCAGAGTTTAAGTGTTGATGTTTTAAAATCGTGAAAACAAGTATGGAATTGTACGACTGTTGAAAACCACCGTTTATTATCATCGTTCGTGGTCATAATTTCTGTGTTACTATGATACAAGGTACACGTAAAGTTGGTAATTTATTTATAAAAGTCTAAACGATATGCACGTTTCACATTAAGACTTATACAAATTACATAATTGAGGTGCATTATAAGGTGTTAAAAATAAAAATTATTCGGTAATTTAAAGTTTTTATCTTTAAAACGCCCTCTACGTACGTACTTAGTAGACAACAATAATTACACTTACTGTGTTGTACATCGGTGCAATTATCGATCAAAATCATTATGTTTTATTCGCGATAGAAATATTTTAACACATGGTCGACCATTACGCGTGCATATAAATCGAAATCGAACGCAACACAAAAATGTTTCAGGTCCGTTTTGAGCGGTTCATTTCATGTTGATTTCCAAAATTATTTACACATCGTGCATACAACTTATGATTCGCCATTCATACGGAATTTAATTTTGTTCGTTCAAAGTCATTGCGTTGTTCGCGCCCGGCGATCATCAATTATAATTCGTAAACCAAAGTGCATATAAACTCCGCCGCGCAATCGTTACATCATTCGTAATTATAATATGATGTTTTCGTATTCACGGTACACCACGCGGCATTTTCGCGATACGAGTATAAGTATACCTGCGGGGATAAAGTGAGACGTTTTAAATAAAAATTTAAAACATGGCCCGTGGCCGTATCATTAACTAATGAAGAATACTAATAACAATGGCTACGTACACCACCGCGGAGTTGGGGAGGGGGCTTACCGATGAAAAAGTCTACGTATTTAAATCGTTTGTAATGTGTGTTCTTCACGGTAACGGCATGCGCAAGTTTTCAATAGTTGAAAATCGTTTTAGTTGATGAAAACTTCACGCTGCGCAAATACACCGCAACACGTTATAAATTACATTTTAAATACACCGATCCGCAAACGTGTGCAAAAGCCAAAAGCAAAGTGACGTGTGACCGGCTGAAGAGAATATGAATCGGTCATATTTTCCGTTACGGATGTCGCGTCTTCTATTTTAACAACTTCAACTGGATCCGCGTACTTCCTTCGGGGTTTCCTTCGAACAGATGTTCCATTACAAAAAAAACGTCAATCAAATGCTATTCTCATTACATTTGAATGTCGTTTCGGAAAAATTCGATGTTATTATTGAAAACATGATTCACTCGGACATTCCGTTGTTCTTGGCTGCGCTCTTTAAAACCCTGTACAGTTGTCAGTTCCTACCGCAGCGACAACAGTCTAATGGAAGCGTTTGTTTGTACGTGTCGTCGAAATTATAACCGAAACCGGTATGCGAACTTAAAACTATAACACTACCGAAATCAATCTGTAGCGAATCGGTGTCACTACAATATACACATTATGTAAATTCGCTTGGGAAAAATGGATCACGATCTGCACGTGTTAACGCCGGATGTAGTCAAAGGCGTCTATGGCCTTATGACGATTTGATATTGTGAAATTGTGTTTAAATTACCGGCATCCAACAATTTTTAATCAAATTTCTCTCGTGATAACGTAGTATAATGTGATTCTACGATAAACTATATTTTATAATGAAATCACGCATTCGTTCTAAATAATCTACAGTCTCCGCCGCTTTGTTTTTTAATTATAAAATCTATTTGATTTATTTTTTCAATTATACCTTTCGTGGCTACCAAACCATCGTATTTATGATAAGCTAAATAAATATTTATTCGTTGTATAAGCGTGAGTTACGTGATTTAATAAAGTCTTAATTTTCGTAATTGAACTAAATCTAACTATATACAGTGTCCGACGAGAATTTTCTAATTACAATATCTTTCCCGGATGCTTTTAAATGTGTTCAAAATCTTTCAAAGAATTTTTTTATTTTTATTTATTTATAGCTTCCACTATAAACTACGAGAGCTCAACAATTATTATACATGACGAACAGGATAACGAAATAACTCGTGAAATAAAATATGTAGATAGATACAATTAATATAGTAATAGGTATTGATAGATACAGTGAAGGTTATAGAAACAAAATGTTACGAGAATATTATAATTCGGTGGCATTGAATAAAACTGGATTAAAATATGTAATAGTATAAACGATAAACTTTATTTATAAATGTAATATACATAGATCCGAAAACAGAAAGAAAGATTTGAACAAAAATAACTATTTTAGTTAGTATTTTTTTTTGATGAGTGCATTTAGAACGGAGGAAAGGAGGCGTTTGGATTAGAGATGAATCGAGAAAAAATACAGAAAATATGTTCCGTGGATGTATTTCGATTCACTGCGGTTTCCGCATAAGTTTGAGCCACGTTACGGTTTTCGGTGGCCTTGACTAAAACGGGAATCTTTTGGATCATTTATCTAATTATTAATCTCGATCGATGAGCCGGCGCAATGAAACGCGAACGGAAAAAAATAAATTATAATTTTATGTAATTATCATCACGGCATCGTAGGATATGCTATGACGATCAGCGACTATACAACCTGCACGTATGCACATTGTTATGCGCTTATTATTATTTCATGTATTCGAGTGCGTACTGGACACGTATTGGTCGCGGAAAGTTATCGTGCGCGAATTTTAAGCTGCTGCGTCGGGACGAATGAATGGACAAAAAAAAATCGTCACGCACGTCTCCGCCGTGCAACGCGCGCCATTACTGGATGGTGATTAGGTCCTTTAAACTCGTCTGGCGGTTTAATGAGCTCCAGAAACGGGCCGTTAAACGTTACGCGCCAAACGGACGGACGTGGAAGAGTTTTTTTTTCCGTTTCTGATTTGGCAGTCTCGTAAAACCAAAACACGTAATCATTATTATTAAAAAATAATAATCATAATCATAATGAGAATAAAGAATTATGTTGGTCGGGAAAAGGAAAAAAAAAATTATTCGGCTATAAATTGCGCCAAACGCACCGGTTATTCCAGTGGGCTTGCGACCGTACACGCACGTTTTCCTGTAACAAATTCTCGTAGACCGCGCCCAAGGTTGTGCGCGTGTGTGTGATGCACGTACTGCACACGTTAGAGGTATTATGTTGTACACCACGACGTGGAAAGATAAAACGCCAAATCCGTTCATAAATTTTATCGTTATTATTTTTAACCACTGCAAGTTTTTATTTATTTTTTTTTTTAACGAGGAGGAAACGTTACGAATTAGCTACACTCTCGGATTTCAGTTTTGGTGGAAAAAAAACCCAGTACCTTCCAACGATAATATGTATTAAATATCACACCGGTATTCCGTTCCTGAATGCATTTTCATTGGGTTGAACAGTGTTTGGTAAATTCCCGCTCATCGAAATTGTTCTCGTAAACAATAGATTTTAAATGTTATATCAAATCTTACGTTGTGCATTGTAACACGTCAAAAAGGACGCGCGATTTCAGTGAAAAATATATTTTACAACATTGAGCAACATTCATAGTTCATCACCGTTCTCGTTCATATTATTTCATCGATTCGGTTAAAGCGTTCTTACTTAAGGGTTGTATACAGACTCAAATCAACTGTAGTTCTATAGATTTTCGATACAGGTCAATGATCAGAGTTGCACTCGGATGGCTTACAATCCTACACAATTATTTATAATTAATAATCCGTTAATACGAATGTAATTGATAAATAATTAGATTAATCTTTGCACAAACGAAAATCTAAATAGCAGTACATGTTCGGTATTGACTAAGCGAAAAAAAACTGCAAACGAATGCGGCGGAAAAAAATTGTAAATGTGATTCGGTCTAAGACGCCTCGACCAAACGGAAATTTGCGAAAGCCGAAGAACTGTGCCTGTCTCCCGCAATCTCGTTGTCTTACGAAAACCAGTACACGTCGAGTATTGCGATTTAACTCGACGGACTTTTATCTAACAAAATATGTATTTGTAGGTAAGAGAACAATAGATTACGGTGATTATAATGAGCGGTAGTTAATTACGGCCAGAGTTAGCGATTTCCCTGTAGCCTCTCACGTCGATCGACTCGTTCGGTTTTCCGAAAGTTTCACCGCTGTAGTTTTATGCGAATCGTAAATGATCGATTTTGCCTCGAAACACCGCACGCATTATCGACGTTATTCAAGTCGAGAAAAACAACGGTATACGATGAAAACGTGTACAGCAAACATTTCTATAACACATATGGTACTACGATTTCGGCGGTTTAAAATATAACCGATCGTTGTATGTGCGCGTCTGCGAGAGAGGCAACGGAATAAAATATCTATAAATATCAGGTTTTTCTTCCGACTCGAAAAAAACGGCAATCTCTACATTTTATTTTATTATTATTTTTGTTTTCATCGAAACAATAGAACATCATTTTACCGGTGAAAATCTGAGCGGCATTGTGTTATTGTTGTAGATTATTACAAAAAAAAAAAAACACGTATTTTCTATAGGTACATGAAATTATGAATAAACGATATACTTAAATATTGTAAAAAAAATTTACGTGTACACGCGTACAAAACATAACGGTTTGTTAAACACTCGTAATGAATAATTTAAAGCAAAAAGGCGAAATCGTGTGGTTTACGAGTGTGCTGTACACGGTCAGGTGAGTGCTCCATTAGACATTTGCCGCGTGTTCGCAATGGAACGAGGATGTGCATTCGGGGCAAGGGGGAGGATTATTATTTATCGTTACGCAAAAACCGTCCATGTACACACGTAGTACGTAAACAAGTACAATGTATACATAATGTACTGTTGCGTACAATGTAAAAATTGTGTGCGAATATCGAAGCGCAGAAAAAGTGGAATGGAGGCAGCACCGTTCGAATCGCGTCTGAACAAAAACGAGAAATAAAACAAAATAATAATAAAAAAAAAGACCAAAAACTATAGTATGGGTAGCGCCCACGATTCCATGTACAGACGTAAAGCGACGGGTACGGTTCGCTAAATTTCAAAATTCTGTCATGACAATCGTTTTCGGTATCTCAATCAATACAACATGTCAATCGTGTACAGTTTACGGCGACACAGATACACATACGCGTATAACGGGCTCCACCGTGATCACGGTTCCGCATATTATATTTGTTATAGTAAATAAAACGCAATCTAATGCACATCCGATCGGAATAACAATATAATAAGGAATGTTTGACGAAGTTTGATTTTTAATATGTTAACTTTTCTATTCGTCCGAGAATCGAACACACACACTGCTACCGAGAGGGGAAATGTTTGGTTTTCCGAAGAAGAAAATTTTAAGTTTCAAATAAAAAAAACTAAGAAAAAAAAAGAAAAGAAACGAAAAAGAAAAGAAATACTATTCAGAATTTCATGAATGCATCTTGCGAAGGATACATGCAGCTGTTTCACTTTCGGAGAGTATAACTTTTATTGTTATTTTAAATACATATATATATATATAGATTATAATATAAACGTATTTAGGTATATTTGTTCTGACATTGATATACATTCGAATTCAACAGCTGAAATTTACTTAGTTTGAGGCAATATTTTCTTTTTCAATTTAATCCGGTGGACCAAATAGACCATTTGGTCCATGTGCATAATACTCGTATATTTTTATTTATACGCCACGACTACGCAACTTAATTTTTATGTCAATACTTTCAATACTTCAATACCGGTGTTCGTTTATGATGCGTTAGGTACATCGGCTCGTTATCGACCGACAGCAAAATATAAAAGATTTTTTTCTTTCTAAAAAAAAAAAGTCGTTTTTATGAAAAAACTCGTTGTGATGCGAAGCGTAAATATTTTGTTATTGGTTGTAAAGTGTAATAACTTACAGTAATTTTCTTGTTTAGAAAAAAAAAAACGATTAAATAACAACGTTGAATTATAATTGATAATGCACACCATAATAATCATTAGATACAATATAATTCTGTAGTATAATAAGTAAACTGTATCAACGTAATTACATTTTAAATTATTTTACAAAAATAATCAACTATAAAACTGATTTATATTTGTTATTACAACGCACTAAAAAATGTTTATGTTACCCATATGGTCATAAATTTTAAATAATGAATTAAATCATCGATGTTTACACGAGTAGTGAATTATAAAACGACTCTCGATATCAACGAGATTGCATAAATTCACGCCAACGCATGATTTTAAACATAACACTTATATTATAATATTTTATGTATACTATTATAGATGTGTATTACAGCTTTAGTCTGAAATATTATTCGATGGTACAGTTATTATATTATACCCAACGGGCTTGACACTTGTTGTATAAATATTCCAAATCAGATAAAGAAAAATAATATACAAATTGATAAACTGTAACAAAATTAAATAACATAATATTGGTTGGTAAATAATATAAATGGTATGAGAAAAGAGCCAAATATAGAAATAAGAAATAAGCAAAACACAAAGAAACAAATGTTAAATTAAAAATTAAAAGTAAGGTCCTCATTGGCATTTTTCATAAAACGTTGAAGTAGTTTATTAGATAAGTAATTAGTTGTACAAAAAGGGCGTTTGAAGAGCGGTGTATCTAGACAGTCTCTACAGAGAACTTTGTAATTAATTAAGAATAACTTTACTATTAATTTTGTTTTTTAGCATTTCAGTAGCTCAGGCAATTTGGTGATCAACAAGTGTATTTAAGTTGATACGTTCAGCAATAGCATGGATACATACGAGGTAGATGAGAAATATTAAGTAAAAAACCAGTAAATCGAATAAATATAGGTTGTACTCGTTCAATCATTAGTGGCAGTATGACGATACGGACTCCAGACGATGAAAACATAAACTAAAATAGAACGGAGTATATGTGTATCACAAAAAAAAGTGTTTTAACCACTAATTTGTGCTGAAAATCCGAAGCTGTTCTCGTTATACATTCAAAAACCATAAATGATTTACAGAATAATATTTTGATGTGGGGCTTAAGATCTAACGAAGTGTTAAATGATAAGCCTAGATCAATGACAGTGCAGTAATCCCGCACAAAATTGGAGTTACCAATAAAATAACAGTGTATTACGGGAGAATGAGAACCAGTGAAAGATAATGCTGTGCATAATGGCGAAATTTACTAAAAAATAATTCGAAAACGTAATAAAATTGCGATGTAAAAATACACACGAATCGCATGAGATTATAATCAATACAATAGCAATAGACAAATACGTATAATTATAATGCATGGTTTACTTTTTTTTTTGGTGTCGTTAATCGCAGCAAACAATATTTGTATAGAAAACAACATAAAAAATTACGCAAATGTCGTACTATTTAAGTAAACATCATTTGGTTGTTAAAGACGAGGAAAAACCGCAGTATATTATTATATTATAATTTTAAATAATTATAATATATGCTAATCAGCTGTTCGCATGATACATACATTATATTTATTGTTTTTACAAGCAAAAATAATCGTATTTATAATATGATTAACCGATATAATCGATGTAGGTAGTACATTTTTTCCCCTCATTTTCTTAGTAATTTAAAACCACTTTCAATTCTGAATGTATTTTTTAATTACTTATTATCGTTTTTCATATTTCCTCAAATCTTGTTATTGGTTTTGTCGAAAATGTCGTGTACAGTTGCATAATATGTACGTTACATTTTTATACTTTTCTTATAAATTTACAGTCTTAAGCTTTATGCTTTTAACTAAAAATTAAATTGGTTTTTTTACTATAATAATTAATTTTTTTCAACATCGTGCATCAGTATATTATATTTTATAAATATTTTTACATCACTTTTCTATTGATTTGCTACATTATTTATTTTATATTAAGGGTTGGTACATTACACATAAAACAGAAAGTATTTTCAACATATTTTAATTAAAAATAATAATTCATCTATATATATATATATACACTTGTATATAACTAATATCGGTAATTTGTTATCCAGCGAATTTTCATACTTTTCAAACGAAGTTTGTTTATCTTCATTATTTAGTTTTCGTCGTCACACTTTATTTACCAGTGATAATTTTTTTTCTTACAAACATTAATTACATTGCGGTAAAAAAAAAAAAAAAAAGAGACGTAATTATTTATAAACCAATTTAAAAGTCCGCCACCGATTGTGTATAATTCACATAGCAGAAACTTCTTTGCGCTTCATGCTGGACGATTAAAATATTCTACAACGAAACTGTCAAAGGAATCGAAAATCTCGTATCCATTTCATTAATGTTTACCATCGTACAATGGCACGCGATTGCGTTTCGATCCTGGGCCGTGGTACCATTTGCGGACAACAGTGGCGGTTTTACGTGGGGGGCAATAGTTGAACCACCACCCCCTAAGCCGTGTAAAAACTAAAAATGTGAATGAGCAAACAGTTCACTAAAAATCGTTTTGTCGATAATTTTATGTCAAAACTTTTTACTGTTTACAAAAATGTTTGCTTCGATAGAAGTTTGACTGTTAATTAAGTTTGAATAAAAAATGCAAAATATTTTCGACTTACCACCCTTTGTGGATTCTCGAAAACCGCCACTGGTGGGCATTACAAGCATGATAACGAGGAAAACGAGATGACCTGACCGGACATGACGTTTGCACTGAAAACCCGGATATCGCGGTCAGGGACGGAACTAGTGGGTGGAAACATGAATTCATTTTTGTAATTATTAACAACTAATTTGAAATTTTTAACTTTATTAAATACTGATATTAGGTTAAAATTCAATAAGTACGATTGCATATTACTTATTAGAAAAAAATTCTCGATAAGAGAATTTGATTATTGGTCTATGATTGAATGTAACTTTAACAATTTTCCCGGGCGTAAAATTCCTAGTTCCACCTCTGACCGCAGTGACCTGGTGGGCACTGCGCAGTTAGTACGCATCGTCGTCATGACAGTGGTTCGAACGCGTACCTTCGACATCGTTATCGTCCGCGTGCCCGGAAAGTTTCGAAACCCTAAGCTCGCAGTGGATACACACGCGGCAACGTTGATAATATCCGAGATTGGCGATCAGTGTTAGGAATAGATAATGCAAAATTGATCTAGATAAAGATAATAGATAAAAAAAATTAAAATATCTAGATAAATATAAAAGATAGTTTCATTTTTATCTAGATAAAAAAAAAGATATTTTAAAAAAATGTTATTTTTTGATCAATATTTCATATTCTAATAATATCTATGAAGACTAAATTATTATTATCATTATTATCAATAGGTACCTAGGTTTTAATGTTTATTGTAGTAATGTAGTATACCATTAAGCAGTATTTATATATAATGTACAATATGATATGATAGTTACAATATGATAGTTAATCACTAAAATGTTACATAAAAAAAAAAAAAAATGAAAATTGCTCTGTACGTATCAGGATGAATACAGAACACATAAAAAATTATTTTAAGTTAACAATATTGTTTTTCATATAACATTAATTTGATGATTTTTCATTATTCTATAAGTAGTTATGACTTTATAGGTTCCAAGAATGAAGTAATGACTATTCAGAGTATGAGTTACATGTATATACTAAAATCAAATACCTACTATATTTAGAACTACCGTGGAAAAATAAGAAATTAAGTTTAAAAATACCAAAAATATTTTACCGGCATGAAAATACAAACAAAATGTCATACCAAGAAATAATAATTACTTATTAATAAAACACGAATTATGATTATGAATACAAAGTCTATATGTATAAAAGAAAGTCAGGTTATTTACTGAATTTATAATTCAAGAACGGCTGGACCGATTTTGATGATCTCTGATTTGTTGGATTCGTCTCCGTACAAGAATAAAAATAACTTTTATCTTGGCAAGAATACAGATAATTATATAGATAAAATTATCTAGATAATTAAAAATTTTATCTTAGATAAGTAATTAGATAACTTAGCGTTATTTATCTAGATAAGATAAAAGATGACAAAAACATCTATCTAGATAAGTCCCAACACTGTTGGCGATTTATAAATAAAATAAAATAAAAATTAACTAAATCGATCAAACGAACAATAATTTATCGTCGATATTTCGTTGCGATCTGACGTAATTTCTCTACGGTCTCCATGCAAACGGGTCGGCAACACATTTCGCACCACTCGGAGGCGTGTGTTAAAATCCTTGTACATGCATCGTTGGCCTTGTCAGTGAATCTCGTGATCTCGGAGCCGTGTGGCTGTTGGAGAAAAGATAAAATGAATATAACACTGCGGACTCGTCTTTCTTCCGCCTGCATAACTGGAAACCGATTTCCACGTCGTTTCCGGTTCTGCACACTCATTCCTTAGTCCCGTAATCACCTCACCTTAACCAGGGTACCTAAGGAATGCCCCTAGGAAAAAAAAATGGAAGTGGGGCACGGAAGGGAAGATAATTTAGTTCGTCCCATGCGTGACTTCGTCGCCACCGCGTAGCTTATACATTGTATCGGTGTGTACGGACGGCGGAGAACGCGCACGTGGGCGATTTACGATGAGGTCACAGGGGCGCACGCCCGAAAATCTCTCCCCACCGTCCCCCGATCGCTTGAAACGTCACCATCTCTGGGTCGACCTCCCCTTGACTACGGGGGCGTGTTTACCCCCTCTGAACGCCCGACCCGGTCCCCTCCTCTAGATCATGGACTATCCTGCTTCTGCTGTTGTGGTCCTCTAATAATCGCTTTCGGCGTTCCGCCTCCCCCATCCCCCTAAAACAACCCTTCGCCATCTGATTGTTATGCCTTCCCCACCCATTTCACTACTAACCACATTTTTGGCCCACTCGTCACCATTCCCATTCAATGCTGCAGGTATAAAAATACATTATAATGTTACACTTTTCGTGCCCAATAGGTTTTTCGCTGCGAGCGATTGCTTCACCGGTCAAACCGTTTTTCTACCTCCAACTTTACTCCACAGTGCCACCGTACGCAGCAACAACAAACAGTTATTATTGTTCGTATTAGAGAATAGTGTTCTCCAATGTTGATCGTCCGTATTGCTCTTCGATCTTTAATGTTCTGCGATTGAGTACATAACAACGCGTTTTCCGACAGTTGCAGTCCCGTACGCTGAATTAATTTACCTACTGTAACCGAATACATCAGAACGGTACAAGTCAATAACACGTTTAGTCGGAATTGTAATTAATTTCTAGAGACAATTTGAAAATTTCGAAATCAATATCCGTGGTACTTTGGTACTATTTTAAATAATGTTTCACAAGTCTGAAGAATAGTTTTACCGCGCGATCGCAGTGCTCAAGAGGAAAATTACACACTGATAATACCAATAGCCGACATCGAGGTGAAACGGTATTGATTACTGATCGAAAAACATTTCGATGCAAATGGATGTGATCATAAAGAAAACTAAAACCAATATTGATTAGTATAATGATACATTATTGTACGTCATGATTTAATGTGCACTTACTGTATGTGTCGCGTTTTACAATAGATGTATCGCGCACGATAATGATAGTAGAGAACAGTCGACTGCAGTAAACATATACTACCATGCATTGTATGAGTGATTCTATTTAACATTAAACGGTATCCTAATATCGTTATGGCGCCAACAACGTCCTTGAAAACATGTCGATCACATTTTTTCTGAACACTATTGCGACCATTTCTTGATGTTAAATTTTACAGTATTGTAACAATACACGCAACAGTATACTACTTAGCCATTCAAACGCTCTTGAATCTTAACCTGTTTGCCGAATTTTTATTATAATAAATCGTAGTTTTCCAAACGGCTTAATTCATGAAAAAAAAACAAAAATACAACTTATTCATCAAGATGTTCTAACGTTTAATTGGCATGGAACGCTTGAGAGTAGACTGAAATCACTCGGTTTCCTCATCCTTACACTTGAACATTCATTTCTATAGCTCTTGTTCGTTTAATGTAATGGTAACCAACTTATTTTTTACCTAGGGCCATAAAAAATATTCTTAGCCAAGAGCTTCAACATTTTTGTTAATATTATAGAACATTATATATTACTGTAGACATACTTTAATATAGCCACATCGTTAAATTTAATTAATTATTATATTTTTATTGTTATAAATAAGAGGTAAACATGAAGTATAAACATTTTTTTAATGTAGGTGTTGACCTTGTTTTTGTTCATATAGAACATCAGATTCTAATGTACTTCAATTTACTCGAAGAACGGCGTGGAGATATTCGTTTGTTGTACGAGACTGAATTTTGTTTTTATTGATTTTTTAATAGTTGAAAATACTTTCTTGTACATATTAGTGGGACTGTATGGATAAGGTATCTTGACTGCGAACTGTTGAAGTTTAGAAAATCTTCTTTAGATAGATTTGAATAAAACTTGATAAGATTTACAGAGCTTGAATAATATAGAATATTATTTTTTTAAAATAATTATTAGATTTATGTTTGATGATTTTTACTTGTAAAAAGGTTTAAATATTTTTTGGATCTATGTTAATAGGATTTTCAAATAAACTGATAATATATAAATATGCTTTTCATAATGATTAAATGTCTTTAAAACGATTATCAAATTATTGATTTAAGTTTATTTACATATTGACACATCGTTGTTTTACGCTGTTCTAGAAATACAACACGATCTTCTTTTTTCGTAGTAGCACAGTATTCGAATTGGTAAAATCAAATTTAATACTTTGGCGGGTCGGTTAATAAATAATGGCGGACTAAATTTGGCATGCGGGCCATAGTCGGTCACCACTGGTATAATGAATAATATATATATATTTATTTTTAAATTAATATCAAAAGATTACTGACCCTCATAGAGAAAAACTTATGTGGAAGCCCAGGGTTATCTTAGATTACAAATAATTTTTATTGTTTTGGGTACATATTACATTTTTATAAAAAGACAATTAATTAGGAGTTTTTCATAAATAAATTACATATATAATTATAGTAATATTATTTGTAATAATATATTGTGCTCGTCATAATTTATAATTAACTTATGATTCGTTACGGTTTCACGTATAAATTTTCGATCTGTCAAACCGGGGACTGTCGTGATTAACAAGAAAAATCGTACTTATTGTGTCGACCTAGTTGAAAATGCGTCTCTTGCGTTTCCCCGTCCGTTTTCCTAACGTTGAAATAATGTCGAGACGCAATAATTGAAAATTAATAAATCTCTTACAGGTAAAAAATATTCCGCACTCATGTACCTGTGTACATACCGTGTACGAGAATTGAACATAAAACCAAAATGGCCTTTGCAATCGCACAATCGTGAGGTGATCTACGGTGGGAGGCGTCCAGTAGGGGCAAAATGTAACGAGGTGGAACGCTGTTGCTGATGTCCACCGGCCGCCTATTACAAAAGGCGATGTGATCGATTTTCAAAAACCCTTTGTTACGATTTAGAACACAAACGCGTACGCGGCACGTGTAAGCCGATAACATTTACTATTTCTGTCAATATTTATATTTATATTTATATCAATATTTTCTCTGCCGTGTAAATTGTCGGTGCGTATATGGATCGAAACACAAAATTCATTAAATCATATCAGGATGTAAAGGGGTGGGGTGGAGTGGAAATTGCGTTGCTTGACCGGGTTATATGCGTGTGTGTGTAGCGCAAAAAGTTGAAAATAAAACCATCGTTAATTATTTAGAATCTAACTAAAAGCGTAAATTAACAATGGAGTATCATGTTTTATTCTCGACAATGCAGCGCATATTGACACATGGGCTTGTACACGAACATTTAAACACACATATATTATTATATAAATATTTTAACATCGAATCGTGTTCATAACTGTGGAAATGACATGGTAAATCGACAAAGACCCATTATTTGATTAACTACATGGACTTTATGGTCATCTACCACTTTGGTGCACGTGCATTTCGATGAATAATCAATGTGATTGAACTAGCATTGTTAAAAGAAAAAAAAAGATCACAGAACGGTTTTTTTTTTTATTTCAATAAAAATATATTAATAATCAATATTGAGTTAAAAAAAAAATCTAAACGATTTTATTGTGTTTTAAATAATGTTTTTAATCAATTCAAACGTAAAAAAGACAATGGGATGACATACCGATCGTTTAGAATTAATCAACGTGCGTGTCACGTGTGCACTCATTTTAGTTGTTATCCAAGGTAAACTTTGATTTTTTATTATTATTATTATTTTTTATTTTATTTTATCTTTAATGTTATCAGTTGTTAAAAACTCATCATGGCTTAAGTTTGAACAGTAGTGTTTTACGGGAGGGGGGAGGTGGACAGTCCACCTCCCTTGGGCCGTTTTAATGTATGTAAACAGTATAAAATTATAAAAACAGTTTACTAAAAATCGCTTTGGTATATAATTTTAGATCAAAATTGTTTCAGTTGTAACAGTTTTTGAGTTTACTTCATGTTTTTAATGTTTTTGCTACATGCTTTTGTGGCTTGTGATTCTTTTTTTTTTTTTTTTAATTATGTCAAAATATAAAATAACGTCTTATTTTGAAATTTAAATGTCAAAAAAAAAAAAAAAAAAATAACACTGATAATAATGTAAAAAATACTAACATAATTCTGACGTGAATAAAATCTTCATGAATATAATAGCTTAACATTGAGTATGGAAAAAAAATATATTCTTGATTTAGTAGATAATCAATTTATTTGCACGTATTTTTATAAACGTAAACACGTATACGTAAGTCTTTATGCGTATGTTTTCAAAAGGGAAATGGAAAAAATATTGTTGCTTTAGTACTTATAGGATTTGGTAAATATTTCACGAGATGCACGCTTATATAAATTATACACTACCATGAATCCGTAAAAATATTGTCGCCGAGTTTTCAAAACCTGATCGGTTGCTCAACTCCAACATGTAGGAGCAATTTCATTCCCATAATATTTGTTATGAATATAAAACAACATTTTACAATATTTTTTTTTTATGAATTTTCGAAAACGACAAGATAAATAATTGACGGCTGTACAAAAATGGTTTTTGAATGAAATGCAATTAACAAATTCGTTATTACTTTAAAATAGTAAAAATAAAATTAAAACAAAAAACTGTTAAGAACTGAAAATAGGTTGATTTTTATTCGAAAATTATTTTCAGTTCGGATACGCTGAGAGTTTTTTAACACATGCTATTATTATTTTAAGGGGACATTTGTGTGCATGACTGATATGTATGTATATGTATGACTGATTCGGATCAATTGCGTTCAGTGGAATATAAATGGCGACGTGCAGACAAATGTGGATTAAAATATTTGTACCGCGACACACACACGCTATTATCGACGGATCGATATCGTTTATTCGACTACAGTAATGCATCATACAAAATAATAACTCGCGGACGGACGGTCAATAGTACGTGTAAAATTTGAATATACGAATGTGTATAGTGTTTTACAAACCCCTGCACATTTCGGTAGATCGAAAGAGTGATCGATAAAAATTAATATTTTCTATACGAGTACCGCGACAAACGAGCGGCCGATGACCTGAGGACACAAGCTAATTTCTGTATGGTTCCATTTTGAAACCTACCAAATTTTCTGCGGTCCAAAACACACCGAAACGTTCAAAAAAATTCAAAACCCTAAACACGAGCAATACCTCCAGAGTCTACAAGTTGATAATTCCTGATATAAATCGTGAACGGCCGTCAACCATGTTATAGTATCGTGTGATGGGCTTGTGTAAAATTTACCACGGAGTAAGTGTTCTCTACGTACCATCTCGTCGGTGTCTGCCGGAACAACAAAATGTATTATCGTTAAACATTCAAAAATCGCCGCTGTCGTTTCGTTACGCACAAAACGATTGGTGATTACATATTGCAATTTAAGTGGTCCCGAACATAAATCATCAAGCCTCCGTCGCCGTATGCGTACCCATATTTGATTATAACACGACTGGAAAACGTGTGCAATTGTATTATTATGTTTGCAGGCAGATAATGCGAGTGCGATTTGCGTCGGTGTACACGTACGTTGTATGGGTCGCACAGGTCGTTGTGTAATCATTCGTCGACAAATCAGATCGGAGTGGACCATGTCGTGACGGGGATGAAAACGAAAAAAAAAATCCGGCGTGTCGAATTCCTTTTTTGTTTAATCACAACAAAGGCGCGCCCGCGACACGACCCCACACCGCGACGGATCAAAATGGACGCGAAACACTGCTGCTGCACATATCACCCCGGCGGGATCTATGCCGAGAGGGTTGTGTGTGCTCGTGAGTGAGTGTATTGGCAAGAAGTACCGAAAAGTTCGCACGGTTTTCAAGCGTACACATGCACCATGGACCGTTCAAAAGACCCGGTAGCGCATTCAAAGGATATTTATGCACTGCAACAGCGAGAACATGCTTATATGTAAACGAAGTGTAGTTTTATAATAATATGTATTACACACCTTGTATAAGAAAAAAAAGGATTCGTAGAAAACGAAATGTGTGTGTGTGTGTGTGTGTGTGTGTGTGTGTGTGTGTGTGTGCGAATATTCATAATAATTTACGAATTCTCGTTCTTTTAACCCTGTTTAGATGTCCTCGCATGTATAGATGATTTGAGTGGTTCCATTATTATTATTGCTATTGATACTACTACTGGTGCAAGTAACGTGTACAATTGCGTCATTGTTGCAAGTAGGGACTGGGACCTTTTGGTTTTTACGGTTCCGGTACCGATTCTGGTTCTCAATAATTTCATTAAAAGGTTTGGGTTCCGGTTCCGATTTTTGAAAAATACAAAATAAGGGTTAAGGTTAGGGTTCCGGTATTATAGGGGTCTAAATTTAATTTTTTTAAATTTATTTCGTAGTATTTTTTGATACATTTTTAAATAACTATATTTATGTTACCAGCATTATAGATGGCGTGGTCTGTCTATCAGTACGTAATATTAAAAAATAAGAATAGAAATAAAATTGTTAAGAAAATTATATTTTCCGTCGTACATTTCCAACAACTCACTTCACAAAAACCTCAATATTAAGACTATCAACAAAATTGCTTCTACTACACAAAATTCCACCACAAATCAGCCAATAGATCCAACCCACTGATTGCCATTCAAGGCAGTGTTAACTTAACTAACAATACTCATTGACGCTGGTGCAGAGTACAATTGAATTCCGATTTTTAAATAATTAATATTAAATTCTTGAGGGTTCTGTTACTTGACAGCTTTCCTTCTCAAAATGATTCTTTTCATATAAATATTGTTCATTAGTTACCTAATTTTCATATTGTACAAATGTTACGGATTGTAAACATTTCGTATTTTTTTTAATTAAAAAAAAAATAAATATTGTATTTCAGAAATTTATTTATACTTCAAAATATTAAGAATAAAACAAAATGAATAGGGTTTGTAACATCTGATAGTTTTCGTTTTATTATAAAGATTTTGGTTTGGTTTCGGTTAGGTTCCGCCCAATATTTTAAGGGTTTTTGGGTTCCAGAACCGGTTCTTTTTGGTTTGATTCCAGTTCCAGGTTGTAAGTGTAAATCCGAATAAAACGCACGGAAAACGGTTTAATCCCTGAGCGACGTATAAAAACGATTCAATATTTTTAAAGCGTAAAAATAATTAAATCAAAGGCGAAATCCGGGAGCCATGCAGACCGGTGCAGATGTTTATCGAATCCATCACACAAATTTAATGATTTTTTTTATCGGTGAAATGTTACTTATTTTTAATTTATAAGTTTCTGGAATAAATAAGCATATTATTAATTAACGTGAGTTCTTAGACCGCGGTAGGTATGTGGCAATTGTTCGAGAATCTATATAAGTAGTCGGCCATTTAAATCGTTGGAATAAAATTCACGTTTTGTGGAACGTATATATTATTGCACACAAAGAACACGTTAATGCAATCGATCCATTTGGGAAAAAATCATCACGGGTATTTCGATTCGAGAAAAACACCGGTAATCATCACAAGTGATATGTACTGTCGTATTTATCTGCACCGGGTTGGGTTAGGAAATGTCCGGTATAAAGGAATTCCCGATAGGTTCGCAGGTGTTCGTATACGGCTGGATTTATTGCACGCGTGATCGTTACCGAAAGCTACGGAACTTTTGTATTAAAAACGTACGCGCGTTCAATAATCGTATTGTCGATCAGTTGTCATCATATTTTCTCGTTAGCCCCGGAACGGCTGTAAAAATCGTTTTCTCCGCGAGTTCGACTCGTTCAAAAATGTTATGATGTGTACGTTTTGAGTTGCTTTTAAGTCTGTGTTCGTCGCTGCCGTTACACTTTATACGTTCACTATGGAACGATATGGGGCGAGTAACAAATATCAACCCCCCTCCCGCGCGCTACTAAACAATTCATGTTAACGATTGATACGTATGGTGTACGTATAGGGGAATCTGTTTCGGGTCTTCTTCAACTCGTTTCTGGTACACTCCACAATATACCATGTAATGGGTCAATGTTGTCGAAGTTTGGGGAAAAAAAATATCGTCATACGTGAGCAGATTTCTGAACGCATCCTATTTGAACAAAAAAAAAAAAAAAGAAAAAACCGGAACGTGTTCGAGACGTTATTTAGGTCCGAATTATGTGACTAATCTCATAACTTTGTATTCATATGTGTATAATATAATAATATATATTCTAATAATATCGTTCGGTAGCCGTTTCCGACTGACGGGGGTTCTGGGGATATTTTATTTTGAATTTTAAAACGTATATGTACGTGTAGTTTCGAAGAGATTTTAGTCGAATGCCGGCGAATAACGAAATCTACTACGTTACTTTTGAATATTCACGAGGCACATATGTATGCGTTCGTTTCGTCTAATGGCAGTAATTTACATGTATGATTATGTATAACGGTCAGATTGAAGTTTAGTTGTATATTCTGCGAAGGAAAAATTATATTTTTCTTAATCATTTACTGATCCTTTTTTTATTCTCACAAGGGTAAACTTTAAGTTTTGAATAATTTAGAAATTGAGAAACTTGTTTCAATAAATTGTCCTCTGTTCATAATCATGTCATTTCATTCCGAAATTCAGAACACTTAATATTATTAAAAATTCAATATATCAAAACTAAGAAAAGTAAATTGCGCGATTCGACGTCAAAAAAAAAAAAAAAATGTCAAAAAGACTATTTAATAAGATAATAATATATTTCGTACGTTTTGAACTCAATGCCAAAATTCTTTCAGACAACATCTGGACGCGATCTGTCGACCGTTCTTGTCGATGTTATAAAATCTGACACATCCGTACCACGGAGTATTTTCTCAAGTAAACGTCGTCAACCGATGTAGGATACAATCGGATACAGTTTATTTAAACAGCGGATGCTCGGGTTCGTATGATTTTAAAGTTCGTTCGTCGTAGCATTTTATCACATATAAGTGTTGTGAATCGTGTTAACGTGAATACCGATTAAGTGTTCAACACGTTCGACGTACCGGAATCAGCATAAAATATTCGAAATTGTACGTGCAGAAAACGTTATCGAAGTATATAAAACTAGGACGAAACGGTAAACGTGTACGAGATCAAATCCGGACGTGGAAGGAGCAGGAACAGGATGAGGATATGATGCGTTTATATGTTATCCGATCGTTGCGACGGTGTTCGCATTAAGGTTGGCCACGTTCGTGGAAATAGAAAATTAATAATCGACAACGAGCCATCCACGTCGAACGCAAACAAAATACGGTGCCACGGAAGACCGTATTCGCGGGAGATCGACCGCGTGTTAGATGAGTTCGTTGAATTTTCTTTGCGACCGTTCTTGAAACACAAAACAAAACACGATCCGAGCGAATACTTACGCGTCACACGTAGTGCTGTTCTTAGGTTTTATGAGGCCCTACAATATTGTATCAAAATCCATAACGCACACTAGAATAGCGGTTCTCAATCCATTTATCGATCATTTATTTATAAATGGTATGGACGTTCGACGACGTCGTCATTTCGGGAGAAAAAAATAAAAAAAAATACCGATACTAAAATTAAAAAAATATTAATCAATTGCATTTATCATTATGTCCTTGATATAGTACCTGTTCGTTTACAAGTTACAAAAACGTTTTTCTACTTTGTAAACATTGATTTTATCTAAAATATATTTCAATTCTAAGTCGTTGATAAAATGTTTGCAAATATTTTTATTTATATAATATATATTATGGTATACCATATACCCCAGGTCCTTGGAGGCGTGATGCCCTGGGCGAGTGCCCCGTTTGCCCTGCCCTCGGGACGGCACTGCTGTCGCGTATCACCACCGCGTGGTGCGACCGTGTCGAAACCAGGCGCACCGTGTAACGTATTAAAAATCGATCGCGTCACCGCCGCCGCGTCACGTTTACTATTTACGACCGGTCGAGTGTTAGGTTCTCCGTCAGCACACACGTTTCGTGACCGACACGGTCCGTTCGAGCTGTATAGGGACACCCGCTAGGGATCATTCTCGTCTTCAATCTTGCACCCAAGGCCGTGGAGAGAGAAACCCGGGCCCGGGTGGTGTATCTTAATTTTTTCTGCAATGTTCATTAAATTGTTATCATTAATTATGTTTAATTTTTAATAATTTGTAGCCGATAATTTCCGGGCTCGAGGGGGATCATCTCTATCCCCTCCTCTTCTCGTCAGGTCTGCCTGCACCGCGTACGCGTCACGAGCGTATACGTCGATTTCGACGACACCGGAAAAGTCCAGGTTTACTTGTTCAGCGCGTTCGGGTTTGATCTCTTCGAACTCTTCGTCGACGGACGGGGTCGTCACGCGCCGAACGATCAAGCGCTGAACAGGGCACAGTCGCGGCGCGTGCGAAATATTTTTCCCCGTCGTTGCGTTTCGCGCGACGAACGGATCGGAGAAAAAAAAAGCCTTCGAACCGGAATTCGATCTGAAGCCGGGGGCCGACGGCCGGGGGGGGGGGGAAATGGGGTTTTCCTCCAACCACCCCGTCCGACCGTCGCGTAACAATGCCGAGCAAATGACTCGTAAAATTACTCAGTTGGAAGGCGGGTGGGGGGCGGATTGACGTATGGACCTGTCTCCCCGGGGCTGCTGGCCGATAATTTGCAATTTACCGACCGGCCAATACTTTTGTACGTGCACGCACACGCGCGCGCCCGTCGCAATGACGACCGGCGATTACGCTCCCCCTCCCTCCCGTCGAGCCGCATGCGAAAAACGTACTGGCGCGCGGGCGGCCCACGTTACGCGCATAAAATAACGATTGACCGCTCGGTCGCGCACGTTTCGCGTTCTCGCCCGCTACGTCAAAGGCAGCATTCGGACGTCCGTTGATGTGCCCTGGTGGGTACACGTGTCGCCGTCACCCGCCGCGGGATTTTTCGCAGGGCACTTTTCGAACGTCCTCCGTTCGGTTTTGCCACGCGTCGTCTCTTCTTTTCCTCTTCCTCGTATCCTTTGACCGTTTTTAATACGAAATGTTTTCCTCCGTCCCCGGAGTTCGCCGATATTCGGTTCTACGTTTCCTGCGTCCAATGCGGTTTGTCTTAAACACGACTGCCCATTTGCTCCTATTCCAGGCTCCCCTTCGGGGTCCGTCCTTCGATCGTAGTCGTTGTCCACGTGTCATCGTTTCTCAACATATGTCCACTTCGTTCTTCGCCCCGCGATCGTCGCCCGTGTTGACCGTTTTTTCTTGATCATTTACTTAGAAATTGTATAATCAATTGCACGATAAAATCCCGTGGGTAGTCGCAAAATTTCATTCATCACATAATGTTGAAAAGGTTATGGGATGAAAAACTAATATTACTGTTATGAGCGATCGAGATTTTCGATAAAAGCGAAATGGAATTTGAAAAGTTCAACATTTCATGTTACGATTTAGTATTCACCGGTAACGAATTTATTTTTACGTTGATTATAAGCGTAAAGTGAATAATGCGACACCGGCGATAGCACGGCGGGTTAGCGAATTTTCCCACTTTTATCATTAGGGACATTTTTACTAAAAGTTTATGCAAAGCACCGGTTTACTGATTATTCGTGAAACATCACGAAAACCTTTTCACCTCGCTCGTTACTCTGAAATTGATTGTGTTTTATTTTCCTTGCATCCCCGTGCGTCCTGTCTGCTGTTTGAACAAAGCTCTAACTGTGCACTAGTTATTCTGTAGAGAAAACGACATCCGTCCGATTTGCCACCCTTTTGCATGGCCGCGTAGGCGTTGAGTCTCAACATTTCAAGTCCGACGGAGATGGTATAGGTTTTAATTGAAATATGTTCGCCATGTCGTGCGATTGGCGGCGGTGTATTTGCGCGTAAAGTTTATCGAACCTCGCGAAGGGATTTTGAAACAGTAGTCGAATGCAAATTACTTTAATTCATTTATGAATGAAGATCGCAAACGAACGAAAACTCAAATCAAACTGATTTAAATAACTTTAACGAATATATGCGAGCATTATATATATATATATGTGTGTGTGTGTGTGTGTTGACAAAGAAAAAGAAAATACAGGGAAAAATAACTAGTTTATTAGATTGTCCTGCAAGAAATTCGTAACAATTTACGTAGGATGAATAAGAAATATGTTCACCGTTCGAATTTAATAAAGTTAGAAATTGTTTACGATAATATGATTAACCGTTATAAACTCCATAGTTGACTAGTGACCACGTTGATATAATTTACATTTCCGGTGCCTTTTATCTTATCGGCAGTATTTATAAATTTTTATTTTACTTGATTTTAATAAAAAAAAAAACAAATAGTATAATAAAGGTACATCGAAATTTATACCATAGTAATAAGTATTGTGAAGGCACATTAGCATACGTATTAATCATGATGTTTGCAACGATGTTTTCACTCGTTAGGTTATTCGTGTTCATTATTCGTGTCGAACAAATTTTAAGTATGAAAAACACAACTGTTAATTCCGTATCATATTAAATTTCAAGTAGCAAAACGAACCAATCACTACTTATCAATAGTCAGTAAACGTAATCAATATCTTTTGTAAGTTTCCTTACCATCTTAGTATAGCAAATGAATCTAGTTAAGATTTAAACCACCAGAAGTATTGCACGTAAAAAACGAGTTTCGTAATGTTCATGTCAGTTTTAAATGGTTTAAAAAAAAAATTAATCTTTCGACAACCCTTCAACACATGATTACTTAACTATGTATAAATTTCCTCACCGACTTAGCTTGTTAAGACAACATTGTGTGTTGTAACTTGTTCAACACGAGGTATTACGCGTGGCAGATTTTTTTCACTGTGCATATCCCTGCGAAGGCCTTATACCTAATATAAAGAACGTCAATTTTCTGATCACACCACTTGTTTTACTTTTTGTAAGTTTTTAAAGGGGAAATTTTGTTGGTGTAAAGTTATGAGTTATTCATTCGAGTAACTCTCTGAATAAAAATATTCGTAAAAATGTATAACAAATATTTTAGTCTTAATTAATTTAAATACGATGCCAACAATTACTAATGATCTACTGCACAACTTAATTCTAATTTCTAACTATTATATAAAAAAAAAAAAAAAAAACTAATACATTTCGAAAACTATAACCAATATATGTATATATGTATTTTAATTCTCGTTAGAAATAAAAGTGCATACGATGATTATTAATGGTTCATATTTAATTTTTTTTTATTGATTTAGTGATTTTCGATTCTATATTATACATATTATATTATATATATATCCAATGTTATAGAATTGAAAATCATTTATTATATATATTCTATATTATAGAATCGAAAATTACTAAAGCAATAAAAAAAAATTAAATATGAACCATTAATAATCATCGAATGCACATTTATTCCGAACGAGCATTGAAATACATATATACATATATTAATTATAGTTTTCGAAATGTATGTTTTTTTTTTTTTTTGTGATAGTTGGAAATTAGTTAGAAAACAGTTTTAATATATTATATGGATGAAGGACGGTATTTATACTGACCAGATCTTTCCACAAAGAATATTGGGTATTCCAATTCAACAAATTATAACTCTATTATTAGATTTTTATGGGTAATGCATTTTACTTTGATTTTTGTTCCATGGTATAAATTAATTATTATTTGTCGTATATTGATGCTTATTAGATATTAAGTCATTAAATGCAATTATGTTTACATTATATTAAAAACAAAAAGATGACAATGAACACAAAGTAAAAATGTTATCATATAAATAATATAAATCGTGTAAATATTATCATATACATATATTAAGAGGCAGCTCATGGTAATTTCACATGGTGGTGTGACTAAATTTCCATAAATTGGGGTGGGGGAGAAAGGAATTGTTCGTTTTATTTATCTTAACTAAAAGATGTATTAAATCTGTTAAAACAGTTTCACTCCATGATCGTTCACCTCTAAAACAAACACAAAGATAACAAAGTAATGCGACGGTAGTTTCACACCCACATAGCTATTTATATTTTTGAAACAGCTCAGTATTAAAACAATGATTGTATCCTTTTTATCTTTTTTTTTACTTACGAGTTAAATTTAATAATTTAGGTAGAGGTTTTCCTAGTGATTTAATATCTATTTATTTTCAAGTGACATCGACAAAAAATTTTATTTCAATATTTTTAGAATATTTGTAATAAAATTTAAAAAAATTAATCAATAATTTAATAAGATATATTACTTATATAAACAACAGATCGACAGTATCGTAATATCGAAAGTGAAAAAGTAAATTAAAGAAATAAAATATTGTTACGATATGAAGTTGTTCATATGATATTATTGTTTTATCAAATACCCGACAATAATTATTTAGAATTGCTTTGGCGTTAAACATTAATAACTTTTTTTGTTCTCTAACAGTGGATCCGCTACTGGTTGGGTCCTTATTTGAAGAATACAAAGAATCTTAGGGCCTCTGGCGATTGTCAGATATCCGGGTGGGCCAGACTGACACTGCATACAAGTTCCCGCAGTAAATTATATTTAACCATAAATAGGGGCGGCTCCAGTGGGGGCCCTAGGGGTCACGGCCCCCTCCCAATTCCGTACCGTATTCATAAAAAAATGTATATTATTAACAAAAAATACATATTATAATATGTACTATCATACGACACGCACAAGTTTTATAGATAGAGCCATAGAGGTATGACGGTTGAAAGGAGTTTCTTCACACTTTGGAAACTAAAAATCTGACTTCGTTCAATGATGACTGAAGATAGACTATGAACATTATGTCAAATTAATGTATATTGTAAAGTAGATATTCTCGATCAAATAGATCATATTTTTGCCAATTTTAAAAATAGGTGATTTCTTTTTGTTATAAAGTTTTGTAAAATTATAACTTGCCCCCTCCTAATCAAGGCTCTGGAGCCGCCCCTGACCATAATTTGTATCAAAACTAACAATCGATGTACTTGGAATTTACATATAGTTCGGAAATAACTAAAAAAATAACTAAAAATAGCTAAAAAGCCTTGGTCTTGCTAAAAACAGTGATTGATTCATTTTAAGTAATATTAATTATAGATTTATCGGTGAATAAAATGAAAATAAATTACTGAAGAGCATACAGCTTCAAGTAGATAATAAAAGAATAAATAGTTGTATCAAGAAAAAGAGTGGTAAGTATTTAAATTTTTTTTTTTTTTAAAAAAAATGTTAGTTTTATTGACAAACGCATAATATATACTACTCGAATGCATTAAGTTTACGATTAATTTTAAAATCAATGACACAAACACACACACACTTTCATGTCAGGTATATGCAGCACCGTTAGTGGTGATTTCATACTCTAGTCTTTCCACCCCTATCCGTTCGGGGTTTCAGCCGTGTGTACACGGAAAGTACACAAAATCCTATTGATTGTATTGGAGGTATTTCGAAAGGAGCGGAAAAAAAGGGTATTTGGCGAGTATTAAACTCTGTGTTTGCATTCGAAAACAGGGCACAGCGGTGGTGGGAATATTATCTGGGGAGAGTCAAACGTGTAGGAAAACTTGTAAACTACGACCAATTAAAAAAACTTAACTCCTCCCGGTATTTTTTCAGCTCAGCCGTAGGATATTCGGGGTATTAGTCGAGACCGGACCGAAAAAAAAAAAGTATATGGATTAGTATGTAAATAAATTGATAAAGGCTTTCATCCCTTTTTTTTCCGTACACCTTTGACCTCGTAAATATGTACCTACACTTATATATATATATATATATATATATATACATATATGATAAACTGTGTGTATCGTAAAAAAAGGGCCGTATTTTTGGTTACGACCAGATTAAAAGGGTACAGTTTCGAACAAGAGAATGTGCGATTTTTTTTTTTTTTCAGCAAAATGAATAAAAAATTAAACTCCCACTCGTTAGAAAAAGTCTGCGTAGTATGTAATCCAATGTTTCCCCGCTCTTCGCGAAATAACTTGTAATAACTTACAAGATTATGATTTCTATTCGAATAAGTGGTGTACCCCTTGTATACAGTAGGTGGTACATATTAATATTGTTATTATGATGGCACAAACGTTACACGCGCAAATCCGGCCGTTAAAAAGGTTACACGTCGTGTACGCACGGACAACCACAGCACCACGCTGTTATTAACGGAAACGCGGATTGTTGTCGCTTTAACCATGCTAGAAACGGGCTTTGTGCCTTTGACGTGTGTAGAAAAAAAAAAAATCAAATAAAATAAGTTTGATTTCTGTTGTATGTGAAGGGGAATGAAAACAAAAATAATTAATTTCTCTAGTTAAATGCTTTTCGACTGAAACGAATGTGTTGTAATATTGTACTCTAATCGACACGTTACCGTCGATGCATACATCAAATTGGAATACGTATTTTAATACTATGCAAACGCGTAAAAATTGTAGGTAGTGTTTGTTAATTTGTCATATCGCGTTTACAATGTTTGATCATGATGATATGGTCGAAACCGTGAATGATTTTGGTAAACTATATAATATTTTAAGTAACACACACACACACACATACACACGCACGCATGCACGCACACACACACACACACACACACACACACACACACACACACACACACACACACACACACACACATAAATCGTAGTCGGCAAACCGTATGAAACACGGAATGAAAATATTTGACGGATGGTAGACCGTAATGCCGTTGAATGCAGTAGTGTAATATACATCATAAAAACGGTAATACTCGAAATTCCGAAACTCGAGTGAAAAAATAAAATCTCTTTAAGTTTAATACTCTGTTTCGTCAGTTGTCGACTTATCCATGCGTTTTGGAACGTGGCAGGTTAAACAATTTGCTTTTAAAAAATAATAATGTTTTTATTTTATTTTTTTTTTTTGGGGAGCTAAAGTTTTTTGTGTTCGTCTTAAATACTAAACGCCTATGAATAAATAAAAACTATTTTCCAAAAGTTTTTCCGTCGCAGTATTACAGAGTAAGCGCAGTTAATCCGTGCACTACCGAAAATCGCGTGTTTTTTATTATTGTTTTTTCGAACGTTAGTTTAGATTTTCATGGTCTTTTCATGGTCTGGTCGGAACAGTTTTAAATACGATTTTTTTTTTATCTAAATTTGAAATTATCAAAAACATTTCGAACGATATCACATGCCACGCGACGAGACGGTCTTATTCATAAATAATGATAGCGAACCGAATGACATTCGATTACACAAAGGAGGCATACATAATGTATTGTACCGAGAATTTGATCGACGGACAGAGTACGAGGGAAAAAATAAAGATAAATTGTTCATAGATTGCGCCACGCATGTGATTGGCGTGCGCTAGAGGGGAATCATAAATTAAAACATACCATTTTAATGTTCTGCCCGTGACCGATGCCATCGTACTGTAATTTCGCGCTCAACCCTTAAAAAATCGATCGGCGAATTTCCTTCCGAATCGTGCATAGTAATATATACATATACGCACGTAAATATATACACTGTATGGTTCCGCGTACGTAATATCTTTATTGTTATATTTGCCAGAGATGTTTTATAGAAAACTAGTACTACATTATTTGATTTCGAATTCCGTCCCGCGGCAATTTATTGATTCAAATGTTCTGAAGTGTGCCCACTTGCAGCGAACTGTGTTGAGTAGTATTTTTTTCTCATAATACATTATTACATTTCGAATACTCGTAAACGAGTACGCCGGTTCCGTTGCAATAGGTACGCGCCGCGAAGGGACGGACGAACTTTGTACGCATGCATATGGCATACAGCACGGGGCGCGTACGAATCGCGTGTAGGGCAGCCCTTGTCGCACTCGGGACACGGTCGAGAGGACGTTCGAGTGCGGCCACTTGCGCGCTCGCTGGGCCCGTGGCATGACCTGGGGGTATGGGTAGCCGTGCAACCAAACGATTCGAACCGAAGCTCGGCCGGAAAACGCGTCGGTGACTTTTGTTACGATCACAATACGTGCGCGCGCATCACGGTGTAGCGGGTTAACATGAACCCGGACCTCTGGTGGCGGAAAGGGTGCCTCCCCGTCGAAGTCATCCAGGCGTGTCCGTCGCCGGCCGAGAGTGCCGCATCGCAACGGAGTGGTTTCGTGCGACCGCGACCACGGTCCGTGTTGCGTACCGCGGGATCGGTCGGCCAACGTAGTCGGCATGGATATCTTCTACTTCGTAATAGTAGGCGCCACCAGGAATTTCATCGTTGGGGGGAGGGATGCGTAAGCGCTGATTTCTTAATAATACTTTAGTTAAATAGGTAGGAATATTTTTTCAAACCGTTTGTGACAACGTAAAATGTTTCTTCGTTTTTCTAGACAGTTAGAAAATCTGATTACAACGATTACAATAGCCTCTGCCTTACATTTTTAAATTACATTTTTTTTTTTTTTTTTTTTTTTTTTTTTTTAATCCAGAGAGAATGTAAGTGCACTTCCCTTTGCACTACTCTCCTGGTGTCGATGTTTAGATACATTCAAATTACAGCCGAACGAACGCTGCACAATTTTATTTTATCAAATAAAGTTTTGCGACCTATTTTACATTATTGAATTTGTATTAATTGTTATGTACATATAGTATAAATACAATAAGTAGTATGAAACAAATATAAAACGTCTTATTGTCGTACAACAAAAGAACTAAAGTCGAATAATAAAATAAAAATAAATATTTAAAAACTGAATAGTGTATACCAACAAATGGTAAACAATAATACTGTCGTATTAGACATTAGAGTCAAATGATAAAATTGAAAAAAAAAAAACCGTGATAAATTAAAGGTTTATACAGATGTATGTAGAAAAAATACAAAATAAAACGTCTAAATATCGTTTAATGAACAAGGTAATAATTAAACGGTATTATGTTTATCGTGTTCGAATGTAATCATTTATTTACCAACCAATGGTCTCGTGACAGGCATCGCGTTTGTTAGTATGCATGCCACCCGGGCTAAAACTACTAACCTGAGCAGATGACCGTGGTATGAAGTAACGCGAAGAGAAAAAAATACCTACCGCTTGCGTATGTAAGCCATGCTGCTGCTGACGGGCTCGGAGTGAAAATCAAAATCCAATCATTTTTTCATCGGCTCGGCGTGTACGCGAAACGTTAACGATCAGGGCCGGATTATGATCGTAACATTTACAGGGGATATTACTTTTGTTGCTGTCCTTTCACCCGAAACGATTTCATTTTTTTCATTTTATTTATTCGGATTCATTAATTTGTAATAAATATTAATCGCAATAATTATATTGTGTTTTGTATATCGCAGTGTAGTCACAATTAATTGATAAATCAGTAATTTTATTTGTTAGCCAACGTTGTAAAACACACCGTGGTCAATTTTAACTTGCGGTCCTCAAACTACCCTCGACACAGCACTGTTAATGATGAACACCGTTATTTTTATATTACAGACGAGTGGAGATAAACTGATCAACCGTTTTTCTTCGTCCGCGGAAGAGAATGCGCGAGACTATGATCCGTCGAGTCGCTATTGATATAAACGATATAAAAATGATTTCAAATGGCTTCTTTCGGACATTTCCAAATGTTTGAACCGTAAGAACTGTTAGCATAAATATTATTATCGCTGTGAACATTACCGTTCATGCGCACGCACGCATAGTCCGTGAGCAATTTTGAATCTTATAGATTTTGTTAACGGCTACTTTTACACTTTCGTATTAGCATCGATATGTCATAAATCTGAATACACGAATATTCAAATAATCCGAACATAGTTGATTATTATAGTTTCGAACGGTCAATGTTTAACTCGTGAATTTTAAAAGGTTTGAAGAAATCCTATGATGCCGATTGGCGTAAGAAATCCGGTCACTGCAGATCATATCGATAATATAATATACAGTTATCCGATTGTGGTGGATATCGAGTTAATCCAAAGAGCGATTGTTATACCGAAACGGTTCTCGTATACAGGTTATATTATGCTACGATGTCGCAAGCGTGTTCGAAAGGAACAGTCCGTCGGTCATCGAGTCGTTCTTCGAAGAGGGTGTGAAGTGATAGGTGAAGAGAGGGCGAAATCACATCGTTGCAGGTCATCTGCAACTATATACACATACACACACACACACACACACACACGTATATACCATTATAGCGTATACGAAAAGGTCACCATGACTCCCTGTATCCGTGATCTGCAAGTGAGAGATGACTGGGAATTAATGGAAATTTAATTTTTCACGACCCCGTCTGCCACCCTTTTGCCGTTCGACCGTTGACCACAAGTGTGCGGTAACACGTTAATTCAATACGCACACGTCACTCAGCGGTGGCGGTAGTCCGCTAATTCGCACGCACTGCATTTCGACCGTTCGGTGAGTTTTGCATAAAAGGTCCTGTGATTTTAGTCGAGTCCATTATAATTTATACACAGCTCAAACACACACGCGCACACGTGTACACGAAGTGTCGCCGTTCAAATGACACGTCATGATTGTGCGCTGCAATACACGCACGGGCACAACACGTACAGAGTTGCTTGGTTCCGTATCAGTCCGATATTCGTGTCGGTGTTATGTTATCGTCGTCGTCCCTAGGGGAGAAGGATATAAGACGGAACGAACGTTTCCCGAGCGCATTTACCGACGAGGACAACGGCGTCGCGTTTAATACACGCGCGTAGGGACGAAAAGAGGCCATCGAGTGTTTTTTTTTTCTCGTCTTCGGTGTATACATACTCGTATATATATATATATATATATATATATATATATATAAACGTTTCTCAGAGCGTTGGCGTATTGAAATGAGTTCAGCAGACGCAATCACGGGTAGGCGAGACGCAAATGACTTCTAAACGAGTCGCTTCCCCACGGGAGCTCGACGACGACGCCCCGGCGTTTGGCCTAAAAATGTCGTTGTGAAAACTAGAAATCCACCCCGTAGCAGTGCCGGTACAGTAATAGTAGACCGGTGCGCGTACGAAAGAATTGAAAAGAGAAAAAAAAAAGCGAATAGAAAAAACACACTCCGTCGGGTGACATCATTTACGCGCGCTCGCGCGCGCGTGATGGATTGCCGCCATCAGTTCAGCCAGCTCGTCTCCGCGCGTGTGTGTTACCGTGCACATTATGCCCCGCGTTCGGATAACGTAGTTTTCCCTGTAGACGTCGTTTTTCGTCGCACAGCCCGTTTGAAAAATGCAACTTCTCCGACGTTTACCTACGTGTGCCTACACGTATACACATTAAATATTACGCGGGGCGCGAGAGCCACTTTTCCGGCCCTGCGGCGACCGGTCTGATTTATTTTTAATTTAAATAAACGTCGTCATCGCCGTCGATCTCGTCGCCTCGTACGCATACGAATATATTTTATGCGTGCAAATAATGTAGGCTGTCGCGAGATTGAATACACTCGCTGCAGTCTTCCGGTCTCATTAATAGACCTCTCACTCTAGCCCGCGCGCCTTTCCCCGTTTTCCCGTTTACGGAAATTTCTTTTTCGATTGCGAACCGTAGTGGTGCCGTGAAGTTCGCCGTTTCTCACCACGGCGCGTAATACATAAATAATGTTATTTATTCTCTTATCCAACCGCGTGTAAATCGTAACTCGTCCACGAATATAGGCGCACGTTTCGCATAATGCTTATGCACCTTATAATGCTCTGTACTGCCACGTATCCCTGTTGATAGCTTCCTCTCGATGTCGGATTAAAGACGTTCGGGATTTTGAACGATCAACACTAAACGGCCTCGACGCCCAACGTTTTCCTCGAACGAAGATTATTTTGATACCAAACCCGTTAACTCATAATCAATCGTACGAGCGGTGTATGATAGCCGTATGCAATTTTACGCCTCACGCGTAGTCTTAGTACGCACAACTTTAAAACCTATAACCAGAGCAACAGCTTTTTTTTAGTTTGTACCCGTCATTTGAGATGCGGTTCGCGGTCCTAGTACCAATCGGTGCTAACATTGAATTAATAAACATTACCCTTAGGAATCGATGCCGTTAACATGCCGTAACAATTACTAACCGAACGATTTTTCTAGTCGAACTATTCAGACGATATTTACACGCATTATACGTACTGATTGAAAACAATATTGCTCGCTCATTGTTTCTGTTACAATACGAACAGAGACTGTGCGCAATTTCCAGTTCGAGGAGTACGTATGTATACGTGCATCAGGAATAAATTATTACGTATGCCGGATCGGTCTCTCGAATATTATTCGCTCGGTTAGATTTAATATTTTTAAGAACTCTTATACGTATATATATATATATAATTATACGATCGTAAAACTCGTCCGTGGTTTCACGGTATACGTACTCCACACAACAATATCAAAGCGCCGCCGCGCTCATCCCCCGTCTTAGATCGCATTATATGAGAAAACTTTTCGAATATGCACTCGTCGTTTTCGTATACATGACTTAATAATAATTTTCAGACTAATAATATTTGCATTCCCGGTACGACGGGAGACAAGCGTCGCCGCCGTCGATCCGGCAACGAACACAATATTATGTTGCATAAAAATAATACGTATTCCCGTACGGTGTACAGGGGTAGGAATCGCGTGCCTACAGATATTGAAAACTAGCGGCATTGGTGGCGGCAGCAGACGAGTCATATCTGGTCTCTCAATTGAATTCGTATTCAATCCTGTAGACCACGGAAATGTGGCAGACACACGGGCAGGCGGACAGATGATACACTTTTTGGCGGACGAGCGGAAGAGATGAAGAATGCAAACACGAATTTTTACATTCAACAATAATGTTCCTTCCGCCTCCGTACCGTACCCAAGGTAATTCTATTTGCACAAAGTCAACCGTTCTGCTCACGCGTGATCCTTCTCGTCCACCGTCACCGTCATCGCTCTCTGTCTCTCTCTCGTGCAGTCTTGTTCTTCTCGACGCGACGAAAATCCTTTCATTTCATTATACGCGCGTTTGATTTTGAGAACACGCGTCGTTGTTTCATCCCCTCCGTGCTCACGCACAATGCAGACACGATATCCCGACGATGTACACCTCTTCGTCTCTCTCGTGCACATTTCTTCTCTGCTCAAAAATCAATTTCGTTTTCGACTGCTTCTCGCGTACACACACACACACACACGCGCGCGCGCGCGCACGCGCACACACATACGTATTAGACGGTAATATTATCGGTCGTACGTGTCCGGCGTGCGAGATTCCTGATTATTTCGGTCATCGGCAACCCGGACACGCGCACGTTCATCAGCCTCCGGGTTCAAATTGTCGGGCACCGGCCGCGACCATTCGATTATGTCATTATAAATACCTTGTTTTTATTTCATTACAGCTCGCACTCGGCTCCGGGACCTTAGCATAGACTGTTCACCGTCGACTGCGATGACACCCTCGCCGAGTGCTATATTGGGTTACCGCCGTCACCGCTGCAGCAGCCGACAAACTCTCCGGCTAATGCGAATACGTTGTTGTTAACTCTCTTATTTAATAATGTATACATGTACATGTGTGTACAATGTATGTATATACATACAGAGAGAGAAAGAGAGAGTGGATAATACTTAGGGCGAGTGTGACTGACTTGCCCGTCGTCAAGAAATCGATTACAATATCGCCTGTTTTCACCGTACTCCTAATGTCGGCATGGTGGTGACGGGACGACCGTCATTCATCTCTGTTAATGAGTCGAAATGCATTTTGAATTATCCATTTTATGGGCCAATACGAATTGGAATTAATAAATTATTTTGAAATAGTTCCATCATTATAATTTAGGGTATAATTTGTATGTTCCTAAATTGTAAAGTATTTTACTCATACGTGTATGAGCTTAAAATATATGTCAATATTATTGTTTTAGTTTTCAGCATTCGTTAAAGTGTGAGAGTGATATATCTTTATTAATTTAAGCAAAACACTAGATACTTTATTATTTTAAAAATTTTAATACCGCGTTTCCTACAACTAATTTAATAATTGGAATAATGGACTCATTGGAATTGGTTTTTTTTTCCGTTTAACGCGTTATCAATGAAATATAAATAATTAATCATAATTTATTTCTTTGCCTTCGGAGATTTCCATTACATTATCGTATTCGTCAATCACGCTTAGATTTTCAAACGAGTCATTTATTAAGTTTGGAATAGGCGGCACATAGCCTCTGGCAATTCTTCACCACGTTTACACGCAACATGTCATCTTCGGATATGCATTCGAAGTTTAATTCTTCAATGTCCTCGTTTTTAAATCGTTTACTCGAATCAAACGGTCTAAACTTACTCCAGAATTTCTGAAGCAAAATTAAAATATAATGTTGATATAATAAAATGTAAGCTAAATATATTTATCGAGAACGTTTACTTGTATTACTGCTGCAGCCTTGTACGCGGTGTTGAAAGATATATCATCACCGATAAGCGTTTTGAATATACCTTTTCACAATAACAACCACAATTTAGATAATAACATTACATAATAGAAAAATGATTAGTTTTACCGTTTGTGGGAATATCTTTAGCAGTTAAATCACCGCGATCGTACCCTTTATACTTCCTCCATTTTCGCTACTCGAAAAAGAAAGATTATTTTTAAGTACGGAATATATTCACAAATATGATTTAATTGGTTGAAAATTAATTAATGTCAAAAATCTAAACAGTAAAACTTTGAAAGCGTTTGAAACTTTTAATTTGTATTCTGACATTAGACTGTAAACACAGTTAACACGATTTAAAAAAAAAAATCAAGTTGATGTTCAGATTTCTATCTCGATGTAATCTTCAGTGTAACTGCCAATAAGTGTGCGTTTAAAAATTTAATATACAAAATAAACGTAATAATGTAAATAACAAAGTTGTAGCAAACTTGGATAGTGATAGCGAGTTTATCCAACTGTTCGTCGGTGTACTTATTGGTTTCTTTCAAACTATCTATGTATTTCGCCTCGTCCGTCTTGGTTAGATTTGTCACCATATTCATAAAATCTTCTAGAAATAAATGTCAACGTTATAAATAAAAAACCGAGAGGATTATGATGAATTCGATCCGACATACTACTATTCTTACGTCTTTCCTCCAGTAAACGATCCAGATAATCGGCTATGAACGATAAGATCTCATGTTCACTGTCACCAGGCTGTTTACGCAACACCTATACGAACAAAAATCACATTTTTACATGATCAAAAGTTCTGTGAGCACCACACAACCACCGTAAGCTATCTCTACTACACTGATCAATATTTTCTTTTACAGTCATACAAACTTGGTAATGTCTTACATTTACAATTCTCAACTATTAACAATATTCATGTAATGTTATTGTTGCGTACTTGTAAATCGATAAAAGTATTTTTTTTTTTTTTTTAGTTCATAGCTATAATTTTTGGGTATTTAAATACTTTTTAAATTTTATAATACTTTTATATAAAATCAACTGTGATACTCGATTTGTACTGTTGGGTTATAATAATAACAAATCATACAAAAATAGCATGAAAAACATTTGATTACGTAAAAATAATCCAAGGTGAAAAAAAAAGAAAATAATTCCAAATAATCGATTTGGATTCCGTTCACAGCAATCGACAATTCACCAAATACACAGAATCACAGACAAAATATCATCATAATTTGAAAAGAAAAAAAAATTGTTCTCGTTAATAATTAACGTAAATCATATAATTAAACAATTATTGTTCATGTTGACTGTATGTCATAAAAGAAATCTATCGTTATTACGGTTCCACGTCATTTGGTCGCCGTGAAATGAGCGCGCGTCATGAGAGCGAAGTCATTTGGTCGCGAGAAATTTAATCGCGTAAGCAAAAAGAGCGCACATTATAAGAGCGCAAAGTAAAAAAAAACCATAATTTTAAATTATTATAAAATCACTGATATGTTATAAACACTGTTTAGTAAAAAAAAATTAATATAAAAAATACAATAAATTATAATACAATCAAAATTAGTGTAAATCAATATGTTCATACAATCTAGTCAATATTATCATATTATTATAGTCATAATTATACTAAATTTGTAGCTGAAAATTTGCAGCGATGCCCCTTAAATATCCATCAATAGGTTTAATTTCAAATTGCAATACAAATTTTTAATCCGTAAAGCTGAATCTTTATATTTTCTTTTTTTAGGAAGTGAATATCCAGCAATTGCTTGTTTGACATTGAATTGATTTAAATTGTCTTCTTTTTTTAATGCATTAATAAATGTCCATTTGGACGGGTGAACTGCATTCAACATAGAATTAAAACGGTTATGCCAACCTTCTATTGCATTGTTTGTGCATGGAATATCTTTTTGGATTAATTCATAACAATTCCAAATACTAATATCAAATAATGCAGGTCTTCTATGACTCCTTCTGTTCGGTCTACCGATGTACGTATCTTCAAAATAATTTAGAAGTTCAGTTAATGAGTTTTGATTTTTTTCGTAAAAATCTGTACTAATTAATGATTCAAAAGAATCAATAACTTTATTTTCTGGGACATAAGCTAAAGCCAATAATTTACGTAAGCATAATGAAAATTCTGGATCTTCTGAATATTTTTTCTGAAGTCCCAAACTTTGGATATGACACCAAAAAGATTGACCCAAATGAAAAAAAACAACCCTTAACCTGTGTTTCAGGGTAAACATGTACTACAGCATTCATGGCGGCCTTTTCAAAATCTAACATGAAATGTTTTGGATTAAGATTAGATTTAATCGAATTTAATGCAACAAACATTCGGCGATATGTATCTTCAGACTTATCGGGCAAAATAACGTAAACTAATGATATCACATTTGTATATATAATGCTATGAATCGTGTAAAATTGAGTAAATAATTTTGGAGTGCACAAAAATGGGGACCTATCGATTCCGCCAATGTAGCATCGATTCCGCCAGTATCGACTCCGCCAGTTCAGGTAGTCTAAAAACAACCTATCGATTCCGCCACCTACCAATTTCTACCTCGACCTGGCAACTGCTGCTGTCAACCTGTTTCTGTTATAATAATAATAATAATATATCTAAAAAATAATTCTAAAAAATATTAATTAAAAATTAATAATCAGTATAATAATTAATACAGTACAATATATATATATATATATATAATAATACAATTAATTTTGTCAAATATAGTTTTAAGTTATACAATGATATTTTCATAGTATGATGGATTTTACAATATTATTTTTTATAATGGGATGATGCCAAACTAATGAAATGTGAGCGGTTAATTTTTTTAGCCTCATAATCTTTTAATAAATTTTTCATTTTGATAAATAACTAAGTCATTTTCTCGTTCACCAGCTACGATTTCGAAATTCATTATTGCGAAGTATAATGACACGATGATAAATTGAGACTAACCACATTAGCGTAGGACATGACTATTAGTCGTTTTTCACATCATTACAAGTTAGATTATCATCAATTGGCGATAACAATTTTATACAGGTATTTCATATAATATTTATAATACCTATAGCTTTGTAAGTAAAATAAAACTAAAATGTCCGGGAAGATTATTTTTCCCTGGCGGAATCGATAGGTCGTTTTTAGACTGCCTGCACTGGCGGAATCGATGCTGGCGGAATCGATAAGCCTTGTACCCAAGTATAAAAAGGTCTGGCGGAATCGATGAAACCCCCACAAAAATGTGCCATCGGCAAACCAATAATAACTATTCTGTAATATTTCTAAATTTTTTAACGTTGAAAACAATAAAATTTGTTTATTATCAATATTCTCCTCAAAACTATCGTATAATAAAAATGGTTCACCACATACAGATTTTTTATACTCATCTGGAATACTTAGATCAGATAATGTTGTTGGATTAGGTGGTGCTGAACTGATTTGTTTTCTTGTACGTTGTACTATACACTTTAATTGGTTGATTGGTGGTAGTTGATTAACAATATTAATATCAGTCTAAACAGTTTTAAAAAAAATTATAATATTATAATAATATTTTTTTGATTATAAAATAAATACGAGTACATACTTTAGCTGTAACTACTCCGAGAACAGCATGTGCAGTTAATTGTGAAATCTTAGCTACTTCTTTTATTTCATTGACAAATTCTTTATATTTGATTTTCGTGATATCTGGTACATGGGTATGATCAATGTATTTAACAACACTTTCCCCTATAGTGTGAGCACGACCACGGCAATTAAATTTCTTATATTACATTTCCAAATAATTTTTTTATTAATGGTCTTTTCTTTTCGATGTATAAAATGATTGTGTACTAATAACTTTTCACCTTTCTGACTTAATACATACATTAATGCCATAATATTAATTAAATAATTAATACAATTTAATTTAATTAATTAAATAATATATTTAGCACACTGCACACACGTTAAATCTCAAATGGCAAAAGCGAACTGATTAACCAAAACTATGAAACTGTAGTTTCAATAACAGTATAATATTGTTATCGCGCTCAAATATCTAACGCTATTTATGTACCGCGATTAAATTGCTGGCGACCAAATGACCTAGCTCTTAAAACACGCGCTCTTTTTACCGCGACCAAATGACGCGACACCCGTTATTACTCATAACTACAATAAGGACTACCAGAAAATATTTATCAGTAGTAAATCCACTTTCTAAGTATCATAAATATTTTGGATGAAATAAGTTTAATAATGTTTTTAATAAAATGTATTAATATAATTTAATAAAACGAATTGTATATGAATTGTGAATAATAATATTACCTCTACGTTTTATAATAGTGTGGCACTATAATTTTTAGTTGATTAAAATTTAACACCATTTAATGTCAGTAAAATGCGATATTTTTTTCCGATTACCGTGGGAATCTTTTTAAATAAGTTGCCGGACTATAATATAGAGGTACCCGGAAAAAGTACCTTGAAAAAAAGTCCCCATTAAAACAGTAACAAAAATATTACTCGGAAAAAGTACCTGAATAAAAAAGTATCCGATGCGTATATAATAGTGTTGGCCAACGATATCGATAAATCGGTAGGATATCAATATAGTGGGTATTTTCTTATAATCTTGATATAGATATCTTAAAATAACTATCGAAAAATTATGATATGGGGTTGATTAATGAAATAAATAACAATTATATCGTTGGCCAACACTAGTATATATTACATAGGAAAAAAAAAAATCAAAACAATATTTAGTAATAAGTATTTAAATTAAAATTAGTTTTAAATATTTTTATTATTAATAAACACGAAAATAATTCAAAATTCTTAATGTTAATATACGGCGATGTAGTAGAACATTTATTGTTCGTTCATATGTTTCATGTATCATAATGTCAATAATTTCTCATGATACCTATATCAAAATGAACAAACTGTTTTTGGCTGATTACTTAATAGCACAACTATTCTAAACTATCAACCTATTATTTGCGATTATCGTTCGTTGTTACATCGAACTAATAAACGAACGTTTGATTATTTTTTTACTATTCATATTTATAAAATTATTAATTTTGAGACAGTGGTTTCCAAAATGTAAAACGTGAAACCATGGGCGAAAAGAATACAATTATTTTTGGGCGAAAAGAGGAAACTGTTTTTTCATTTTTGGTCGAAAAGAGGACGTGGGCAAAAAGAAGAAGGTCATTTTTGGGTGAAAAGAGTACCGCCCATTTTTACTCGCCGAGTCACTCGCGGTATCCCGTCGGTGTCGGATACAACACGAGTGACTCGTGCTCATACGAAACTTAATCTTGGATTTCCCTCGAAACAGACTATTATTTATTGTCATTATTTTAGCAGCAGTATTACTAGTAGTCGTCGCACGTCATTCCCACACGAACCGTGCACTCGGCAATCGGCGTCAATATTTAAATAATCTTTAATTATTATTATTTAATTTTTTTTAAAAAAAAAAAAATTTAACTATTTAAATGTATATACCTACTTGTGAATTGTATTACGAGTCGTGTTGGAGCGTTGGCGATGACGAGCAAAGTGTATACGATTGACGAATAATCGGCGTGCACACGAGTCGTGTAGGAGCAACATAATTACAAACTCGGCAAGTACACGAGTCGTATGGTATCGGCTTTAGACGAATCGTCAAATCATCACGGCATCGAGATTAACCATTATAGGAGAAGCATCGCATTCGCGCGCACGTCTATAATTATATACCTATATTATATAATTATATTGCATCTCTATAATGACTTTCTTCATTAGCACCGGCAATTCTTCGGGGATACGGACGGTCACTTTGTCGCTACTCATCGAGGGAAACATTCTTTCAATAATCCCGATGCGAAGTACGACGAACGAAATTATTTGTTTTAAACGAATCCCAAATAGGACGTGTTTACTGTTGCAAAACGCGATCGCGGTAACCAGAGGAACGGTGTTCGTCTAATCGTTACGAAACATTGACGACGTAATATGCATAATATTACGCGCGTAAAAAATGTATCATGTACACATTATAAACGGTGTGTACATGGCAATCGGGCGAAATTAATAATATTAATGAAAATTACTACGGCGGCGATGGTGACGGTGACGGTGATGATGATGATGATGATGATGATGATGATGATAATAATATAAATGTACACTCGTGGCGGCACCGACGAACGTCAGATGATTAATACGCAAGCGCGCGACAAACGGCCGGACGGAGGAGAAGCCGCGCGAAGTGAGGCATGATTAGGTCTAGCGGCGCGTGTGCCATTAGGCGCGAGTCGCAGTTCGCTTGTTCGGCGGCGCAAAGCCTTTGGGAAATGTCAATGTTATGAAACAGTATTAGAGTGCTAATTGCGTCGATTAACAAAACTGGCGTCGAAACGTAATTTAACATTTCGAATGCAAATAACGTTGTCATTCGGAGGGGTAAACACGCGCATTTCAAGGAAAATATACTTAACAGTCGCGACCGGCGACGGCGCATTAACCGCAAAGGCACGTCGTCCTTAGACGTCTCGTCACGTCACGTCTGATTTAGCGCCGCGAGACGAAAAAAGGGTTGCACTCCACGTACCTAATGCCACTTTGCCGATTCGCGGGGTTCGTTAAACCCGACGAAAACAACATACGCCGCGCCGTCTTCCAATCACCGTAGCCGTAATTTTGCGAAACAATGGTTATATTCGACCAGCGCATGGACGAAAGGAGCATGTCCTGGGTCCTGAGAAACGAGCAGGAAACCGTTCGTCGCACAGGTCTGATGATAGCATCGTCCCGGTGACGGCGTATGTTTGCGTCTCGAATGTTCCGGGGACGAGGTGGATCATCGTCGGTCGGACCGGACCGCGGAAGCGCCAATGTTTAATATTGTGTGTTATAGCGCACACGTTGTGCAGTATCGAAATATAAGTATGCAGTAACGAATACGTGTGTATGTGTGTGTGTGTGTTGTTATACTTTAGAAATCAATTAAGCGGTCGTTTTGACACGAAAATATTATTTTTATCGAGCTATTATTTGTATTAATAATACATATAGAATACGAAAAATGTTTTATTAAACGAGAAATTTTGTTACGAACAATCTCTTATCGACCTACAGTGTACTTTTTAAACTCCTTATACGACCCATTCCACTGCCGTTGTCCCTTGCCTCCCTTACAGCCGGAAGTCCACGGGAGTTCGAGGAGGGCCGACATTTTGACCGATGTACCGAGCCGCGGGAGGCTTTGCCATATATTGCAGTACGAAATGTCAAAACACGTGGGGAGTTATCAGTTTTTGGGGTGGGAGATAGACCTTCTTTAATAATATTATATTGTGCACCAGTGAAAATACCGAAAAACAACCACTGCCCGCCTCCGAACACTGTGGAGCGGTCGGTCAACTAGGGCGTTGAAATCTCGCACGGAGTTCTCGCGGCCGACGTCACCACAACACGCGCCTATATGCCGATCGCGTCGGGGCAAAACTTTCTTAGACGGTTGGCGTTCGGTAACGCACGGTCGGACGACTCGTACGAACTTGATGCGATTGAACCGCTGCAGCGCGCTGTTTGTCACTCGTGTGCACGGACGACTCCCTTCGTCGGCGGGGGCTGCGTGTACATAAGGTGACCGATTTGAAAGGTACACACCCGTTTTTCATATTTTCTGATCGTTGTTGGAGGGGGGGAGGGTTTTCGGCACACCAAAACGTCCCGTTTTCGATAATAAGTGAAAAATAACGTCGAATCATTGATTCCGTTACACTTGACCACTAAAAAATCCAGACGAATATTACATGTAGCTTTATCGTTTAATGTTTTCGAATAAGGTCGTTGGACACGTTGAATAATTATCAATGAGTTTAATGAACCATCCCTGGTAATAGTTTAGTTCATTTTCAATCGATATAATTATAAATTAATAATAATATATAATATAATTATAAATAATTATAATAATTTATAAAAATGTAGGTACCATTGTATTGGGGCCACGTGCTAGTAAGAATTAAGCATAAACGTATGTACATTTTCTTCATGAATACGTTACCAATTGTTTTTATTGTTATACGATGTGTTAAACAGAGTGGAAACCTTGACGTGAACCCAACAAATAATGGTTTTTGTTCCCAAATAAACAAATTTAATTACTCATAAGCATATGTAACGTAAGTATTAACTGAAAAATATTAATTTTTACATTTTAATTTTTTTAATTTTTTTGATGTTTATTGTCATGTAAACTTCAAATACATTTAGTACATATCAGTAATTTAGCTGTAGGTGATAGTGTTATGCTTAAATTTACAATACCATCAAGAAGTTACGTATCTCAAGCACTCATTAATATTTAACAAGTACAGATTTACTAAACTACTAGCCATGAAAGTCATACCGATTACTATCATTATTTTGTGGTTAATTTGTTTGATCCAGATAACTAACCCAATTATTCCTAAAGGTAACAAATAAAAACTGTTTAATTTAAAACGTGTAAATACTTGATATCACGTGTTTTTTATAATTATCAGATTTTGAAGATATAGCGTTTTATTTTTTTAATTTGTATAATTTAATTGAATTTCTGCATTGAACGAATCTTCTATTTTTTACTGTACAACTGCTATCGTCTATCGGCATTATTTGACTTGTTATAGAAATATTAATTATTAAAATAAATAATCGATAGCGATTTATATATATTTGCTATTTCTAGAATACCTTTTATATTAAACCCATCTGCACAGATAGATTTCTTTCACCACTAAATCGATCTTAATAACATTTTAATACAAAATTATTGCTATTATTATTTTTATTATTATTTTTTTTTTTTACTATAGTTGAAAATTAAAAAATATTTCATATTTCATATGAAAGTAAATAATATAATGATTAATTAGGTTTTAATTCTAACAAGAAATATATACGTGTTTTTGATTGTTTCACCCAACAATGTTCTAAATCAATAATATTGATCGAATAATTTAAGCTGTCAGTGGGGGCCTACTTTAAATAAAATTTAATTTTTATGTTTATTTTCATATTGTTTTATATAAAAATAATTCACAAAAACTCACAATCAATCCAAAAAATTATTTTATTGCTACATTGTGTTTATAAAACGTAATTATTTAAAATTTAGTACATATTATAAAATTATTGTGATATAAGTTATCATTATATTTTACTTTATAAAGTATGTAAAAATAAATTAAGAACAATAATATGTCTCAATTATAATTTCAGGCTTAAAAAGAATGTTTACAGGTAATATACTCTTTCAATCATACATACGCATCTCAAAATTATATCTTAAATTGTTCATTAAAAATTTATTTCAGGCCCTAAATTAGCACCAGCATATAGAACAAGTATGTACTATATATTTTTATAAATTTATTTAGTGATGAAAAGAATAATTCTGACGGATGCGTTAACAAGTAATTTGAATGAGAATGGATTTTTGAATAATAAAAGTTATTTACTGTTAAACTACACTCAACCGTTAGAAATTATTTATATATTATGAAATGTACCCATACATTAATTTTTAAATATGAATACTTACAATTAATGATATTATCTATATATTATGAAAATTAAATTAATTAATTTAGACGATATTGATAAATTGGTTCAATATATAATGAATGAAGCAGATGTGATTAAAATAGCAGCTTACAATCGTTTAAAAGAACTTTATAGGGTAATTATTTGTTTTTATTTCATAATCCATATAATAAGATAATTTAAAATTAATTATTGTTATTTATTTTTAATCATCCAGTAAACTATTTTTCTACATTTTCTTTTTTAAGAATAAATTGATTAAAAAATATATTTATATTTTATAATTTTGTTTTTGAATATATAGTTTCTTAATTTCTATTTAGAAAATTAAATATCAGTTAAAATTAAATTAATAAAATTTGTTTGGTGATTCGAGAAACACATCGAATGCCTATCAATTCTATCATTAGTAAATTGTCATTAATATTAGGTTTCAAAATGATAATTAGTGTGAAAAAATAAATGTTCATTTCAAAATTCTAAAAAATCTGATTAATAATATGTGCTTTTAGAATATTATACAGAATATTATAGGTAAGTTTTTTTTTTTTTTCTTAAAAAAAGTTTATTCTTTAGTTATGAAATCGTTGAGCTGATCAATTGACTACAGTTAGCAAATAGTAATTATTTTAGTTTTTACTTTAATAAACATAACGATAAATCAGTAAATAATTGTAAATGTTTAACCATTATTCTCGGCCATTATAGTAAGTAACAAAAATAAATAATTAAATAAAATTAAAATAAGTAAATACTAATTTCCTTTTAATGGTTATGAAATATTAAATAATAAATAATGCAATTTGGAAAAATGAGAACAGTACAAAATTAATAAGATTTTGTTTTATGATCAAATTTTTCTCTTAGAGGAAAATCAGAAGATAAATTTAACACCAAATACTTGATTATGGACGAGAGATTTCAATGTGTTTTTTTTATTCCATCCCCGTTTTTCACGACTGTATTATTTCACATTAGGTATATTATAATTCATAATAAGATTTTATCAATTATTTATAAACTTAATATAGTATTTGGTCTTAGCTAATAATAATTATACTTTAAATGAATTGAAATCCGTAAGTGTATATAATAAATAATTAAACGAAAATACTTTAGAACACGTAACTGAAACTTAAAAATATTTTAAATTAAACTGTACTTCGAGATTGACAGAAATAAATAACAGCGAAAAAAATAATAACAATATATTGTAATAGTGTTTTGTGTATTTAAAAAAAAAACTGAATAAAATAATCCTACAGAATAAATCACGTAATGAACAAATGAATTATTTGGTTCCATTTATGCAGTCTGCTATAGAAGTAGTGAAATCTCATGGAGCGAATAATAGTCTAATGGGAATAAAACATACTTATTTGGACGGTGAGTTAATTAATTATTAGTGGTAATATAATTAGTATTGTAAACTTTAAATTTTAACAATACTCTACTTTGTATTATGTAATATAATGTTATAAAAATTCATATCTCTACGCAACCCACACCGAAACGAGTATATATATATATATATAATTAATTTATATATATATAATATATTTCAATTAAATGTTAGTATTAATTTTTCTGACTCTCATATAATTATTATTTTTACTAAATCTGTTTATAAAAATTAAACACTTCAATTTTTTTTTTAGCAATTTACTATACATATAAATGTTTGAAAGGAGAAAAGAATGCTAAAGAAAGGGCCAGATGTTATAAATGGAGAGCTTTATTTCTTGCAGCTTGCTTTTTCAGTAATAAGATTAAACAATGTTTTTTTATAAGACATTCGTTTAATTCAGCTTACCGAGAAGCTATTAAAATATACACAGACGATAAAATGCTAAAATACGCGAGGATTAAAATTGCATGCAAAGTAAATTATGTATATTATTTAAAATTCTCAAACCTGATTGTTATCAAATATTTCGGTTCTGTTTTTGGTTCATAGTTTTAAAGATAAGTCAACAGTATTTCGTAGATATTCTAAACCAAGTACGGAGTTGTAAAAATGTATTAGATTATTAACAATATATTAAATGAATGAAGTAATCTATGATTCTTGACTCAACCGAAAATAGTGTATCAATATTTGTAGTAAATTTTTAATGTATATCTACAGGGTGTAATGATCTGTGGTTATATTTACGGTGAGTAAATAAAATAATTTTTGTAGGTTAAATTAGCAGTACAAGGAAGAAACATAATTTCCAAATCATTGATCAGTTTATATTTGGGAAGTACCAGTAAGCAACAGCAATTGGATTGTCCTTCAAGATTATTAGAATTTGAGGAATCTATTCGTAACTATGAATCATATACTGAAGAATTTTATTATTTAGTGGGCCAATCATTTGCGAAAAATGGTTATAAAGAAAAAGCTCTGGAATACTTTAAGAAAGGACGTAAATTCCCTATTATTGACCAAAAGGTATTGAATATTCTTGAATTGTTAACATTAATTTTTAAACTGTATTAATATATACTGCAAGTGGTTGGTACAAGTTTTGAGAAGATGAAAATGTTTGTAGCAAAAAATCGATTTCTCA
>NW_020273616.1:3130188-3287396 GCF_003268045.1 Sipha flava | reverse complement strand
TTTTTTGTTATTTGGGCTCAACATTGTTGAGCCGTATATCTATTTTTATTTTTGCATTTTTTTGATATCTTAAAAATGTTTGTGTGTTTTTTTTTTAACAGGGTCGTTATATCAGTCAGCAATTACAGAAATCTATAGAAAATATATACACATGTTAGTACATGTGGAAAACGATACAGTTGCGTTCAAAGTGAACATAAATAATTATAAATTACAAAGAATTAAAAACAATATTATTTAATTTTAACGCTTTTTCTGTTAAATTGACGTTTTCAAAATACAATATTCTGTTTCTCATTATTAAAATTACTGTCTTCAATTTAATCAATATTTCTACGTTGAGTTTCTAAACGAAATCAACACTTTAAGTAAATCTTGTTTTAATTAGTTTCGAGCATGATCTAGACATTCACGGTTACGCATACCTAATATACAATGCAGTCAAATATTGTAGAATAAAATCAAGAGTGGTAACTAGCAACTAATTTCAAGGACTCATCAATCGAAAGATATAGAGGGTATGCGAGGGAACAATGAATTTTGATAAGCCCGTTAACATACTCGTATTATTATAATACTGCAATAATAGTGGCGCGTTACGTACAGTATTGATTGGCAGGTCCACAACGAATTATACGCGAACGTTATTCCTCCCCCGTAATGCGAATGGAATATTTCTCTCTACAAAAAATGCTGCTAAATCAAAGATCACGAGAAAACTTATAAATATTCATCGAGCCCTGTCGTATTATTTTTTTTTCACCATCTCCGTTTCGTTGACGTTGCGTGCGGTACTTGGTGCGTTTTCGTGAGTCCCACGGGATATCGTCATCGCCGTTGCCGTCGTAGCCGCGCCGTCAGGGAAAAATCCCCATGTCTGGGGATCAAAAATATATATATGAACAATACGGGAAAGAAAAAAAATGAAAATAATAATAAAAGTAAAAAGACGGTAATTGGAACGGAATTAGGATGCGAGGGCAATCTTTGTTGAGTGAAGTACGACGAACCGTGACAAGTATTCGCAGTGCGAATAAACGCAGCCACCGCGCGGGTTGAGTACGCGCGAGGGATCGGTAAACCCCGATTAAATAATAAAAAGCTTTTAATCCGTAAAAAATAAATACGGGTAGATGCCCATTAAGATAAAAATAATACAAAAAAAAAAAACCCGTCGGATTATAAAATATGCAGGTTGGCAGTCCGCAAAAATGTGTACCTCGACTTTTTTTTTTGTGTTTTGTGTTTTCGGGCGTTAGTCCTCCTTATTAACAGCCGAGCTTAACACGAACTTACACAAAGTGTTTGGTACAGAGCGCGTGAAAATGTACATTAACAATAAGTCCCACGCCACCGCATCTTATCGGCTCTTCGGAATCTTATGGATACCATTAAATTAGGCGTATTTATTTAAAATTTTATTTGAAAAATAAAAACTTTTCTCGTCGTACGACGCGAAAAAAAATGAGAAGAAGAGAAAACGATAGCAGTTCTCCATTTGTGTTGTTGCAGTAGCAGTAGCAGTATTTATCAGGCGCAGTTATTATCTTATCTAAACCAAAACAGCCCTTCGCGAAGAACGCGCGCTCCTATGTCAACTAACATACTGTGTCGCTCGTTTTCCATACATACATGTAGGATCGATTGGTTGTTCCGTCACGAATGTTCTCAAAATACTCGTAGCTTAGTCTCGATGATAGATGGAAACAAATATTGGCTTGTAAAACATAGTAATAACGAAGAAGTATTATTACGATACGTATCTTAAGAATCCAAATCAACCGATTTGAAAGAAAAAACAACGGTTAAAACATGGATTACGTTTCTAAGACAATACAATATCTAAACCCTAATATACATTGACACCAATGACGTCACTTGTCTCAACATTTTAGCTGCGTTCAAAAATCAAAAAACATCCGAAAAACTCAATATTTTAAAAAAGTTTTATGTCGAATTGCGTATGTCTGAAATAACGGTGACATACTCGTATACGTTTAAACAGTGCATTCGGTAAAAACCAAACCTACATCGTTGATTAGTATACAGGGAGTGTGTAGAAAGATATTTCTCGTGATCCTGCCACATGAATTCGCTCTTGGACAAATACGGTACTATGATTGAACACCGATCACACACTGTTACGCAGTGTTTTCCCACGAATCGACATGGTACCATAACGTGTCGGTCGATCGATTGTGTTAATCGTTCACCATATTACGTCACGGATGGACTTGGATACAAAAAAAAAAAAACGAAAACCCACAAACGCCGTTGCGTTTGACGTTTGAATGGAAGCCAAAATAAACATATGAGTACAGCTCCGCGTCGCCACAACGTGTAGGTAATCGCGGCGGTAAAGGAGCGAAGGGAATTGGAAAAAAACGTATGCGTGTGAACGAACGATTTATGTCATCCCGATGGTGCGACAAACTATCGAAATGGTGCGCCGAGAATAAGCTGTGTACTAACAAGATATTATAAGATATTTTCATGCTCCGAGTAATAGACGTACATATTTTCCGTTGAAATTCGTACGACGAGTATACGTATATCGTATAGTGTAAGAGTGCGAATACTATGCGCCGTGAGAGGCGTTTCAAGAGACGTACACGACTTTGCCGTTGGAATAAAACTCCTGTTGGACGGACGGTATTGTTAAAGGTACGATGTATCTAGGGCGCGACTGTGTCGAGTCATCAATATCTGGTTTTACGAAAATTGTGTATAATGGTTGGCAAGGCGTGACACGTCGCAACGATCAAACTTTGGGTTGTCGCGGTCGAGTGGAGCACTATCGTGTGTCACGTTGTGATGACCATATGCACCATATTACTATGACGTCGAAATTAATTTTTTCTCCATCGGATGATGAAATCATCGTACGAGAACTACAAAAAAAAATCTTTTTTTAATAAATTGTTGACGAAAATTATAAAAATTACAAAAATAGTAAAATATCAAACTAATCACGAATAACTAGAATAATTCCTCGACATTTAATTCCGTTATTTGTTAAATGTCTGTCGGTTAATTTTTCAAAAAAGCCCTCACTAGGACGATTATCAAATATTTTATCGGCTGGATTTATTTCTGTCGGTTTCGGATCAAAAAATATAATGTTTTCATTCTCTTCGTCTAACAGAAGAGTTAGAGTGTTGTTTTTATAGTATGCTTGTTAATTTAATTTAAAATTATACATATATATATTTATAAAATAAGAATACTGACGCAGTAGGTACTCAAACGGATTATACGCAAAATATATTTCATGATTGTGACAAAATTAACAAGTCGCTGCGATATGTCGTGTCTCGCAAACACACTCCGTTTAAATTACGCTGTGACATGTCGCGCTTTGGTAACCGTACCATGATGTATGACGGGTATATACGATATTGGACTCTCGGCGGTGTAAAAATACTCTCGAAACAAAATAAAAAAAGGAAAGAAACGATGAACGTTTGTTTGAAAATTATAATATTCATCAACTTTCGGAAAATTTCAAAAACAATTTTATTTCGTTAGTTTGTGTTTGAATATTAATTTTGTCTGTACCTAACCACTAACCTTTATGTACCTATTGTATGCGTAGCGTCTGTTGTACTCAAATCGTTCGTAAACAACGAACAAGGTTTGTGTGCTTTCCGTTCCAGACGACTTATATATATACTTATATATGTCTACTGCAGTATGCATGTAGTGTTTTCGATTTTTTTTTTAACCAATACCGATGGGGACGTAATGGGAACAACTCGTCGTCACGCGCCAAGGTCTAGTGCGGTGTATTTCAAAATAATCGAGTACGCGTCCTCTTTTCGTTAAGACAACACAGTTTACGGTACTTATTGCAATCGTACGTACAACATATTTATTTATACTATTGCAGTATATCGAGGCTCTTCAGTGTTAAAGTTGAAAATTCTACAGTAAAATACTTAACACGAAACAAGACGGCCATATAAGTATATGTGTATTTAACACGTCAAAACAAGTCGTTTCGTGTCAAGTCCAATACCCTAAGCATAAGAAACTTTGATTTCATTACAAAAAATCTATTTTTGTCAGGAATCCTTCAAAAATTAAATTTATCAATTTTAACGATGGTCAAAACGATCGTGTTGCGAACAGTTAAACAACAATACAAAAATAAGTTAACAATTTGTACTCGTGGACACGCCCATAACGTTTATCGTACTCGTCTCGATTTCAGAAATCGCGCTGCAGCACCGTTTCGCACGTTTTGTTGTACGTTACGCGTAGGATGCACTGTGGTCGTCGGTGGTTGTAGGGCACTTTGTACGGTCACCCAGAAAAAATGAAAACCGCGGATAGTTTGTATTATTTCAGAAAGTAATTAAATGTATATGGCAGACAGTTTGTATTATTTCAGAAAGTAATAAAATTTACATGGCGGACATTTTGTAATATTGTCTATTTCGGGTAAACAAAAATGTTGGGACATGAACTGTTAGACATAATTTGTAATAAATTTGGGTTATGTACAAGCTTCGTGAATTTTTAAAACATTCACTGTCAATTATAAGTCATAAATTATAATAATATATACATTTAAAAATTAAAATTACGGCAAATTATTTCAAGTAATTGTGTATTTGTTATTATTTTATTTTCGTGCTGTACACAGGCTTCGTGAATTGTGTTTTGTGTGTTCGGGTTTTTTGTTTACGTTTTTGTTTAAATGACTAGCACATTCATCCAATTTCAAAGGTTTTGGATAATCCTAAATTTCGTATTTGTCTCCATACGATTTACAACTTATAACTCACCGATTCATAGAGGTTTGTAGTAACTTTCCCCATACAAGTGACTTTTGAATATTTCCAACGTATATTAGATTTGTTTTTTCTTAAAATTGTATATACATACACGTTTTTAAAAATGTTTGGGTTCAGTTTAGTAGTTTGGTTTTTGTTCATTTTATATTATCTTAGAGTGGATAGGTTATGTAATACTTCTAATACTGTGATACCAAACACATGTCTTATACTGATCTCGATCATGATTCGCAGTCTAAAGTTTTGAGCAATTTAATTTTATCTTATCTCTTAAAATATATTTCCCGGTTTATTTATACTGTACAAAACGTCCGCGATCGAATTTTACCAGTTTATTATCACCGTACATAGTGTTCGCAATATGCAACTCAAACAATAGATAGTACAAACTGTTCGTTTACCATTGCCGGTGCATCGATTGCGCATCCTAAACGTTACGCGGACGCGCGAGACAGTGCAACACGGTCGAATACGCTCGCGGGACTTTTGTTGTCCAAAGGCATAACATTTTGTCTCATTGCAGCCTCATTGCAGTTTACGCGATAGTCAATATTAGAAGTTGTGTCGCTGGACGTTCTCTTCCCTCACGAATGTCACGTAATATTGTCGTCATATTTACTTATTGTTTTTCTTAAGTATACAGATTGTAAATGTCTTTTTTTTAAAAAAAAAAAAAAATTATTATTTCACGAGCTCTTCGAAAAACCGTCGTGGACCTTTTTCAACGTGATCGTCGATCGAATACCCGCTGGTGGCCGCAGTGAGAGGTACAAGCGACCGAAACCAATCGACCGTTTCAACAACGTCCAGTCGACTTCGCACGACCGTGATGAAAATCGCGCGCCGGAGTTTGCCATCACTTCGGCGGATTTTCGTGTCGCCCACCGCCGCCACTGAAACAACACGTGGGGTAGACGCGATGCACCGGGGTGCGCCCAGCGTTTCACAAAATTACCCCCTTCGCTCTCTCCCTGTCCGAAAATCAGCCCGCCCAAAGTAACGCAACATTTTGCGCGTTGCGCCGCGGTGGGGTCCTTGCCGTATCGCATCCCCCTTCCGGTACCCCTTCGAACCGCCGCTCCCACGTCCACAACAACCTCGTCCACCGTTACCGGATCAATACGGACCTACGACCGCCACTGTCCTACCCTCCCCCCCGTACTCGTACCTGGTGCAGTCATGTCCCTTCCTCGTCGCCATCAACCCTTGACCACTCCAAACGCTTCCGCTCCGGCGCTGTTGGCGCACCCACTGCAACGCGACAACCTGCACACCTCATGCTCGCGACCGTTCGCCACTCACTTGCATCGCCGGTTTGTGACATTTTTCTCGCGGAATTTTTTTTTTTATTTCTATTTTTTTCCCGCTCTCCACGTGGAATTGCTGCTACTATTGACTGCGACTTTTTATCTCTTCGACCCGTTTTGCGTAACACATACGTGTTCGGGTAATCGCGCGCTTGGACACTCCCAAGTCGTTGCCGAACGTGATCAAGACGAGGCGCACAGTAAACGGATATCATTGAACATAGTGCTTGTGACTACCGAAAACTCCGTCGTGATGAACGTCGTGTAAACGACATGTTTTTCATTCGTGGATCGTGGCAACTTCCGTTTCTCTTATCGTTATTCGTTTACTCGAGTACTATGGAAATGTATATCGTACTCTGTTGTTTCAAAATGTAACACGCAGTATGATTCTATTCTTTGAACTGATCAATTACAGTGCAATGATCTATAAAAATAATGCGCTTTTTTTTTTCTAAAATAAAAATAAATATTATTTTACCGTTTGATTTTTTTTTTTTTGCGATTTCTGAATGGTTCTTAAAATTCAACATTTTATAACTAAGCGTAAATCATTTCCTGTTTCAGCACGGTGTCACCTATGATTTAGAGATTTTCCTATAGTCGATCGATAAACTATATCAAGCTTAAAAAAAAGATATTTTTCTCGTCGGAAAACATTATTTTTTTTTTTGTTGTTCGAAGAAGTTCGAACATGACGATGATGCGTCGCGCTTACAATTTATACAGTTCACCACAGCACGCTACAACAGCAGCCAATATACTTGTCATTCTTTTTTGCAGCAGCAGAAGTATCACCGGCACCAGTGCCGCAACGGTACGTTTTGTTTGCTGCACGAGATTCATCTAAAGAATCAGACTGATTTGACCAGTAATGAAAATAAATAAATAAGTCCATGTAAAAAGTCGTCCATTCATCGTTACTTGGTACGTTCAAAAGCTTTCTGTACGACACTCACACGCGCACGCGTACAGACATAATGCACTAAGGATAATACGTTGTATTTTAATGTATATAATGCGTTGGGTAAAAAGAAAGTCATCTCTTTTTCCAAAATAGCAATTTCCATTCAGTGGAACGTAATTGAAGATTTCTTTGAGGGTAATTATAAAGTCACGATCTATATATACTCTGCGATCCATTTTATTTTTTGACGGCAAATTCGAATATAATATTTATTAAAGAGTTTGGGCACCGAGTTAATTAATAAGAATTTCTACATTATACGGCACGTAGTTCGGGGTGCCAACAATGCAACTGCAATATGAAATTTAGACGGCATTCCGATTTTCGTTTCGTTTGGTTCTTATTTGATTTCAGTCGACAAGCCCGAAAACAATGGGATTACATCTCACGATTTGTCGAGCAATTTAAATTAAATCGTTTATGTGGAATAAACATTAATTAAAACATTTACTTTAACGGTCGGTGCACAGATTATTTCGTATTGTAATACCGATAGTGAATGTCAATACGTATTAATTATTTTTAGATCCTGGGCGAAGCAAAAATGTATTCATTTTATTAGGTTACATAAATAATAAAAAAATGGTATCCGAACAGTTAACGAGAACTAGAGAATTATAAAATCGATATTTTGTTTGGATAAAACCATTTAGTAGTATTACAAAACAATATTAAATGAAAAAGGTCAATATTTATCCTTCATGCATCCGACTAAAATGTTGGTAAAGAATTAAATTATCGGTTTTATTTTTATAAACATACTCATAAAACAAATATTAATATTTACATTTCAAAAGATCTGCCTACTGATTATTGTTAAATAAATATGGAATAGAATATATTTTAGGTTTTCAACAGTTTTGTAGTATTTCGTTCATTTCATACGATAGTTATTAAATGCCTTAGCATTAGGAATTAATTCCCTGCTATAATGTGTACAACGGAACTTATAATCTGTTAACTTTTACCCGTTTTAATACTATTTTCCATTATTTACACGGTTTTTATCATAAGTCATAATAAATTATTAAGCACGTCCAACGTGCATATTAAATTCCAATTACGTATGTGCACATTGAGCGTATATTGAGTATATGCGAGGATATGTAAATTCATTAACCGCGTAGACGATTTTTTTCTCTCTAGCAAAGTCACATTCACTCGAAATTTTAAATCACCGACATAAATGACGATAGAATTGTTCAGTGACCGTGTTTAATTATTTAAAAATCCTCGAATGTTTACCTCGCCTGTTCTGTATATGTACTTAAAAACCAATTAAATCCTCAGGTTATGCGTTGGTGTATATATATATATATATATATATATATATATATAAGTACATTTCCATTCAACGTACACGTTTTATATAATCTTTAAATATTCAACATTTTCTCGAAGAAAAAAATCGCAATTGAAATGAAAAAAAAAAAAAAAAGACAAAAAGAAAAATGTTGTAGATTGCATTTTGTAAAAAATAAAAATAAAAACTTTTTACTTTTATTGTATGATTTTAATCAAATGGTTCCGACTCGATTCGCATTTCCAAGAGAGATTGACACGTGAAAACTTTTGTGCCGTTTAATTAGAGTTTTTCACATTTCGTGCAGGTTTAGTCGTGTAAGTTGTGATGTTACGTAAATGTTCTTTGCACGAGCTTTTTCCCCCTATTATCTCGTATGATAATAGTTATTAAAATTTTCTTTTATTCGTTAAAAAAGCAACTTGTTTGCGAAAAGTCGTGTACTGGTACGCGGATTGACATCTCAACCGTCGACCTACTACATCAGGGATATTCCGAATCTATGGCACGTGCACGCAAATTCAGTGACAGGTTAACATAAACACGAATCGTTATTTTTTTTTTACTTTTTATAAAAAACAAAATCAATAAGATAATAACTGAAAATTATTCTTCAACAGTAACATTAATAATATTTTTTCTTGTTTTAATTTTGCACGTAAAACAATAGTTGTAATTATTATTAGATTTACGTTTAACAATAGATAGCCGATTTCTTGATTCGTGTATTTTTAAATAACTTCGCACCGATAGGCCTGTTGAGATGAAAAATTGGATTATATTTTTTCGACACGCAGTCAACGAGCTACGGTGTCTGTCGATCCACGGGTCACGGTAAAAGCCCAAAAACCCAAGGTCGTATCTTGGGGGGGGGGTTCCAGAGTGTCTACCCTACGGTTTTCTACAGCAACTCCTGGATGAACTTTTTCGACATTAAAACGCTTCAAGACATTTTTACGGAACTCTACAGGACAAGAAAGACCAACTAGGGTATGAAGTGTCCATAGATATGTTACGGTTAATCCCGATGAAGTGTTAAATCAACATGGTCTTCAAAAAGATAGGAACTTATTAATAGTTAAAAATAATATGATTTGTGTTTATGCATTTTTTATTTTTATTTCCTAATTTTAATTATTTCATGTTTGTATAGTGTACCTAAGGTGACAAGATGTCAAATTAATTTTGTTCAATTGTGTTTATTTTATATTTTAATAAAATAAGATCTTTTAAGATCTTAAAATCAAAATCTAAATTCAATAAAATTATAATATATCAGTTTTGGATACCCCCCCCTTGAAAAAAATTTCTTGATACGGCCGTCGGCGCCGTCCGTTTCCACGAAAGACTTTCGACCGGTAACCGTCACCCGGGTGTTGTCAGCCGCAGATCATCGATCCACGGTACACGTGCCCCGGAGGGGGGGGTGTCGCTTTCAAAACAATAACGAGACTGTTTATTTGCGCGCGCAACACCACAGCCGTCATCGGGTCTCGACGCGTCGCCGTAGAATTTGTCGTCATCCGAAACCAAGGGGGTGCATATTATAATAACGTACGGAGGTGACGGCGTACATCTTGCGGAGGACGTAACGATTTCGTCGCACGTTCGACCCCGTACGCAAAACGAATCATACATGCACACACGTATACTTATGTTCGTTTACGGGTACGCGTGTCGAAACTTTCTGGCCTAGTCAACCGATCCGTCGTCGCGTGTGTCGACATCCATTCGGATGACGAATTGCTTATCTAAACACGTGAGTAATTCCGTGTCGGTGCACTGGCAGAGACATTATGCGTACGGGACCGCGTGTGCCAAAATAAATGAACCCTTCCGGTGCGGTGTTATTAGGGACGACCTCGGCGGCGAATTCGTACATTACGGATCCGCGTGCGCGCGTGCGTGCGTTCGCCGTACGCGTACGCGCATACGATTACGATTGTAAAATACGTTCATGAATATTTCACGGGAAACCTCAGCGCTGCGACGACGTTCCGGTATACCGCATACCGTCGCGTTCCCCGTTGCGAAGCTTTTCTTACGTTTTTTCCGCCCTCGAGATTTCGTCACTCACGCGCACGTCTTCCCCCGAAGTACGACGTGTGCGTATACGCGCCCGAACTGGGCGCCGTGTACCGGCGATTCTTCTCCGATCCGTTGTCGTCGTCATCTTGTACACACGCCCGTCACGGAATAATCGAATAAATATCGGCGATGGGTCGAATCCGATTTTGTGGCGTCCAACCGAACTGTTAAAATTTGTGGTCGAATTAAAATTCGAACTCATCATTATTATTATAAATATATTAAAATCAAGAATAATATGTGATCATATTACCTATGGATATTTACAAAAATAATCACTTGCTTCGACACGGAAATATTATTTTATTTAATCATACCTAATCGTAGTAACATAAAAATATATAATTAATACTACTATGATACTATAAATTGTAGAAAATTAGATTGTTTGATTAAGAATATTTTCAAGTTCAAATTTCGAACGTAACTAAATGATAAACAGTTCGATTTTCTTTCATTTTGAGTTCAGATCACGAACCGAACCGAATACCTAATGCTACTTTCGGTTCCGTTCAACACATCGCTAATAAATACAGATAAATCCTAGGGCTTCCTCGCGCTCCCATTCGACGGCCGCACGCGTTGGTATACTCGTATTATTATCACGCTCGAATCCCCGGGTGCACATTACAGCAACAATATTGTAATCCTCGGAACGTCACGTCGACATTTCGTCCCACGTGTCGTTGTGGCGCAGGGTAATGTTTCTGAAAATGTTTAACCGTGACGAGGGCGCAACGCAAACGGAGCACTGATCGAGATCACGTTTCGCCCGTTATCGCTGCAGGTCCTCTCATCTTCCGAGTTGAAAAACAGATGATGCCACCTCATAGACAATGCTCTATTTTATCTTTTTATTTATTTTTTTTTTTTTTGTACGTTATCAATCAATGGTCGAGATAAATATATTTACAAGCCATTCATTAAAAAAAAAAAAAATTTCGACGCACCACCAGCGGTTTAAGTTCAGTATATGTAAAGACATTATACTATTATAAGGTTTATATCCGTTCGGGACTTCAACTGACACACGGTTCGTATTCCGTTTTTTTTTTGCGGTCTTATCGCAAGGGAAAGAAAACAAAACTATTCATCTTCCACAAGTGTAATGCAATCGTTTTTTCTATTATTTACCAATATACTGCGGCACTATAGTGAACTGGATGTACGTTTGTATACCGATTAAAATAGTTTATAATTTACTCTATTTGTGTTATTTTCGTTGTCATGACGTTTACATCTTTCTTGTTCGGATGAATTCCGGCTATTTTGGTTATCGCGGTTTGAGTTCTTCACTATAATATGACGTTTATATGGGATACGACGACTTAACGAACTTCCTAACAACGCGCGCACAACGATTTATACAAATAACTAATGAACGTGTATCTTAGCACGTTAGTAATATTTATGTATTCATTTTGTGTTTCAGCGAAGTAATTATGAGACGTTACGCGTAAACAAGATATGCTGACGAGTTAAACGTTACTTAATTAAAAGGGTGTTTATGAACGCGGGAAATATTTTACGGTCGCATAAAGTATCAAAATCCTTTAACTCGCGAGTTTGGCTACTTAATAACACACAAACATATACACACATTTGATATATACATATAAAGGGGTTTGAGCAAACACTTTTTTATGCGTCCCATGCTTAAGCCGGCCGCTGGAAACGTAATCCTAGGATCAGAGCCCGTAAGGTCACCATCAGCGGACCCTCGTGTTTATTGCCGTCGAGGTTCGCGCAGAAAATAACAGCTTTATACTTAATGCCGTGCCTAGTATCTCTACTATTACCACAACTATGTACTATACTGTACATATTTATTGTATACCTGCATAAAGTTTTCTTTACTTAACCCTATCGATTTCGGATGAAATTCAATAGGTAATTGTCAGTTAAATAACGGACTTTGTAAATAATCAGTCAATACTCGAAAAATAAAAACAAATGCGTTGGAAAAAGTCACGTAGCCTTCTGAATTAATCATTTTTATGATAAATGATAAACAATTGTGCGAGTGTATATTAAAATCACACATAACATTTTAGTTCCCCAATTAAAAAACAAAGACATGCGACGTTGCTGTATAGTTAAAACATATCGGTTTAGAGGAAACATTATTGGTTACAAGTTAATTTTTAGACCAAAATCATTCCGTATAAAATAATAAACGAGTAACAATGTTGTGTATAGAAGTACGGGTCTTTGGCCAAGAGAAAGAAAGAGAGAGAGAGAAAGAGAGAGAAAGGATAAAATTAATTTACAGTATTTCCCGATAAAATTGTTCGACCGTTTCAATTTTCTAAATGCATCATAAATTACATGGTTATGTGGCATTTTATAGGCTCTATAATATAAAATACAACTTAAATATTGTCAACTGTTATTACACACAACTGTCCAATACGTTATAGCCAATATAACGTAGGTGGGTAATAAGTTTTCCCCTTGTTTTAAAGTATACGTAATGATATACCCGTAATAATATTATAGAAATACTTGTTGTAAGTACATATTTACAAGTATCTATTGACGTAAGTACATTAATATTATTACTAGATGACAAATAAATAAAACACTTTTAATTACAACCAACTAACGGGAATGTTCTAATTCTTTAAAATTTTATTTTATAAACAGAATTAATGAATGATTTCTCACCAAACATTAAGATCACGTCGTCATATGTTAAGGCTCGTTTCCACTTGCAGTTAAACTACACATTCTAATTTGAGGTATTTTCGTGTAATTCGCTTGTGCGATTGAACTGAGTAAAATATTTGGGTTTATACAAAATTTATATATTTTGGGTCTATTATTTATTCAAATTTTTATGCAGTTTACATTTTCCGAAAACGTATTATCCAAAATATAACGATTTTCATACGTACATTTAATTGGTGAATTATATGTAGAATCAGATGATTTTAGAAACCATCAGGAGTGATGAACTTTTTTTTAGTTAAATGCAAAAATGTTTTGGTCAAACATTTCAAAATGGTTCACGATGTAAGATATTCATAGGTAAATATTCATATGTATATGCTTATAAAATTGATTTTGAGATACATCAAAAAAGGTATAATTATTTTTTCTTTTTTTTTTCACGTGCTATTTAAATCTTTTACTTTCACCACCTACATTATCGGTGCGTCTAACTGTACGGTTTCAGTGTGTATATCGTATGCATTTGTCAAAAAATAAAAATAAAAGATCAAATGTTTAATGAGTGCATATACGAGAAAGTAACGGATTTGTGTTCGTCCGAAGTCGATGTTACGGATAGTTTAAAGTATGCCAGAGGAATTGATCAAAACCCTCGTATGTACACCGTATATGTATACGTATACTATACAGAGCATATTGCCAATACCATCTGACCATTACCCAATGCCAACCTGTCATATATATTATCTTCTCGGTGCAAACCGTATAACCCCGTACACAATATAATAAATGAATTCTAACGTTTATCCGACGGACATTCGATTATGTTTTCGGTGCAGTAAAAGTGCAACGTTGCAAACACGGTAGCCGCGGCCGCCAACGATCGTATATCATTATATTATTATTATGGTTAACCGAAAAACATCCGTGGGATGCTGTATGAACTGTAATATTATGTTCACCCACACGAGCCGTCGATGCGATCTCATCGATTTATGTACGATATTTCATATTATATTATTACGTGTATCTGACGGACGGAAGGTTATGATGTCTTCGTGGCAGTACGAGATTGGCTCTCTGAAATCATTTTGTACGGTGGTCTCTTTGACCGTAAATTATTTTTTTTTTCTTTTCTTTAAAGAAAGATTTCGGGTCAAGATGACGTGGAAAAATACTTAGAAAATATTTTGATCTTTTTTTTAATCTATAAAAGCTCGAAGTTTAATATAAATTAAACGTACATACTTATAGTTATAACGATGTATTAAAATTTTTTAGAATATCTAAATAAAATCCAACAAATTAGTAATATTTTGTTCGAAATCAAAATCTTAAAACTCTTATCTCATAATTAGATTTTATATTCAAATTATATGAATATGTAATTTTTTTCGAATAGATACGTACTTACACATTTGTTGGATCTATTATTTTTTTAATAGTATGCGAGACAGTATGCGAAACTGTTTTTACGATAAACTTAGAAAAATTTTAATTGGTTTTCATTTCAATGCTTTTTATCAATTTTTTATGAAAAACTTATGGAAAATTTGGTTTTTGTATGCTTTACACACACAAATGATTTTATTGTTAGTTCTTATAAGTAAAGACTTAATCGAGCATTTTTAATTTTTAATTGAATTTCAGACCGTGTGTGAAATTGGTGTATGAACGATGAGTGCTTATAAATTAATCATTGAAATCCGGTCAGAAGCATCCAGTGTATATATATAAGTATATGTAATTGAAAACGATTTTCATTAAAATATTCTCTTCCGTTTCCGGTTTGTCTGCAAGCGTAATAAATACGGCTGCGCACAGGGGAAAATCACCTGCTGCAGTTGTCAACGACAGAACCGACTAAAAAACCCAAAATTTCCCGTCCCGTGATTGTTCTGTTATACTTTTTCGTAATTTACCAGCGTTTTTCGACGCCTCGAGCCGCATTCAAAGGTATATATGCTTTCATGCAGTAGGTATACAAAGTGAATTCGCGCGCACAATTCGTTTGGATATTTTTTCGGAATTGAAATGTTTTATCAAACAATTACCATATAAATACTCATCTCGTAAGTGTTCATGTAACTCGGGAACCTTTTTTCTGCTCTCAAAAACATTATATTATTATATATTAAAATTAAATTCTTGTCAATTTCAAATATCAAAATGACGAAAGAAAAATATTTTTTTAACTGCAATAATGCGATTGCTGCATGTTTCATAAAATTGTAATATGATAATCGTTATTGTTTATTTCGCTAACAATACAGTAAATCATTATTATTGCAAACGGGAGACATGACAAATTAAAAAAAAAAAAAAACACTACGCATATAATAACAAACACAATAACAATACAACTAAGGGTAGATATGTTTTAAACTTGTTCTAAAATTACAAAAATAAACACCTATTTCGTAATGTTTAAGTCAGTTTTAAACCGTTTTTTTTTAAAGATAAAAAAAATAATTCGACAACCCTTCAACGTTACTTAACTGTGTATAAGTTTCTTCACCACCTTAGCTTGTTAAGACAACATACAATGTTGTAACATGTTCAGCATGAGGTATTACACTTTTTTTTTTTTTTGCTGTAATAAGGGTACCAATGAAGACCAACTCCATATACAGAGAAGCATTAATATTCTGTTCACAGTACCTACTTGTTTTAATTTTTTAAAGAGGCCATTATATTGTTTTCAGTTTTTTATAAAAATGAATAAGTAACAGTTTTGACTAATTTAAATTATTGCAAACAAATATTGACTTGCCCTAGACAGCCTAATTCTATATTCTAACTACTCATAATTAAAATTAAATCATTAACTACAGCTATTTTTAATATTTACTATATTAATTACAACAAACGTGTTAAACGTGTTAATTCAACTTAGTCTTATTAAAATATTATACGACCGTCGCCACTGAATTTGTCTTTTCATTTTTCTTTAACATAACCTTCAATCATGATTGAATTACTAGTTAATTACTGTTAACTGCAATTACTTTTACAAAAAAATACTAAATGGTTAAAAACCAATGAAAAAATAAAGTAACTGGAATACGCTTAACACTGGGAATGAAACTGAACTTAATGTTCGATAAAAATAAAAAATACTATGAAATTTATAGCTTAATTTGATGCTAAGAATGTTTTATTGTAATTTATAGTGAACCAATAAAATAATATGATTAATTAATTACATTTAACACTATTTACAATTTTAATAAATATAAAAATAATTTCAACCCACATTTATTTATAACAAATTTTATAAGACTCCCTTATAATTTTAGTTTAAATTTGTGTTTAATAAATAAATTATAATAATGTTATAAAATATTAATAATAAAACCCGTACTTTTTAGTTAATAATTTGTAGAATAGTGCACATAATGTTGAACTTCTGCATTAGAACGATAATATTTCCTTGTGGTATTACAAATCATTAATTCTGTTGAATGATTTTAAAACGTATACATGTTTTTAATTTTCTACTCACAGATAAATTAGCAAAATACCATTCAACATTCCACCTGTTATATAAATTTCGTTTAATATTTTTATACTACGTGTATTTTTCTTGTTTTAAATTTATATAACACGCGATAACACATTCGTATTGATAGATTTATTTAAAAATATTAGTGTAAAATATTTCATTCGCATGTGAGTTTTAAGAAATGTATTAGATGTTTTAAATTACAGCGAGTCTCACGAGAATAATATATATTTTTAACCGTCAACACTAACTTATTATTTCAGTTGATCTATGTGTTTTTTGCATAAGACCAAATGTTTGATTAAAACTGGAAAATTATAACGGTTCCGATACAATGTTCATTAAATCGACCTCGAGTTCGAACACTGTAAAATAGTACAATGTTATAGTGTACTACGACGGATATTTAAATCCAAACTTCTTGGGATAGACTAGGTCTGAATACAGTAAGATTATCGTAAATTTTCAAACACCGTTAACAGTAAATTTACCAACAAATATTTCGAAAAATAATCCAAAAAAGAAAATTGATCAATACATCGAAGTATTAAATAAATGATTAATGTAATTGATTAATTCGAAATATCATGTATTTCTCTGACTTTTTGATCTCTCCCAGTAACTCTAATTTATAAAATCTCTAATTTTCACTTACGTGAAGTTTGCCTATAATACGAAATTTTGTCCTATTGTTTACAAATAAATGACAAATAATTGTATTTACAATTATTAAATTTTCAAATCCATAGGAAATTCAAAAAATCAAAATCAAATTATTATAAAATATTATAATTTTTATTATAAATTTGCAACTAACATGACAACTAAGTTATTGAACAAGAAACTATTCAAAATTTAAGTCTATATTTGTTGAGAAAAGTAAACTATCGGAATTAAAAGAATGAATTCTGAATGCAACGTAACATATATTACAACAGAAATATTTAAAAAATATCAATCAGCTTTTGATTATACTATACGTAATAATACATCATGCAAAAATTAAAACACGAAACTTCGAACAGTTCTATTGAATTCTATTGACCAAAGGTCTAATAGAAATCAACTACTTCGAAAAATCTTTAAATTAATATGTAAATAAAATACATTATATTTGTTTTCAACCTCACTACAATGGAGTAGTTTCTCAACATAAAATGCTACAACACCATTTAATTATTTAATCTGAACAAGTTGAAGACATATGTGTAACATAAATGTGTGAGAAGGCCAATTTTCCAGTAACGGTTAATATTAAAAAATAATTGTAAGATTTAAAATTATTGTTGTATAATTATTTCATCATAAATTATGATTATTTTTTTTTTTTTGTTAATATTATTTATGTTGAATAGAACTATAGAGTATGGTAATGGGCATTATGTGAGTGACATTCGACTTTCAAATGGATAATGGCAAACGCACAACAACTTGGAAAAAAATAATCCAAATTATAACTCTCCGTAAAAATAAAAAGTTTCTAGCCATTTTATACTAAATCGTAATTGCTAGGTTAATTAAATTTTTTGCTACAACATATATTTTAATTATTTTATCATAAGACTACGGAATTTCACTTAATTTTTTTTTTTTTTATTTTTTTTTTTTTTTTTAGTTTTTGTATTTAAAGGTTTAAGGTAATATTTATTTTTTATGCACTATTAGGTAGTTCGTACATTTAATTAATTTAGCGAATCATAAAAAGATGACTTAAATTTATTATAATGTGTTTTAATAAATTAAAACATTAAATAAGCAAGTGATTGTATTCAATATATTATTTCTTTCATATTTATAATAAAAAAAGGTATACAATATGTAATAGTATTAATAATTTTAGTGTTCAATAAGTGTCTAAATTTCATCAAAATCGACGATTTAGGCTTTTAAAAATGAATTAAAATACTTTGCTTATTACTAATAAGTTATTTAATAACTTACAATTAATAGCGTTACCTTTTCTTTTCTGTAATAAAATAACTTATATTTTCAATAGAAAAAATAAATACATTTTTTACGTAACTTAAAAAAAAATATTTATAAAATATACATTTTCCGATTTCTCTGTTTCCTTGAATTTGCAAATATCAATTAATACATAATTGTAATCATATCATATACTATGTTAGTTTAATAATGTCACGAGTTCAACTCAATAGGTAACATTATATAACTAACTTAAATAAAAAACTATATACTACCGTAATATAAATAGTAAGTTCTTGCTATAATGCGAAAATATATGTATCAAATTGATCTTCATATACCTATATTAAACAAGTAAAATCATTTTCAAAATATTTACAGGGAAAACATGATTTTCTGGTATTTGTAAAATGATTGAGTACTTATCGTTTCGATATTGCAAATTAGGTAATATAAAATTGTCGTCTAAAATTATGAATTGCCAATTATCAAAACCAATTTGCTAATATTTGCTAATTATATCCATAATTTAAGCCCACCCATAACAAAAACAATAATATTTATATTAATAGTATAATATATAATATATGAATTAGATTTTGATTTTCGGAGTTCCCCGGAGATTTACAAATCCCAAAATTGCATTCGCAATTGTTTGTTATTTGTTCGAAACCGACAGAATAAATTAGAGGTGGAGGGGGGCAACTTTACGCACTTTCAGTTTTCCCATGACGTGCGTACGTATGAAATCCCATGCTACAGTTAATTTTAAATAAAAACCGTTTCGAACGATACTCTCACGTATCCTACTACATAGGTAGCAACAATACTTTGCGCGGTACAAGGCCAATTGCAAACTGTACACCTTGACGCCTTTACCGATAATATATCCTAATCTGTACGAGCGGCGAACCATACGACTCGCGATAAATCTCCGTTAATCCAAATCAACGTGGCCATCGGGATCGAACGAGGCCGTCGATCACCGTTCGCGCGCTCGGGTGCAAGGGGTTGTGAGGGTTCGCGTACATTACCTTCACAACAGTGACGCACGTCCCATCGACTACCGGACGACGTTTAGATTTCAGCTCGCAGCTAGATGAGGGCGAGAAATAGACAACGGTGTCGTCGCGGGCGGCGCGCGCCAGGTGAAACCGTCGTTTAACGTCCCTTCGACGAGCTATTTTTACTGATCGGATTTACGGCCGAACAACGGACGCGTCTTAAATCAGTGCGCAGGTCCGCGGCAATTCATACGCGTACACGTACTACATATTACGGTCTCTTGCGAGACGCGGAGAAGAGCAACAAACCATAAAACACTCGCGTGTCACGTTAATATATTAACGCACGAGCCGAAATCGTGTATTTCCGTACCGAGAAAACAGCGTCCGGAGATTTATCGCGGCCGCGTTGATCCGCGGAGATCTGCCGAGCGTTTTGCTTTCTTGAGCTCGTTCTTTTCCGTCCCCGACAGTCGGGCGCGTTCGAAAGGGTTATAATCGCGGGTCCGACGCCAACGTCGTCGTAAATACGCTTCACGTCGCCTTCTCCCCCCGAAACCAATCCCGGTCGTCGTAAATACTCGAACGTATATTTTTGAATTCCCGAACGTCCCGCACGACCGCGTACAATCGCTGGGCGCGTGCTTGCCGAGAAAAACGCGTATTTTTTTTCCCCTGCCTCCGTTGTACACTCTTCCCGTCACCGGTAACGGCTTTCGGTTACACGATCTATAATTATACTAGTTGTTTTTGTTTATTTATTCATTTTAATCGTGTGTCACGTTCTCACGCACGCCGAAGAATCACGTCGGACCGAATGTATAGTTTTCACACTTCTCGACGCCATCCGATTTAATACGGTACGGAGATCCTTTTTATTTTAATAACGCATTCAAGCATATTAAATAGTATCGTTGCTTAACGTCGCACACGGACACCGTGCTATTGATATTTTTTACGACAGTTTACTAAACGCTATACGCGTTTGTGTTAAAACCGAACACTACGTAAGTTATAACTGAATAATGTACTTATTGGCAAACACGTGCCGCGTACAAAAGCCAGAGTTTCTACTTCAACATCGAACCCGGTTTTAAGATGTTTTATTTTTTATGTACATTATAAAAATGCGAAAGAAAGTTTAAAACTAAAAGCAAAAGTGTAATTTTCAGAAAAGGGTTAGTCTTTCGATAAGAAGATTAGACAGTAAAGGACGAAAGGATTAAAGATTATTATTAAAATCTTAAATATTTATTACATCTCCGTGTACTCAGACAAATATATTAATGTATAAATGCGTTGTATATATGGATTATACACTGTTCAGCCACGACGTTATAAGTACGATTTACTTTTCGGCAGTCTTGTTCAAAATCTAAAATATTGTGAGAGAACTAAAAGAGTAAAATACATATTCATAAAAATAAAAATCCATGTTATTCACATTAAACTTTGTACTTGAGTTTTAAAAGTATTTGGGTGTAATGATATTTTAAAACGAGTTTGTTTGAAATTCGGTATATATTATACATAAGCCGCTATACGTACAATTACCAATACATACCATATCATGCATAGGAATAATCAGAGTGAACGTAATACATTTACGTAATTTGATTAAATCTAGATTATTGGATACTAATTTCGTTTCATGTTCCATCAAGTTTGCCTACAAATCAAAATTAAATGCGCGAGTCCCGCTGTTTTGTATAATAATGGATGGGCGTATAATTTAATATGCGTGCGGAATAAATCGAAATACTTCTGCCAATTAAGGATTTCGATTGGACGACGTATACACGTTAATATAACTGCTTCTTTTACACTCCATTGATGCGTTCTATCCCAAAAGTTTCGATGGATTTTTATTTATATTTTTTATGCGCGCATCTACACTGAAAATTATATTTTCAAACTCGCACCCTTTTGTACATAACATATAATAACATGTACATGTATAGGGACGTACGACATATTTCACGGTGTTCCGGTCCGTCGATTTACGGTAGGAAGGAGGACCGTTCGATTTTTTTTTTACGGCTCAATGATAACGGCCATACACACACACAGACACACACATAACCCTCGTGACAAAACGCATATACACGTCATAATATAACGTACTTAGGAATTTTTTATGGATATGTGTTATTTTTTTTCATTTTTATTATCACTTTATTATAATAATGTCTTCCGTGAGTTATCTCGATTGATATTCATGCCCAACGAGCTTTTTCCGAATATAATAACGACGATGATACCTGTTGACGACGCGTGCTACCTACCCCGAACATCCATCCCTCTCAGCGTATCGCTCGGGAAATCAGTTAGGTGCTCCACGTGGTCTTGACCCAGGGGACGGGGACGCGATCCGAATAAACCGGAAATAAATAAATAGTGTTTTAATTACCCACGTTCCAGAAATGTTTAATTAACATGGACGGTACGAAATGACAAGTGATGGTGGGCGGGTGAGCGATGTTGGCTTCGACGGGGAAAACTAAAACAACGCGGTGAATATACATTTATACTTGAAAGTGTAGTAATATTAATAATAAATAAAAACTACCATCGTACGACGCGTCCTTAACGTGAGAATTACCGTACCGCACTTATAATTATTACATATATATATTATACTTGTGCATTTGGAGTAAGTAGAGATTTTCGATTCTCCATATTCAACCACCGTCGTCGTGCGGTTTTTAATTAAAAGTGGAACCGAACTTTTGCCACTGCTGCCGTCGTCGTCGACGAAATCCAATTAATCCTCGCGTATAAAAATAATCCTCTCGTAGTGCGGTTCCACGTAGTTGGACGAGGGGCGTTTGGTCAACGACGACGACGACGACGACAAAACTAACGGTTTGGATCTGATAAAGAGGGGGGAGAAAAAATTGTAAAAAATAAGAGAGAAAAAAAATAAAAGAAAAACGAACCACTCCCCTGTATTGCGAAAAAAAGGGGTCGTCGCGTCTCCCATTCTTCCGATAATAATAGCCGACGAAATATGAACGCGTCCCGTACATTTTGATAACAACGTAGGAGAGACGTGTATTCACCTATATTGTATATATTCATAATATGTATACACACCGTGCGATTGTAAAGAATTTTTTCATAATAATTGGAACCGTCGAAATATTTTCCACTTCATTAATTCACCCTTCGTGTAGTACATCCTTTCGACCGTTTCTCTCTCTCAATACTTCAACGATTTGTCTGTCGACTAGACACATTTAAAACACCGTGTGCAATATTCAATCTATTACCTAATTTGTATTTTTGTCTATGTTTATCACATGGTTTTCTTGATTGATTTTACCAAAATGTTTGACAATACGATTGGAATTTAATGGCGTCGTCGTGTCTTTTGCTCGGCATTTGAATGACTTTTTAACTCGATGAAATTTTCGTAATTTTGCAATGTTGACAATAATAATAAGAATAATAATAATAAAGCGAAAACCATTCTCGTCGACTGTTCGTGATTACATGTCAATAAAATCGCCCGATGAACTTTTCGAGAAAGCGATAAGTGTCATTCGATCAACAAAGGATCTTTATTATTATAGCAAATAATTTATTTTCCTATTGGTATTCCTTCCCGTTACAACTGCAGAAGCTGTATGCACTACAGCTTTGAGTACACTTAGAAAAAATAACCCATCTCGAACAACTGCTTTTTAATTACATTTATTTTATTTATTTTATTATTATTACCTCGGTAATCTTTGGGAGATCTTGTCCGGAGTTCTTTGAGTGTTTAACTATATTCAAAACAACGGTTGTTAATTTTTATTCTTATTATGATGCGCCGTTTAAAATATCCAATCGCAATTACATATGCCCAATTTTACACGGATCCGTATGTTGAGGGTAGTTCAACTGAACCGTTGCGTCCGGCCGGTTTTCGAAAACTCAAGACTTCGATGGAGGGAGGGAGGGGGCGTAATCGAATTCAGCGTAGCGAGAAAAACACTTCTTTTGCAGCGTAAAAACGCGCGTGTTTGATGCGTTTTTTCCGGTTCGCTGAGACGGATATATATTTTACGCACCCCGTGGTCATTCGACAGGTATCTCTCATTGTTGTTCTTCGCCGGCGTTTCGAATGCATTTACATATAATCGTAATAATAAAACATTATTATTATTATTATTATTATAATTATTATTATAAGTGGTAGTAATTGTAAAAGTAGTAGTAACAGAAGTCCCGCAGTAGTACTCGTGAGTTGCCCGCTCGGCTACGTATAGAGGCTCGTCTGAAGCCCTCTCGTCGTGAGCTTTTCCAATAATGTCCAATTAGACCGAAATACCCCGAGGCTCAAGCCGCGGTAGAAGTTCTGTCTGGGAGTCGGCGGCCGCTGCTGCAACAGCAGCGAGGTAAAAGCGGTCCGAAATTATTATTACGTCGGCGGTGGTGGCGACGACGGGGAAGACGATCCTTTTGAAAAGGGAAACTCATAAGTGATACTTGAAACACCGGGCGCCCCCGCACGTTTTGCTTCCTTTGCCCGCGCGATTCCTTTCCCCGACCGGCCACATGCGCGCGCGCACACCTACACGATAGACGCGCACGTATATTATTATAAAGCCGTGCGCGCACGTGTACGCAATAATATTACCGTGTGAGCGGCGTATCGTGCGCGTGCAGAAGAAAAAAAAAATAAAAAAAAAAAAAAATAACGAAGGAAAAGAATCCTCACCGCCGCCCCGGTAGTATCGCTGTGGCACGGATTCGCGCATGTATAATGTGACGTATGTTAACTCGTGCGATTGCCGAGTCCGTGAAATCGGCGACGTCGGTCAGTGCCGGTACAACGGGTGGAGGGAAGTGAAATCGCACAGGGTCTCGTCTTTTTGAATCGGCTCTTGCGCTCCTATTTTCTAATATATTCAGATCCTTGGGCTTCACGTTTATAATTTGTACAGGACCTCGCAACCAAACCGACCCGAATCTCCGGTCGGGCAATCGGTTCGGCATGATGTTCGGCACTCATATATTAAATCGGTCGTTTGTTTTTTTTACGGTTCCATCGGTTCAACCGATTCCGGGTCTAGTGCAGTGGTTCCCAACTTATGGTACACGTACCACAAATGGTACACGGAGAAGGCTTTTTTAAGAAATAATTTTATTTTTTTCATTATTACCATTCGATATTATTTGGTTTAATTGATATTAGCTAATCTTATGAGTATACAGGAACAAAATTAACGCGAAAGACAACACATGACTTAAAGTTACCAACATGGAACCCCGTATTGATGTTCCGATTCATTAAATACAACATAAAATATCTCATTCGATTATCCATTCGTATTGATTACTGATTATAATTAACGATAACTATAAACATTTTACGTTACGTTATATTTTCTGCGTTAAATGCTCCTGTATTTACGTAGTTTAAATTAATACAATTAATTATAAAAAAAGCTTCGAGTATGTAAAATAATACAATTTTATTTGTTGATAAGTTAAAAAATAAAAAAGATTATTAAGTCAAGTGGTACGCGGATAAAAAAAAGGTTGGAAACCGCTGGTCTAGTGTATGCGCAGACTAAATGTGCCCTGTCGAGTGCACACGGATCGACGACTACGGAGTGCTCCGAATGCGCGTGCATTCATATACGCATAAACTCCCGTCATACACTCGAACTATGATTGTTATTATTATTATTATTATTAGTGAATATTTCACTCTGCCACAATGATGCAATTAAAATCATTACGGTTCCGTGGCCCGGACGAATTGTAGCTATAACATATTACACGCGCGCGCGCTGTCTATATTTTTATGTTGTATCGCAAGAATCATAAAGCAACTAAATCCTAAAAAAACCACTTCAAGTTTCATAATTATAATTTACGTTTTATACTTATGGACATGCAATAATACATATGTGTTTGTCGTACTTTTGATCTGTTTCTCTTCGTCGGAATATACGCGCATTACAATGTTGTTTTACATCGACCCCGTCGTTTCACTCGCAGCTGCTACCGACGGTTAAACTTCATATTCAAATGGATATTCTTTTTATTTTTTTTTATCCCCTAATCATTCGACCGACGCTCTCATGGGTCGGCGAAATTATAAATTTTCATCATTCGTTTTGTTAAAAATCTAGAAATAATATTTCAAAATTCATTATAATGTACCGATTAAAACTTTCGAATAAAAATACTTCTTTTGCTGTTATAATACGATTTAATTTTCATTAACCAATTATTTTTATTGGATTTATTGTATTTGAGAGTTCGTGTTTTGCATACGATAACTGAAATAAAATACTTAATGAATATTTCTGACAAAGCTCTACGCATTCTTTAAAATTAATTTGAATATTGGTTTATAAAAAAAGAATCTTGGGACCGTAAAAAAAAAAAAACCAAAAAGGTAAAAATGTTTAAAATTATCTTATAAAAATGCATAATTAATTCAAATATTGAATAAAAATACCTTATAATTGCCACTGAACAAATACTATACCTTCTAAGTAGAATGTCTAAAGAATGTTGCTTGGAATTCATAATTAACTTTTATATTTTATCGTTATTATTTTTTTTTTAAATTTAAATTTTTGTTTTTAAACAATTTATATAATGCAACAGGTTATCCGTATAGATATATAGTTAAAGAAATACGATTTAGTTTTCAGTTTATTAAAAGTGGATAAAATACGAAATAATATAAATTCCCTTTTTTTAACTTTCAAGCGTGCGATCACGTGTGCATAATATATTCAAAAGAAAATATGGAGTTTATATATAATACATATATTACGTGTACGTATATTTGTTTTCTATTAACGTTCTAAAAATCTGATTTATGTCGTCAATTTAGTTTAAAGAAAAAATAATAAAACTCTGAAAATCCAATACAAAAACCCCTGGTAAAATATAGATATCCAGCGTATGATAAAATAAAATAAAAAAATGTATACTTCATCCCTACACGGTGGCCGTTCAAAATCCGTTTATCGAAAAATAAGCTTTTAGCTTTACAAAAGGAGATGACTCAATTATTGGAGCAAATATGTCATGACGGGGTCGGCCGAGGGCGTTCTCCGTAAGATTTAGAGACGAGGGTGAAAACGGAATTTTCGGCCCGAAACCCCGGAAGATATGTGAACTATGCAAAAGGTTTTCTATATATATATTGTACATATAACAATAATAATAGTCATAATAATATAAGGGAGGCTTTTATTCCCGCACGCCTGCGAAGAATTTGAGCCATTTGTCAACTACCCGAAGTCAATTATATTATTATTATTATTATTATTATTATTATTATTATTATTACTATATTGTCGATATATATTTATAAATGAAAACCGGGCTCGGACAGTGGTTGTCACGTGTTGTCCGTGTTGAAATATTGCACTCCCGTGGTCGAACGAAATTGGAATGCAGCTTTTCATCTCCCGAGGTATTATATTATTATATAGATCTTATAATCGTTCACAGGATTCTTTTTAATGTTCAGTGCGGCGAAAGAAAAAGGAAACAAATATTTTGTAATCTTTGACGAAAAATAGAATTCCACTGACCTACGTGCGTGTACTAAGTGCATTTTAACGTAAAATAGTCAATAGATGAGAAATATTTTCTGCTGAAGGCGATAAAAAATAAAAAATAAATCACTAAAACAATATTATAAATTATCGTAATTATTATTATTATTTTTTTTTCTCATCAATTCCGACTTTGTCATCCCGGTATTAGACAGCCACTGTAGCCGGTCACGGTTCATAATTTCTGTAAATTATTGATTGTTACGTAATGCCAAAAATAGCGTCGTTTGGTTATAATTTGTATGCGTTATCAAAGTACCACATCTTTGAAATAACAGCGTACTCGGAGGATGAATCGGGTTATATATTATGTCAAACAAACCTAGTATCATATAATATATAGTTAAAAACGGCAACAGATTTATGAGCATATTTTGTGTATATTTTATTTATTTTTTTGGTTTGAAAAAATATTTTTCACGCGTCAAAACATTTTTCAAGCTTTTCGGATTTGACGAGGAGCTTTGAAAACTTTTGATGGAAAACTCTATTTCAACGTCAGTATCTTCTACGCGCGGTGGAGTTTTTCTAACAAGGGGTGGCCCTCCAGTCAAATGAAGTGAAAATGATAATGTAGGTACTGTTGCGCTGCGACTATATTATTACGTCCGTGAAAACTAAAATGCAACACGGGGGGAAGAAAAAATATCAACTTTTTTGAACCCCATTATGCGTACACAATATGCTCGTATACTCGTATATTGAATTTATTTGACATGTTTTTGCCGTCGAAATATCAATGTTATCGGAAACCTGCAGAATTACGACAATGGCTTTATTAAAATGTTCGGAGCGTTTAACGCGAAAAATATGAAAAAACGCGTAAAAAATAAATAAATATTTGAATAAAACATTATCATGTTTTTTTATGTCTGTTGATTCGTTGTTAATATTTTTTAATGTTAAATAAATTAAAAATAATAATTATAGTCCAATAGTTCTCTTTAATATTATATTTAGCAAAATTATTGGAACTTATCAAGGCTGGGCAAATTAATGATATTTTTTAACTCGGGTTAAGTTAAGCTAATTGAGTTAATGTTCAATTAAGTTAACAATTAAGTTGAGTCACATGAGAATTACATTAATCAAGTTAAAAATTTAGTAAAAAAATATCATTAACTTAACTTCAACTAATACCTAAGTAAAAAAACAAACAATTACATTAAACGCTGATATATATATTAACTATTTACAACATATCTTAATTAACATTAATGATAATGAAAAATAAGAAAAATCTTAATTAAGAATATTTTTTATTGAACTTTAATTAGAGTAGAAAAATATATATTTCTTTATTGGGATTACACTCAAATATCAAATTTACGGTAATTTATGTATAGTTTATTTTTTATTAATTTTTCATACAAATCACATATAATAAATATCATTTAAAAAAAGTATTATTTCTAATTTCAATAATAGTATGAAAAATAAAAATAATTATTGCAGCTGAAAGTGTATCTATAAAATTATACACACAATAAATGGATGCAGTAGATACAAAACGTTAAAATAAATATATTATATTATTCAACTATATTAAAATTAAAACAAATAAAAAAAAAATGCAATGGACAGGTTAATCAAAATACCTGATGAATCTCAATAAAAGAGTCATCTCAACATTTTGATTAGTTTCTAAATTTCTTCTCATATCCAATAATATTTATTAATATCAATCTTATTTAATACTATCATCTATTAAGGAATAATTTTAATAATAATTGTATTTTATAATTAATGATAATAATATTATGTACCTATTTATGTAATATAGATTTACGGCCACTTTTCACGACAATGGTAATGTAATTCATGGGTGGCACGGCAAATTTTACTCAATAATCTTAAGATGTTTGACTACTTTCCCTAAGATCAGCGGGATCCTTATTATTAGTTAATATCATGATAAATATTATGCTCTTATCTAAAAATTCTTTGAAATATTTATTTTTATATTTTTTCTAAATTCCATAAACTTATTATCGAATATGGTATTTTACAAAAACATTTTTATGGTCTTAAATGTTAAAATTAACTTAATTGGGGTAAATGAAAAAATAATACGTTAATTTCAAATTAATCTGTAAGTAAATGAGTTAAGTTTATAAGTTAAGCTAATTTATCAGCAATAAAATAAGTTAAGTTGACTTAATTTTTAACTTATTAACTCACTAATGCCTAGGATTGAAAATTATACACACGTGGGTTCCTAGACTTTCAAGCTGTTTCGATTATGAGAATTATAATTTAAATTTACTAAAAACAACCAAACCGTATCAATGACGCACAGTCAACGTTCGAAATAATTATTTCTTAAAAATATACATTTTTGATTCTGCGCAAACGGTACATCATATTTTATTGATTTAATAGCATTTTTTCGACCATTTTCGATACTTGAAACGAAAGCACTGTCTGGCGATGGGTTCCAGATAAATGTCACCGTAAATTTAAAATATAACCAATAACACTTTTCAAGCCATTAGAAATATTTTAAAATATCTTTCATAAAATTAAAATTCCGGTCAAGGGTTCTTCCAAGATATTTGAGTGGGATTGCCGCTGAACTCATCATCATATATATATGACATTGTATGGTACATGGAAACTTCGCACGTGACTGTAGCAAATATTTTCAAAAGACACTCTTGTAATGTTAGTAATGGTTTATGTACATGTATTACATGTATAATACATGTAGAACGTTATCGTTATATTATTTTTATCTGCTTTATTACTTTTCCGAATTAAATATTAGCGTTTCGATGAGATCTCGATAGAAATGATCTCGATCAAATTGCTTGAAGGAATCGAAATCCAACCTTGTCACGGTCAATTGAGTTTTCCGAAAGCATTTGAAACTAACGTACCTGTTTAAAATACTAATTACCTCTTACAAGAACGGAAATAGTTTTATTATTATTATCACATTTTTGCTATTCTCAATTCTTGCAGTAAAAAATGATTTATGATACATTTAATACAATAATTTATATAAATAACACGCAGCATCGGTGGGTTATATATGGTGTAGAGTTAAGATCGTCGTTTGCGATATTCAGAGGTAAACTAATAAAAAAAAATGGCACCGGATAGTTGTAAAGAATATTAAAAAAGAATTTATAATATTATAATTTAGAAAATATTTTCCATGTTAATAAAATATTTTTGTACGAATATAACATAATATCATGTTAATTCGAACAAAATTGCAAATGATTGGTTTTTAGTTACAATTTCACAATGTAAAATATACTCGTACGAAGCGAAAATAAATAAATTATTCGTGGATACACATTAGATGTAATAATTACTTGTATAGATACTAAATCGTATAATCTTAGCAATTATATACGTAAAACGTAACGATTCTTAACTTTTGACTTCACGAATAAAAACTTTGGAAATATACCGAAGTGCTATTTTACGTTAGGTGCAAGGTATTTTGTAGAATCTCTGTTAGACTCAATAAGAATGTAAATATCGGTTTAAAAACTCATTATTATCAATCACGATAAAAATCGTAATTCTAATGTCGATAAAAATTAATATAAGTACATATAATGACAAAATAAAAAACCGTAAAAATCCGAAAACCACGTAGCTGTTCACGTCAGCATCAAAAAACAGAACAAACGAGGCCGTCGGCAAGCTGGAATTTTACCTTGTCACGTGCCAAAGAGCCTGACGTTGGACAAGCAAAGTCAAGGTGCTCAAACAATATTTTTAATAAGGTTATAACTTAAAATTATTACTGATACAAATAAAAAAAAAAAAAAAAAATAAAAAAATGTTGTTTGAGAAACTATGTCTTATTTTTGGTATTGAACCCTATAAGTTGGTTTTGCAATTGAATATTCGCTTTCCACTCTTCTCTGTTCTCAGCTAGCTTTTTTAGTTTGGTATAACATGTTAGTCCAGCCTCGAATATCATTTGTTTGACAAATTAAGTTCTCAGACGTCCTCGGTTCCCTTTACCTTCAATTATCCCTTCTATTATTCTATGGGTTGGTTAATTTTCGTGTCTCAATATAAAACCATTCATCGTTTTGTTCTGATGGCTTTGAGTCTCTCTTTTCGTTCTTTTATTTCACCGACTATGTTTTCGTTGATACGGTGTTTATTCAACTCACTCTCAACATCCTTCTCCAACACCATATTTCAAAGCTTTCGAGTGTTTGTTGTTCTGCATAATTTAATATCCATGTTTCGCCACCCTAGAGTGTCAAATTACATACAAATACTTTTATGAAACGTTTTCTCATCTCATTACTTATGTTATTGGAACATAGACATTTTTTTCTTTTTTCATATATGCTGACTTTGCTTGTACGATTCTGGATCTTATCTTTATGGTGCATCTTCCATCTTGGTTGATTATACTGCCTATAGTAGGTATTTATAATGTTCTACTTGTTCAAGCAGCTTGTTCCTATTTAGATAATTATTCTACGGATTCGTTTTTATTTTTGGCACTATTTAGTTTTTTGCTAGTTGATAATCAAATTATATTTTTGAAAGCATCTCGTCATTTCTTCTAGTGCTTTCTCCAAATCATGCTCATTATTGATTAGTAGAGCAATATCGTCAGTGAATCTTAAGACGAATATTATTTCGCCACCCCCTTTTGTGCCTGTGTCTGTATTTTCGTGTTTTCATTATAATTATCAATTGTTCTTATAAGTTTAGAGTCATGAGGCACTGAAATCACTAGTCTTCTTTTTATGGTGGCACTGAAGTATCTTTATCATTATTATGGTATTCGGTGGCCGTGACTTTCGTTGTGAATCCATTATGGTCGTGCGAAGCACAATTAATCTTTCGTATTATGTATTTTTTCGTTGTGTACACCTCTAATCCCTTCACGTGTTTTACTATTAATACAGACATTTTTTTGTCTAAACTATGTTTTTCTTTATTTTTATGTTTGGTAAGTGTTGTTCTACAGAACTTCATTGTCTTACATTTATTTGTTACCATATGTTTACTTACCAGTATCAATTAAGATTTAATGTTGTTTTCGTCGTACGCTGCAAACTTGTATCTTCATTCGTGACTGTGCTTCAGTGGCAGCATGCACATAGAGACTGTGCCTTTATTATATTAAATTCATTGTATTGCTCAGATCCCTGATGTATGGGATGAAATCCACCATCTACTATATAGTCACATGTTACATTGGTCGTTTTTAAGTATCAAATTTATGTTCCGACTGTTTGATGTAATGACATTAATCATTCAAAAGTTAAGGTGGTGACTAGTGAGAAAACTAAGCTAATGAGTAATATTATAATTAATGTAATTGGTTCGATTCATAAATAATAATATCATAATAAAAATAAATAAATGGGCATAACAAAAAAAAAAAAAAAAATTAAAAAAAAATCACAAAAAACCTGACTGAGAATCGAACCGAACCTCTTCTCAAATTTCTTAAGAAATACTTGAGTAAAACAGAAAAAAAGATGACGTGCCTCCTTATCTAACGGTTTGAGGACTTTTCCTGGTGGCATCCCCAGTTAATGCATTCCATAGATCATCCATTCATTTCTATAGAATGCATTAACTCTGGGCGTCATCAGCATACATTCCATACTTTTCACCAGCTTTTTAATTCGACACGTCATTTATGTTATACGGCACCCGAACGAGACAGCTCGGACGCACAGGTGTTTAACATTTTTTACTATTATTTAAAGTAAAATATTTAGATTTAACCAGATAAAAATAATAAAAAATAAAAAATATTGATAAGTATCTATTATTTTATTTGAATAAAATTCCTAAAGCTATGTCGTAAATCTTTAGTTACTTACTGTAATTAATCTGGACAATTTTTTTTTTTTATGATATTGAATCAAATCGTTGAACGCCGTAACTACTTAAGAATTAATATAACAAAAATGTATAAAATTGACCCCGCCACGAACTCGTATGTCAAAACTTGTTCACGGTGAAATCCACAAGTCCATAGCGCTTGACGACAACAATGAATTAAGCTACGTTATTCACAATAGTTGCTGAAACAATGGGAACTATAACAAAATGGAAATATAATTGCACAAAATTACAATCTGGTGAAACTAGAGCCAAGCCCAACCAGGGGCGGGTCGGTCAGGGAGACTGGCTCGGCTTCTCGGGTCTGGTAATGGTTTTGGCGCGGCGGTTCACACGACAGATCGAGTCCACAGGTTGCGGATAGTGGTATTTAAGTATTCCCCCGTGGTAGGGGAAAGGAAGGAAATAAAATGAATACCTTTCCCCGGACAGTGAACCTGCGCGTAAGCCGGCACGGGGCGGGAGCTCTGTCAACGCATGGCCGGTGTGTAAAATGCGCGGTGCACCCTGAGCTCCGGGGCTGCCGTGCCATCAACATTTTCCGAACTTGCCCCGTGGCTTGCCCTGAGATTGAGGACTGGTGGTTTACTAGTATGACCGCCCCAGTAAATTGGAAGCGTTCGTCCTTACGACTTCCGGGCGGTGCTGTCGCGTCTCATGTCAGTCTAGCTTTCCCTAAGGAATCCTAGCTGTGATGTCGGCAGCATTGGGATGCTTGTATTAGGTAAGTAGGTGGCGGTTTGACCTCCGTCGTTGAAGCCATTAAGCTCATCCAATTAAGCCATTAAGCCGTCCATTCATTAAGACGCTTAACACGAATGGTACATTGGGAGGTGTGGTTAGCCCAGACCGGCGTGTGTCCTACGCGTCTTGTCGCCACACCAAGTTTGACTTAAGACAACCTGAGGTCAGACTCGACGGGGCTTACGAATTTCAGTCGATAGCACCGGGCGAAGACCGCACGTTCGGGTTCCCCTTATTGGGGGGCTTTTACGGTACGGAAGTCGGCAGTCCACCGCTGGTGGTCCGATTAGACGACCCAGGCTCCTAGAGTACTTCAGAGGCCTGTTTCGCTCACGCTTCTTGAGTAGCGCAGCGCGCTAATAGAAGGGGTGTGGGGGATATTGGCCTCGGCCGCAAAACCCGGACCTAGTGCACAAAATGACACTTACCAAAATACCAATACAAAATTGACTGAAAACGTGGTTTTACAAAAAAGGCTGTAGATGGAAAAAGAATTCATAAAATTTGTATGTACACTATAGGTGCAATTAGAGGGGCACAATAAGGTTTTTAGCACCCCTGAGTTCAAATGTAGCACTACTGTTTTTTTTTTTAGATCGATATAATCTATAGTAATTACAATTAAATAAAATTTTATTTTACTTTCAGAAATATCAGTACCCCCCAATATTTGGACTATAGTTGCGCCCATGATGTACATACGAATACGGATCAAACGAGAGAAAACGATTCGGTGCCGATAACATTTCCGCGAAGGCTATGGTCATCGGACACCACGATGAAGATACTCAGTGTGACTACCTTAAAAGTAGTATACGTGAACTTATGAAACTTTGTGACACTGAGACGATGACTTTAACTCGGACTGAAACATAACCGAACTTATGAAAACACTAAATAACGATCCTTATTTTTTGGACGTTTTATTTTTTTTTAATTTTTTTTAATTTTTTTTTTTGCGTACGATGATAACAATGCCATACGCTATTGACCGGTCATCCACAGAGACAAATCGTTTTCGATGACCGATACTGCAACAGAGCAATACGTCAGGAGCGTCTAAATACAGTATTTAACCGAGATGATTCTGCACATGCGGGAGTTATTATCATTAATATTTCGGTGCGTGTACAGCGTGTGATAGCACTACAACCCAATACACGCTTTTTCCAACTTATATTTCAGATTTCAGAACAATAGAAGAGAACAAAAAGTGAAAAAAGTACGAAATACGAACAGGAAATTACAGTCCCGGCTCAAATGTTTGATTACACTTAGGTAAACTTAAATTTTGCCGCCCCTTACATGTAAATTTTACACCAAATATTTTTTTTTACATAAGCAATACTAAAATAAACTTAATTCTGAAATTTTATCGTGTTCTGGCTAAAATAATTGAATTTACAAATACATCGAGTATTCCAAAAATTAAAGTAGTATATAATATATAATGTATATTTTATATTGTACTTATATTTCCATTTTATTTTTATGGTTTTTTATTTCTGTGGCACACCGTGTTGGTACCACTATTTAAGTAATCTATGTCCAATGTTACTCCTTTTATTCTATAATAATTTATTGAATATTTTTATTTTTACCAAATTACGATTCATACAGTTCTTGCTCAAAATGTTGTATCGATGAAAAAATAGAATTCTACATTATTAGAAGACCTAGAAAGCGATGGATGGATGGAATAAGAAAGGATTTAGAAACACTCAAATCAATTCCTATTGAATTTTAAAGCTAAGAAGAAAAAAAAAATCCCAATAATATACTTGTATATTGTTATAATGTATTTATTTACTCTATAACGGTGAAGTGTGTGAGATGGGTGAGATAAGAGTGGGTGTAAAAGTGCGTGAATGGAACGTCAAAAGTTATTTGTTGGTAATGAGGATGAAAAGTTTGTGGGTGGATTTCGAGGTGTGTGTGTGTGTGTGTAAGGTGTATGTGGCAATTGAACAATATTACACAAGGTTTCAATTTAATATTTGTTCTGATCCATTTTTTTAAGTTGTCGAAGTGTCAAATGTAAAAAAAATTATTAAAAAAAAATCGCAAAAAATATATCATTGTTAGGTGGTCAGGATCATCAGCGTTGTGAGTGTATATCAAATTGCAAAACAAATGAATGGAAAAGCAAAGCATCGGGTGTTCTATGCAATTCAAAATGTCATCAATTTACTGTGTTTAAGTAAATAATAATAAAAAAAAAATTATCTAACAAATAGTATTAATAATATATGATAAAAATAAATTTAATATTGCATCATTAATCATTATTTCATTTTTAACTTATATGCCATAGCACTAAAGTTGATTAAAGTTGCTTAAGCCAGATAATGTGTACAAAACTATGATTTTAAATGTTAATTGTTTACTTTATCCAACCAGTGTGGCTAGAGTACACAGACTGCATCCGAATTGCATGCCAAATCTTAAAGGGTTCTGTCCGAATTGCATGCCGATTCGATTTCAGCAATATTTTTTATTATTTATTTTTAATATCCTGGGATGCTGTATGTTATCAATCCATTTTCCCTCTCATTTCAATATCAGTTATAACTTTCTTATCTATAAAAGGTAATATTTCAGAAATTACATCATACAATTTTAAAGATAAGTTTTATTTTTAAATTTTTTAGTTTTAGTTAGTTTTATCTATATCAATAATTAATACTCTCTCTTATCGATATAATAATATTGTTATCTGGTACTGGACATCATTAAATGTCTATACATACGTACGTACACATACCTATAGCTTAAAAATTTCTAAAAATAAGCTAAATGCTAAATTACCCAAACACATTGTAATTTTTAAAAATTTGCCAAAACGCATGACGCCCCGGCATGTAATTCGAACAAACACCTCTAAGACGTGGCATGCAATTCGGACAGACCCCTGCAAGACGTGGCATGCGATTCGGACATTTCAATTTATGTTTATTTTTTTGGCATGCGATTCGGACGCACCGAAGTACACAATAATGTGATAATGTGCACTTTAGCCATGTTTCGGATTTTAGCCGTAACAAATATATATTGTATAGAATTTGTGAAAGCGGACAACTTTGACTTGCACCCTTCCTAATTATCGCTGTTTCTTATCCGTCCGTTACTTTTTTATTGTAGCCGATCGGTGTTCGTACAAATCAAGTACTATACTTTTCGAGTGTGTAATACCACGATATTGCCATCATATCCAACGATCTTATCGATAATGAATATTTATCGATAAATCGGCATCGACACGGCCGCCAGTCATGAATGGTTTATTTTCGGCTGCAGTGGCCGTAGGGACCGAGACGCGATAAACGGCCGATAAACATCCTGTGCGCGTCGCACACGCGTGTGCCGCGTCTCGCAAGACACATCTATGCGCGCGTGCGCTTGTTCTCCACGTACGGGGTACGTGTGCACGGCGGGTACACGGGCCGTGGGTCACGGGAGACGTTATAAATCAGCGCGGAAACGACCGAACACAATGTACGTAATATTACAATAACCGCCGTTCCACCGCGACAACCCTAACGCGCATACATGCGACGGTGAGCAGATTGCGCGGCCACCGCAAATCGTGTACGACGCGACGCGCTGCTCCGGTGACCGCGGCGGGTGCAACGCGTATATAGATACGACTCGGCGGCCGGCAGGGTACGCCGCCGCCCCGAGGGTATAAGGACTACGTTATCGCGCGAACAACCGTTTCTCGGATAATATTTTGCCCGTAACGCGTGCACACGCGTTCGCGTCAACGCGGTCCCGTTAACGGCCCGACGTTATTGTGCTGTTTTTATTGCCGTCGGTGTTTATTGCCTCCGCGCGGAGACAAACACGCGAAAAACACGCGCGCACGTGCTTACGCGCCCGGACGAGGTGAAACCGTTACGATATCGTGTGTTACGTATATCACGTGTCCTTAATGGCGGCGAAGACTTGCGAGAGGAACAAAAAACGTGTGGTGAAAATCGTTTATCTCTCGAGTGCTCCGCTGTGGCGGCAGCGACCATATTTTACGCGCTCTTTTCCCCGACCCGGTCGGCCCGTGTTGATGTTGCGGTCGAGCCGCCCGTTCGAAACCGGAGAGTTTAACAACCGTGCACCCGGAACGTGTCTCGAACCGTTCGCAAAAATCGGATAAAGTGCAATTATGGTTTTCGATCTCTTTTTAACGCGGCTTTTCGTACACCTCAATCGCTTGCGCGACCTACCGGTTTTCTTCCTTCCCCCTTCCACCTCTCCTCCCCCCCGTCGACCGTCGTCGTTCGTGGGATTTAAAATATAATTTACGCTTCGTCCGACGGCTATTAACGGTGCATATATGCAACACGTGTAATCGAGATCATTCGGAACATTCACGAAAGTGCTAATTTCTTAATCATCGAAAGCCGAATAAAAATAATAATCGTTTAGTCGGCAATATTATTTAATGTGATTCCGTCATCGTTCACGACAAAAAAACTAATTATTTACCGATTTTCCCTTGTCTTAAGACAGTTTATATTTTGAAATAATTCATTGGTAATTGTATGGTATCGGATTAATATTCTTGAATAAACAACATTCCGAGTAAAACAGAAAAATCCTATTTCTAGTCATCAGGAAAATTTGTGATCATTTATATCTTCATACTTATCATTTTCATATTTTTTGATAGATGTTGTGAAAAATTATCCAAAGCATCCTAGAGATGTAGACTAAAAAAACACCCGCAGAATCGTCTGAAACGCATTTTCCATTTACAGAGTTTTATAAGCCAAAAAAAAAAAAAAAAATAAATAAAATAAATAAATATATATACGAGTATACAAACAAAAACACCTCTATACGTAATAATTGTAGTACGGTAGTGACTCGGAGTAACTTGGTACAAATAATGCCTTAATTCACAATAGTGTAAATCGACGGGTGAACATCAAAAGGAGTTAAACGTAACGTTTACACTACGGGACAACCAACAATAAAATTTCAAATTAGTACTAGTACCTCCGACAATTTAGTAATGAGATAATTAATTTATAAATATTGGTACAAACACCATTAATGTACAACAAAACGAATAATCAGGCGCAGGTGTGATGTTATCATTAGAGTGAGATTTTAAAATATTTCTGAAATATTTTTATACGATATAATTTAAAATTTTAAAATATTCATGAAATTCAATTGAAAATTTTTGTTACTACGATTATAAGGCTTCAATCGCAGCGATTATTAGCCTAGAGAGAACATATTAAAAAATATATATATATTTATAACGGTATTGAACAAAGAGATACAAATTCGTATTATAATTATACGGAACAACTATTATCGCATCAAATGTGTTTCGTATAATCAACATTATAGAATATGATAAACGGATCAAGCGCCATGTGTTTGTCGCTTAGAGAACACAATTTCCATTATTGTCGCTTCTACCGACATTTATAAATGAAATATCTCATTGTTAGGTCAGAGGAACACTAATGCTTGTGCGATCGAATGTTTTAGCTGTCGGTCGTCTCGTGTAGCGGACACCATGTCACTCGGATCCTTTTGATTTTCACCTGTCGATAAGGCCGTTTAGTTTCCAGAAACGTTTTCACAATTTTCTTTGTTAATAAATAACGAATAAACATATTATGTACGATATGCATCGATTCGTCCAGTAAACAATAATAAATCCGATTGATATTATCCAATCAGAAATTTTTTTTCTCTCATTATTGTTCATTACTGTAGTCCCGGCTCTGCCGTTAAGGAATTTAATGCGATTTATAACCGGGTCTCGCTGCTGCTTCTTTCTCCGGACCCCCACCCGATTGCACATACATTGTGCCGTGTACACTGTATGTATGCAGAAATAGGGGCTAAATGACCCCGATGTCGTAATGTCTAATACCTATTATCGGTTCAGGTCAACACAAAGACAGGGATTGGTAAATGGTTACCAATCTCGAGAGTTTGACGTCGTCGACGGTCGTCACCGATAGCATACGTATTCATTGTGCTCCACCGATGTAAGCCGTGTCATTATATTATAACTATGTACACGCGTTTTGTTACAGTACAATGGGATATAACATACCTATTTAACCGTCGTAGATTGACCAACGTTATTCGGTTTTTTTATGCAAATAATTATACCATTGTGACTAGCCAATTTTTTTTTTTTTTCATGGACCCTAAAATAAACTGATGCCATTACAGAATTCAAGATTTATTTATTTTCATCCGTGATATTGTCAAGCTACTATAATATTAAAAAAAAAAATCGGATTCCGTTTTTTTCGGACCAAGCATTTGTAATTTTACTTTTCGGACGCCTCTCATGTTTCATACAAAACGACTTCAATTCATTCCTTTTTTTTCCCCAAGTGCGTCCTTAAAATAATGATGGTTATTACTAAAATGACCTTTCTACATAATCATCCGTACCTACATATTTTCAATCGATAGAAAAACAGTGTATAAAACCGAGTCATCTCAAGTTCTGCATACATGCCAACTTACGATACATGAAACGTTTGAAGTGCTGCTTTTCTACCTGTATACAAATAATTTCACAAGCCAACTAGGAAAAAATAATGCGTATGCATATAAACACACACACACACACACACACACACACACACACACACACACACACACACACACACACACACACACACACACACACACACACATCTTTGTAAAATCAAAAATTTCATCGTAGTTTTTGAAATTTATTTAAAATGTAATACGTTGGCATAAAATATGAAAAAATAAAATCAGTTAATATTTCTACATATTCATATAACGATGACGGCAAAGGAATTCAGCTGAAGGCAATTTAATGAGTTTTATATGCAATTTGATAATATATGTATATACGTGATATCCATGTATCATGTGTATAGGTGTAGTTATGCATAATATTCCCGATGTTTTTTATTATGTTTTCTTACAAGTTTCTTACTTCATTTTTTTATTTTTTTAAATAGTTAATTTAAAACTATGTCAAAATGAAAAGCACATAAAATGTAATAATAATAAAAATAACCCCAAGTATAACTGAGGAACAGTCAGTGCCTTGTTTGTTCAAGTCAAAGCAGTTGAATTTGTGTAAACGAACGGTTGTGCGTGAGAGTCCATTAGGTAAAATAAATATTCTTAAAAATGTATGTTACGGACCTAGAATCATATTTTTTAAATACCAAATACTGTCAAACGTTGAATAATGTGTGTCAACATTTTTGTACATTATTGCTATTACGTTGAATAGCGAGATGAAATTTTAACTGTAAATTAATACCAAATAATATGATTTCAGTAAGTACTAAGCATTCCTCTCTGGACGTTTGGCTTATTCGTTGTCATCGTGAACAGGTAAGTTAGGTTAGGTTAGTTACTTACGTACTTAACGCATTTACTTCGTTATGTGCCTAAATACATAAAAAAGTTTTTCACTGCGCTGTATATTTAAAACAATTGTGTTATAATTTCAAGAAGATTTATTTTCAGTGGCATGTAACACATCCGTATTACACATAGGTGGAACGCAAATAACAAATATAGAGAACCGCTGATCTTAATGGTATTATGACTGCGATTCGTTATTTCGACTTATCATCCAGTATTTGTATAATACGAATAGTGTACAGAAAACAAACTTTATCATACATAAATTGTATATTTAATAATAAAATATGGTTTATTGTAATTAAAAACAAATTATACGCAAAGTAGAAATGCAAGATCAGCATTGTACCATAGCTAAACTAAAAATGTGATTTACACATTTCATGCACATTGACGTTTCATTCATTTGGTTTAAATATCATACAGATTCAAACATTACATTTAAATTGGTTTTTAATGCTTCAATAACTATTCATTTTTATCATTTTTTTTTTTTTTTTTTTTAATGTCAACTATACATATTAATATTTTTAATTTAATTATTATTATTAAAATTAAATTACAAAAAAAAAATAAATATTTCATACATATTTAAATTTTTTTTCGATATACCTACTTCAAAAAAATAATTCAAAAATGTCAATATTTGAAAAAATGTCATTAAAAAAACTACATTTTCATAATTAACATAAAAATGTTTAATTTTAATTTCCAGTCACATTTAACATGTTGATCGTAATTGATGTTATACCGTAATACGTTTTTAATAATAATTTGCGAATGATTTGTGAACCAATTAAGCCAAGGAAAAGTGTATGGTATTTAACATAAATGACTACATAAATAAACATGAAAATATCAAGAAAATGCTACTTCATAATTTGACCCCTCGATATGGAATTTTTACGAACTTCATGTTTAGACAAACGGATCATTAATTAATATACTGAAAGTATTACAAAAAAAAAAAAAAAAGAAGTTATTAAAGAAACGTGAAAACTCTTGTTTTCCAGAAAAACTCCATCAATTCAAACGTCAATATTACCTACCAGCAGGGTCGTCCTTTGGGGGGGGGGGGGGCAAACTATGGCAAATGCTCCACTCTAAGAAATTTTAAAAAGTTAGCAATTCTTTGTCCGATGATCAAATGCTAAAATCGATAAATAGTACATTTTTATTTACTATTTTATACTCAGAAATCAGATAATATTCTCTTTTAAATACACATTCACGGTTTATTAAAAGTTGGAAAACACTAGAAACAACTCCTTTCCAGTTCTTGACAATCGTTATTACACGAACCTTATAAACTATATTTTTGGTATATTATATATTTCTGTATATGTGATCTTTATAAAACAGTTTTCGTAATATCGATACCATAAAAATTGAGCTCATAATCTATAAAAAACCGATAAAATCGTTCCTATTCACTCCAAACTACGGTACATTATATTTGAGATACAATTTTATGTTTTTATAAATTAAGTCTGTAAAGTATTAAATATACAAATATAAAATTATAAGTATTTATTTAATTAGATTTATATTATTATTCCGTTAAACCTATTAATAGATAACTTATAGTCTATAGGATACTTACCTATGATAAGTAAATTAATTAATGTTATACTATCTTTAATGTTATTATTTAATTGGGTAAAATTAAACGTTTCATATTCTTTATTTATCATCATGACATTATTATTAATTATTTATATTTACATGTTTTGTTCCGAAAAAATATTTTATTTATAGACAATCGCATGGGCGTATTTAAGGGGCGATCCCCCCCCCCCCCCCTGAAATCCGTATTTAAGGAATTGTTTAAATGTGAGATACACAATTCAATTATTTTTTAATGTAGATCATTTTATAACGAAATTAAATTATGCGTGGCTGTGAATACTGAATTGGGCTTTTTGTCGGATCTATACTTGGTGAAAAATAAAATAAAATATCAAATAAAAAGCATAACTTTTAAAATACAAACAGGTATTAAAAGTAACTACACAAAAGTCGATTCTAATGGGATCCGGTATTAGATTAAATAAAAAACCACAAATATTAAGGATTCACCTGATTTAAATATTACCAAAAACTTTACTTTTACGTTTTAAGCCTGAATTAAAGAAAAAAATTGAGTCGCCCTCCCCCCTAGAAATAAGCCTCTGGTCTATCGTCCATAAATATTAAATATTTAAATATATAGGTAACAATAATTTTTTAAATATTATGAAGCCGGCAAATTTAATCAGTTGCCCCACCCTTTTAAAAGTTGAAATGACGCTCCTGCCTACCGGTATAATTTAATACAAATACTGACCATACAAATGTATTATTGTACATGCTTCTTTCTCATTAAATATTTATGTAATGTGAGATCTTTGAATTTCAAATAGAAGTATTGACACAGCGTAACTTATAAATCTTAATAATTATATGTGACGAACACACGTAGGTAAATCCTTGAATTATTTATTATTATTTTACCAAATCTTTTCTTTTCAGCGCTGTGACAGTGTTAATTATTCCTGACATGTTTAGAAAAATGTTTGCATACGATTAAGAAATAAATGTTATGCAATCGTCACGTGTATTTAATTTGCAATGCTTTTTGCTACTCGTTCACATATAATATTTCAACTGCGTGCAGTCCAAACTGAGATCATACTCAAGTGATTTGAGTCGTAACTTTATACATATATATATATATATTTAAAATTTAAATAAAAATATTTTTTTTAATTAAATTTTTTATTTTATTAAGATAATATGCAATCTGTACAATTTTTAGACACAATAAGCATATAAGTGCAATTTAAAGAGAAAAAAAAAATAACAAACAAAACGTGGAAGAAGTGATTAAAGAAACCACCCATTAGTGACTCTTTAGCTGTTGTAGGTATATGTTAATTAAATATTAATGATATTTTTATATAAAAGAGTAAATGATAATAATAAATATAAACAAAAATAAGAATAAGAAAAAAATCTTTAAATTAAATTAAAAAAGGTCACGATACCATGCTCTTTTCAACGTATGTTGAGGATTTCCAGAAGGGTTGGGATAGAAAGATTTTTAATGAGTAGACTGTAGTGATTCGAAAGTTTGAGGTTAAATCTATTGTAGAAGGTTTTGGCTTATTCATTAATTGTTTTTATATAAAGGTCGTTATGAAAAGTACAATTAGACATAAAAAAATGGGGTATTTGTGATTTTGCGGAGTGAAATATTTTGGAATGTTTGAATTTTGTTGGTATTTGACTTTTAGGCTGCTCTAGTGTCCTAGTTTTAATGTTAAGGTAATGTGGATTGATTTTGTGCTATTTTTTTAACCCGACATTTTTTCATACCATTCAGCCATTTTGTTAAGATTGAGTTGGAGAGTAGCTAGAAGCTATTTCTGTGTTTTCGTGCATTGATAAAGTAGCCTTGTGGTCGGCATAATCCGCTACTTAAGTATCGGTGAGCATGGGTTGATCGGAGACGTAAATATTAAAATATTAAATAAAATAGGGGGTAGTATACTATCCTGTAGTACTCCAGCATTAATTATTGAGATATTAGAGAAGACTGAGCCGCAACGAATTTGAAAATGACGATTGTCAAGATACGATTTTATTAAAAGAAAAATGTGCTGAAGGAAGACATTTGCGGAGTTTAAATAATAATCCCAAACGCTTGAGATATATATAAAAAAAAAAAAAAAAACACTAGTGCAGCGCAAAAATAAAAATATGAAAAAATATTTTTTTAACAATTATTTTTATCAGCTCTATGCACCATATGCAACTACTGTACCTTTATGCAGTTATATAATATTATACTGTTGTTGATTCCTTAGGTACTTTTTTTTTTAATCTTAAAAAAAACAATTTTTCTTTAATGTGTAATTTTTACATGTTTTAGCGTATTTCTATACCTACTGTAATATGAAATTCACATTTCAATTTTTTTTATAAAATTTTTTTCATACTAAAATAATTTTACTTATTTTTCACGTCAAAACATATTTATTTTATTTTCATACTAAACTAAAAAAAATGTTTCTTTATTCTGATCAAATCAAGCGTTTTATTTAAAATTTGAATGTATCAAATAAATAGTATTTAAGTACAGTTATACAAGTTAACAAGTATTTTATATAAATTATTAAATTCAGTTAAAAACTATCCGAATCCTAAATATTTAGAGTTTTTAAGATTTTCAAAATGCTTTTAATAGCTTCATAACTACCCATTATTATTTTTCGATATATATCTATAAATTTGAGTCAGGATTTTTAAGTTTTAATTAAATGTTTCTATTGTTCCTTAATATTAAATAATTGGCAACATACATACCAATAGAAACAATTGCATAATATTATTTATTTGTATGGTTATAAAAATAATATTATTTCTACTTAAATATTTTAATTTGTTTGTATTATATTCGTGAACTTGTTCTAGCAGCTTAGGCGTGTTTTAAAATTATAATCTATGTTTAAATCAAATTTTAATAATAATGAATTAATTAAATTAAATCATTAAATAATCAATGATAAAAGTAATATTAGTAATTGTATAATATAATATATCTATTTGATGAAGCAATGTCATCAATACTTTTAGCTTATAATAATAATTATTTTATATTCACTGCTTTTAGATACCGGATAAGTTATGGATATAGTAAGATAGATGATAAGAAAAACACCATCTTTCAAAAGTTATAATGAATTCGTTGAATTCGTTTTAAAATTACACTTTGAAATAACTCACTAAATTGTTCTTATATGATGATTCCGTTCGTAATTTTAAAGAAATAAGTTAAATAATTGTTAATAATCATATAAAAAAAGGAATATATATATAAAGAAATAAAAAGAAATTCAAAATAAATATATCATATCTTATTTAACTTTTTTATTTATAGTTTACACTTAATCCCCCTCTGATTTTTTGTTAACCACTGTCATTTTAAGTTTGATAAACTTTTTTTTTGAGACTAAGTTTCAATTTTAAATGATATTGGACTTTCACAATATTTTTTAATAGAATTTAATGTTGGGAAAAATGTAATTTAATAATAAATTCATTTTCTGAACGATTTTCATCTGATCAATTGGAATAGAACAATATTTTTGTACCCAGCTACGATACGAAGTTGATGCAGGTTAACACTAAAACCATAATCAGCTACATAAAGTCTATATTGTGTAAAAGTAAAAGCAATCACTATAATTTAGCTTTTACAAAGAGCCACCACCCGTATTTGTACCGAAAATGGGTTCTTCCTAAAGGAGTGGATCTGAGGATGTTTTTTTCAATGTTAAGACTGTAGCACAATTAGTAAAAGTATATTATGCGGAATCGTACAACCAGTAGAGCTTACAATTTAATTAAGCAAGCTACTATTTAGCTCATAAATTTCGAATAATATAAATCCAGTTATAGACCATGGCCATTTTTTTAGCTCACCATGTATCGTCTCCTCTTCTCATTCGGTTATCATCATGGTTGTTGACTTTTTTTGAAAACGAAGTTTGAATCATCATAATAAAACGATCAGGTTTTTCCGTCTATAAATGATGGTAAAAAGTGGTTCCAGTCAGGTCAAAAATCGCCATCGTTACGGAAAAAATGTTTATAATTTTATTTTGTTCTTTGCACAGACGTGCGTTAAAGTAGAACTAACTTGCATGGATTTTAAAGCAATTGAAGATTCATTTTTTTTTTTTTTTTAGACTAATGTAACTAACGAAATTATTTATATAATCACTAAAAATAAATAAAATTGGAATGTCTATTGTTATTTCTCAACAGAAATAAATAAAAGAATTTTAGTAATGATTAAATCATAACCACCCTTAGAAAAAATCTCCCGCGAGATCCGCTGGGACAGGTTTTTAAAACGGTGCAAACGGACGGAACCAAATAACCTACGGAAGCTCAGAGTGCACTACTTGTACTGTTTACACAAGGCTTCGAAAACTATTTTTCCGTTCTACGACGCGACCGCTGCTACATACATAAAACATGATGTACGTATTATACACTTATCATAATATGCATATTATACGACTGTATTGCGAACGTTTGTAGCAAATCACACTCGGAAACGCTACACGAGCACGCAAGTATACCGTTTCCATTAAGAAATCAAAGGGCGAGTGAATTAAAAGTGAAACCAAAGTTTTCGGCGAGATGGGAAACGAAATAAAAAAATCAAATTAAATTAAGAAGTCTTCGTTTCGTCGTCTTTGTTGTTGTTCGGTCGTCGTCGCCGAACGCGTTCGGGCAAAACAAATAGACGGTTGTCGCGGCCGCCACGCGACGTTTTGTTTTCCCGAAAAAGATCGAGTGCCCGCCGAGGCGGATTCTCGATGATGGTGTACACTCTTCAACCCTTCCGTTAAATTATTATTATTCACCGTGTAAGAGACGAATGATTTTTCCTTTCTTTTATTTTTATTTTTATTTCACTTCTCTCCTCCGTGACGACGAAGCCGACGACGTCTGATAATAAAAACGAATGTCTCCGCCAGCAGTAGCTCAATATATATATAAAATACATGCGTATAAACACACACCCGCCGTCGTCCTCATCCCTCGCGATTAGTACACCAGCGATTTTAATTAATTAAAAAACTCCTCGGCGCAGAAACACACAAAACGATTATTTTTACTTACCCCATTCACCGTCGCCACCGCGTGCCTTTGCACTGCGCGGAAAGACGAAAAACTTATTTTCGTCAATCCGTTGGCTTTCACAAACACTTTGGCGTTTAATTAAATATCAGATATCTTTCCGGCTTCTTCTATTCTGTGTTTTTTATTTTTTTATTTCTTTATTCGTCTCATTCTTTATATTTATTTCTCGCCGTTATTCCGTTTAGATGTGTTCGATGCGCTTACAATGACAAAACCCATATAATAATTAAAAACGAAAATAATAAACGTCTTAATTCGTCACCAACACCGCTGTCGCCACCGCTGTCAATTAACGATATAGCTGGTCTATAGACTCGAGACGAATACAGCACTCCTTGAGTGTATTTTTTTGGTAATTGTTCGCAAACACTTAAAAATAAAAATATAAGTCGTAACTATTCCGTCTTTTATTCGTATACGCGTATAAGAATATTAATAAAAATCTTTAACGCCAAACAATTTTAAACAATTTTACGGCCATCTTTGCATTTTTACAGTTTGTAACTACAACGAACATTTGGAATAATTAATTTGACCATATAAAAGTTTCTCGGGAAATTAAAATCGTCAAAACTGAGTGGCCAGGCCGTAACTTCAACAATCATTAAATTAATGTAAATGTAAGCAATATATCATGTTTGCCAATAAGCATCGGATTTTTCAAAACTAATTTTTTCTTCGTACCTATTATCTAGTAATAGATAATGTAACACATGTAATTTAAATTATTTTACTTTATGATATAATTTACTAAAAAAGAAAAAATTATATTCAATCCAATTCAACCTAATTAGAAATACCCAACTTAAGCACAGTCTATAGGTGTTATGACAAAGTAATTTTTTGGAAATAAACTATGGATAATGAATTGGAGGAATGAATAAAGTCGATCGATTTTCATTTTCTAATTATTTTATTACATAAAACTATATAATTAATATAATGTGCAAGTCTTAAGCGAGTTCATTTAAATTTAATTGATATTATTATCATGAAGACTTGTAACGTTAAGTTTATAACGTAATGATGATGTGGTATATATACCACGCTATAACGTTATTACAACAGTATCATATAAACCGTATTTTTCAAGGTAATATGAATTTAACTTTAATTTAATCGATTTTTTCTAATAAAATTTTAACTGATCCACTTAAATATGCATAATTGTATGGTCATCACTCGTTACACACTCAATTTTCAACAATAATTTTTGTATTGAGAACAAAACTATTTTACAGTTTAAATAAACAAGTGAATTATTTAAGACGTACTAAAGTTTTTACTATTACACCTTTAAATAATATAAACGCGTGAAGAAGACAATGAATAATAAAATTGAAAAAAAAATTAAAAATACTTGGTTCGTTAATCTTTTATGGTATTAATGAGGGCCAAATACTTATTAAATTTTATAGGTGTTTCGAAAACAGCATCAACTGAACCGCATACGAAAATAAAACTTTATAAACGTATACAACGTATTAGCTTTTAAATCCGAATATATTGCTGGTCAGCAATAAAACATGAATCCAATGAATTCGTCACAAAGTGCACGCAGTATTTCTCCCCATTTAATTTTAACAGCATTGAAAAAACGTGTTTGCCCTGAAAATATAAATACGGATACACGTGGCCGGGTAAAGGACGTCGAACGTGTTTCATTAGCGAAAGCCTTTTTTGTTTGAACAAAATCAAAAGGGACCTTTTTTTTTTTTATTACATTATTATTTTATCGTCAATCGTCATTTTCGGTCCACACAGTAAATAACGAAAAAATAAAAAGCTCGTAGGTAAAAATCTGGACAAGGTTGAATGAAATAAAAAACCCCTCTTGTTTTTTCGAAATTGAATAGCGGTTGGAGGAGACGGTAGACAGAAAAGTCGGTGGACAGGTGGTGGCGTCGCCGGTAGAACGTGCCTCGAGGACTCGGTGCGATCAAAAAAGGGGGTAAAAAAAATCTTCTGTGCGAAATAAAAGACCGCCACCGCCTTTGTGTGTCCACCAGGAAACGTCGTCGGTCGAATGTTAAATTGAAATCGTCTTTTGGTATGTGTGTATATGTGTGTGTGTGTGTGTGTGTGTGTGTGTGTGTGTGTGTGTGTGTGGGTGTGTGTGTGTGTGGTGTATGCGTGTATACCTTCTTCAGCCGATAAACCCGTGTCCAGAATACCAGATAAGGGTCGGGGGTGCAGTGATGAGCGGTGGAGATGGGGTTTAAAAGAAGAAACGCATGCTGAATCGAAGCTTGGCTATTTTCATTCTTTTTTTATATATATTTTTTTTTTTATTTCCGTCCTTTATATAGGAGAAATCCTCTTTGGTCTCGGTCAATTTACGCACAACCTACTCGGACACAGAAGCACCGCGCCCGGTTGACCGTAAAGAGACGAGCGCATTCTCTCTGCTTTTCGTTTTGGTTTTTTTTTTTTGTACAAGTGTCTCCATGTGGAAATTTCTCGATCGTCAAGTGCCACTTTTTCATTTGTCAAAAGTCGTCTTTCTGTAATACAATGCAAACGAGATAACGTTGTTTTCCTTTCGGTCCGACGACGAACCGGCGAAATAAACCCTAAGAACTACGTGCCTACCGCCGCACCGCATACATATATATCATAATATATACATATATATATATATATATATATATATATATATATATATATATATATACATAAAATGCGAATAAGACTTTCTTTGGTCGTGCGCATAGTAAATCGAACTTTCCAAGTTCGATTTACGCATAAATCGCCGAGGGACTTGTAATGACGGTACCGTCGTCTTGTTTGTCGTAATAATCGTATGGTGAATGTACGTGCTAACGTAGTGTTCCGCCGTCTTACACGTTTAAGGATAACCGTCGATGATCTATGGTCAGTTTTATTTCGTACGAAAAGGAGTCTTTGCAGTATTGCTGACGGAGTCATATTTCTATCTCGAACGATACAAATTGGCTACTATCGTAACTTACAGGCAACCGTTGAAAATGTTATCACTGTTTATCAGAAGTAATCCTAACTCTATGATATATATATATTAAATATATAAGTTACGTTAAATTATATGTATCTCATCATTTATCCTATTCAATGGCATTATTTTGTTAGCTCTTTATTAATAAAAGACATCAAGAACGATAATTTTTTCAAAACCATTCCATTGATCGCCAATATTGGTCTAACAGTTATTGTTATCCTATTGAGAATCACAATGCTTTCAAATAATCTGTGTTCGTTTTCAAATAATATTATTCGTTTTCGAATAATACAGGATTTTCAATCATGTTGATTTGAATTTAATTGTTAAAGAATAATTATATGACAATTATATTAATGTAATGAAGACGGATGTGATTCTATGAACCATTTCATTATTTTTACCATCAAAAATTATTTTTTGATAAAATAATTGAATCAATAGACGACCAAATATTTTAAATTCCTCCTACATATTTCGGTAACAAACGAAAGAGGTCCGAGCCTAAAATTTGAATAACATTTGATTTGTATTTTTTAACTAACCAAAAGTAAATGTGTGTTAATTAAATAATACAGTTTTATCAAATTATTTGTAAATCGTGAGATAAATATAAAATTATCGCTTAACGACGTTGTATCCTTAAAATGATTTTAAGTTTAACGTAATTTTTTCTTTTACAGTTGATCGAACAAAAAAAAAAAAAAGAAAAAACTTCCGTTGAAGAAGGGGACCGTTAATGAAAGTTTCACCGTGTAGTTTAAGATACGTTGTTAACACACGCAATTCATATCTACCAGTCACTCTTATACAAGCATCGTAGGCACGTGGCTCGTAAAGTCATAATTAATCGTTATGAAAATTAAAACCAAATTGTTGTAATAATGAGTTCACTCTAATCAGCTATGCTTTGAAAGATTTTCCTTAGCTATCATGTTAATGCTTAAAATATTAAAAAAATTTAGTTTAGAGTCGTTTTGAATAAGTACTTCGAAACAACAAGAATTACGAAAAACGATAGCGTTAAGTTGTTACAGCAACATAAAATGAAAAGGTTACGATTAAATAATCACTGAAACGTTACATGCAATAAAACACCCTTTTAAACGACAAATAAATGTCGCCGAGGTGGTTCAGTAATGTATGTTATGTACTTACAGCTATATTAATGCATGCGATTGCACTACATATAATGCTTTTATTCATTTATTTTAAAGTTAAATAAATACCGTCTAAAGTATGAATATTAGTGTTCCTATATATTATTAACTCAGATTTTATTGGATACGTTAACTTTTTTAACGGATACGAATTAATATGTACGGATTATGGTTTTTCGTTTTAGCATTTTATAATGTTGTAACATATTATACAATAATTGTTATACAGTTGTAGCGTATATGGTCACCGCGTGGTGACGGAACGATTACGGAAAGAAAAACAAACTCCGGTCGGGAATAAAATAGAGACTCGTACAATCTTATGGTGGTGAAGATTCCAGTTCAGACGAAACGACGGGTGTATACACATACAAGTTCATCGCGGTATTTAATGCAGCAGCGTAGGATCCGCCTTTCCATTGATGACGATCACCTACGTTTGGTAGGACAGGTCGAACCGTAACGCAGGTATGCGTGCAGGGATAGTTTGACCCCCGCCGAGAGGATATATCACTATAGTGACTGTGCGGAGCAAAATAGCCCTCTTCGTTTGTACGCGGCGAAAACTGAAACTGCGTTCAGAAGTTATAGATAGTGCGTTATAGATATACGACGTACCGTCGCGTCGTGGATCGTTTATTTGTCGAGGCGTATGTCTTTTAATAGGTATACCAGCTCGTAGGTCTCTCGTGTATCGGTTAAAAGAGTAATTTTTTTGGCCACCAGCTAGAAATAAGAACGCAAGGAAATTAATATAGGGCCTGCCCACTCCATCGCCATCGGTATTCGTCATTTACGATTTGCACTATATGTACAAATGACGTTGTGTGCGCGACATATTCAAACGGAATCGTTAAATATCATCACGCGGTCATCAGAAAACACCGAAAATGTTAACGAAAATCCGTGTTCGAATTGGAAAAATATTTTTTGATCTTATGATAAAATCGCACAAGGTTATCGACTTAAAACTACCCATTCGTTCGCTTCGGACGTTTTGCTTGCAAACAAACGTCGTATACTGAAAAACATTCAGAAATATAGCTCGATCGAATTTAGTATATTTTAGTTTTAATACTATTAACGTACAAGTACGTTTACACTTAAATGTGACGTAAAAAACAGTTCAAAAACAGAGATGAGTGCCGTACGAGATTTTATTGCATCGGTTACGTACACATTAATACATTTTAAATGTTTTCCCGTTATTTTCGAAAACTCGCAGTCGAACTAAACCGCTAAAAAACCGATGTACAGTGCGAAGCTATCGAAATATGCGCGAAAACAACGTAAGTAAGTAATCGAGTTTTGACGTTTTAACGATTTGCGATTTCCCGGTCGTCTTGACGTGCGGACTCGGAACAAAAATGTAAACACGGCGAACACGGGGGGTACCGTTAAAATAATTTACCATCACGCGGTATTATTTAGACATACAGATAAAAACGTCGCGCGGCGTTATCGTGTTCGCGCGAGTATCCGGTGTCGCACATAATAATATACTTACACATGGGCGGGCGCTGTACAGTCTCACACGAAACGTTAACCAGCAGGACGGCTGCGGTGGCGACGGGAAGTCGTAATCGTAACTTTTAAAAGCGCGCGAGACCCCGTAAACGCAGCCACCGTCTGCCGACTCCGGAGGATTTAGCCGCTTTAACTCCGTCGGGAAGGGTGTTTGGTAAACCGAGAGGCGCAGGATATAGGCGCGTGTGTGCTACCCCGGCAGCCGCGGTCCCGCGTTAAAATATTATTATTACCGCGTTTTCGGCATGCACGCTTACGTATTCCGGCTCCCCGCCTCTCCATCCTTTCCCATCGCGGAGCTAGCTCGTTTACGGGGGTGAAATACGTCCAAAGAATATTAACCGACCCTCGGCCCCGGCCACAGCCGCTGTTGCGGGAGCACGCGTACCGACTGTTATTATTGTACATACGTGTGTACGGTTACCGCTGTTGCGCGACCGTCCGTGAGACACTCGTACGGCGTACAACCCACACGCGAGCGGAGCTTCTAATTAAAACCGCTCGCGCAGATATCGTATATCAGGCCTAACCGCTGCCGTTTGTCTCCTTTCGCCTCGGCGCCCTTTTGCGCGCGACTTCGCTTTCGTGTTGTGTTCGTTTTCGAGGCGTGCGCGGGCGGACGGCGGTTTGCGCGGGCCGTGTTTTTCGCGGGCGATCCGCCGGTATGTATGTGCGTGCGGTTGTTCATTACAATTCGTCGTGCGAGAGTGTAGTGTATACACGTAAAATAGTCCCCAAACCAGGGCTGGATTTAGGAATGTGCGGGCCCTGGGCCCACGCTTAGAAGTAGATTTTTTTTTCGATTACACATATTTGATAACCGAAATTCCGAATACTCAGAATTTAGTTTGGGAAAAACAATGATTTGTTGTGATGAAACAATAGACGTAGTAAATTTATTTAAATTTATACTTGTAAGCTTTTTATTCAAGTTTTAATTTAAATCTATTTCGCAAATACTCTATTGTGTTTTATGCTTAGATGGAAAAAAACCACATTTAGTGGAAGTCCGGAGTCTGGGCCCCCTGCCCCCCCTAAATCTGGTTCTGCCCCAAACGATCGGTTTAGCCGTGCGGTCCGGGAAGATTTTTACGCGGTAGCTCTGCTCGGCGCCGATAAACCTCGCAGTTAGCTCAGTTTAATCGAACGGTTCGCATAGTCTTGTCTAGTCTTGTTTCTAGCCCCGTCCATTAGCTGCTTTCTGTATTATTCACTCTTATCAAATTGCTGGGCAAAACACTATTTCGGCGCAGGAACCGATCCTCGCTCCAGCGTTCACGTGGTCTTTTTTTCTTGTTTGCCTTATTTTCCAAGCAGCACTGCCGCAACTTTACAACAAAATGTTTTCCTTCTCTTTTTGGTCACTCGTTGTCAATTGTATACACACGTACAGAAAAGTGTGAACACACTGCACGAAAAAACTGAAAAAATCTATGAACATAACCTAGGGAAAAACTGAAGTAACCTACACGCTAGTACAGTTTTTTTCGGTAAATTTCGTAGATACACTGCATAGTTAAACGGATCGTTTGTTAGCCCCTTATAGATACGTGCAAATGCCTCCGTCGTCCCTACGCCAAATGTATAACGGTATACTCGACGAACGGTTTCGCCTCCCGGCGGTACTGTAATGTTAAGGGTTATCTGAAAACGGTTGTACCATGTGAAATCGGTATGGCGCAAATATTCCGTTGTTCGTTTATCAAACGGTATAGAATGGCGATGTCTGTAAGACGTTACTTATTTTACCGTTCACCTCTATCACGCCATCGTCCGCTCAAATCGCGTTCCTCGCGGTTATCGAATAAAACAATATTATGGAGAAACAAATTTTTTCTACACGTGTTTATATCGAACCACTCATCGGTAAATAAAACATTATTTCGAGTGTTGCGCGTTACGTGCCATGAAATAAATTATTATAATAATACAAAAAAAAAAAAAAAATATACGAATAATAACCACATTATGTTCGAGAGTTTTTATAATTTACTTTTAATATTTCCCGCGCATAGTGTTTTGACGAGATGACAGCTATATAGGGGACGTCTGGAGAATAAAAACGTGTGCTTAAATTTCCGCACGACGTTTATTATAAGTATTAAATTGAAATAAATAATTTTATGATTTTAAACGGCTACGGGGGTAAAATAATTCGTTTCGCGTAAATTATGCTGTGTTGGTAGAAACCACAACGGCGTTGCTTTATTTGCAGCCGACTACTTGTCAATATTATTTACAGATATGTTTTTTTAGTAGAGCTTTATACTTACGAATTATTTGAATGAACAAGTTAGAAGTTAGTACTATTTTAAATATTATTTTTTGTCTAATTTTAAAATTAAAATCTATTCATTAAAGATCAATGATGAGATTTAATATATATTGCAATTAATAAATATTGTATACCAGTATTGTACTTAAAATATTTTTTATTAATTTTTAGGTCTACGCTGATCAACCTTTTCAATTGGCTGAAAATATTTTTGGGCGGCCATAAGCATCCGTGTATTGACTTATCATCAGGTTCCATTCTGTTTTAATCATAAGTTATGAACAGAGAGGACAACAATAAATTGGCAAATGTTGACAGATATTGGCACCAAATTTGTGAAATGGAGATATTTGTATCTACACGTTCAAACCAATTGTTGCGTATCCACAATCTTTACCAGTTAGTTCCAAACTAATTCCCAATTAAACTGACTATTAATTAACTAATAATTATTATTAATAATTTCCTAATTTTTCTTGATATTTCATTCACGTTTGTTTTTAAGTGAGCTGATATTTTGGTTGTTTCATCATACTTCAGGTTCTTATCTCGATATTCTTTGGTCTGTATGCCTCTCAGGGCACAAGCAGCTTTTAGAATTTCTATAAGTTATATTATGAAATCTTTTGATCATAATATTATGCAAAAGTTTGAAGAATTATACAAATTTTTATAAATCGTGCGTACAGACAACAGGTACAGATCGATTTCAATTCGCAATATTGTTGACAACACCGTCTATATTGAGCGATGTTTTCATTTAGAACGCAAATCAAATTTATTTGATATCATGCCACCCGATGTTGATGAGTATCCATCAATTTGTTACCGGTTGTTAGGATACTTGTTAGGATGATTGTTGGTAACCACTTGCCAACAACATTTTACTTTGTACCTACCTTAAAACAGACCTTGGTGATGCGATGTGTGGTCCAGTTCATCGATTGTTCGACTCCCGGATTCAGCAGTCTGTGCTAAAAATGTGATAAATAACTAAGAATGTTCGGTTCAATTCTTCGTCGTTATATGTTTATTTTTTTAAAATTTCGATGACCTAATTCCAACACGTTGATTTTAAATATTCCTAAACTTTCAGAAATTAAATTTTATTTTTGACAAATTAAAATAACCAAATTATTTTAAATACCATATTATAAATCAATATAAAGGTTACAACATCAATATTTAAAATATTTTTACACTATTTGATTTATATTAATTTTAAATTGTTATTATATTAAAACACCTCTCCTTCTTCGTTCTTCCGCCTATGAAATGCTTAGTTAAGGATGCTGTATTTTTACCATTCTCGGGCATAAAATATCCTATATTTGGCAATGTATTTAGCAGTAAAACTATCTAAAATATATTAGTGGATAGGTAATCCCATAATATTGCCAGAAAAATAAGACGGTCGACAGTGTTGGTAAACGGACACTGGACAGTAGCATAGATTAATAAGAAATACAGTAGTTGGAGAATAAATTGTTTATTATAAATGTTATAGTATGCTCTGCTTATCTATAACTTACAAGGCTACAACAGATAATATAAATCATTATTATTAGGATCTAATAGTCATACTGGGCAATATAATAAATATCTACATTCAAAATAGACCAAAATCATTACCCAATTTACCATACAGTCAACAGTAAACATTTAAGCACCAGCAATATTTATATTAGTGACAATTGTGTTTTATAATTATATTTATCGTTTACGTGTCGATGATAATTTCAAACAATCATTGTTATTTTCTTTTATCGATCTAAATTCTGGGTCAGTTAAAATGCTATAAAATCATTTTTATTTTTCTTATTGTACAATGCATATAAATATGTATGAGTACACGCAATATAGAATATCATACGAATATATTTTATGCTGGCAGTACACATTTGCCAAAACGTCGCGAGAGCAGCACAGCGCGAGAGCGAACTAGACGCGCTCGCGTCGCTCTGCCTCGCCTCGATAGCACTCGATTCAGGCACGGCTTCAAGGAGAGGGGCGCCACTGGTACCATGCTCCCCCCCCCAGGTTTTTCAAACATTTAAATTTTTTAATACACTTTTTTACGAACGTGCGATTTATTATTTGTTAAATACGATACTTTGATAACCGTTGTACCGTGTATCGAGCGAAAGTGGTTGACAACGCTGGATGAATTTCTACATTGATGTAAGCAAGGGAATCGCTCTAAATAAATTTTACTTTAACAGTTTTAAATATTTGTCAGTTTTATCGAAAACTATTGCATGGTAAATAAATATCTCCGTGACTGCTTTAATATAAACTTATTTTTCTAACAATCTCTCGGGTCGTACAGTAATAAAATCATGTACTTTATACGAAAATTAAATTATCGTCATTTTAATTCTTATGATGACATTTTAAATGTCAAATTACAATTGTTATTTTCATTTAAATAAATGACCCTTTAGATACCCAGATAATTTTTTTAGGTCGGTAAGCACCTCATGAATATCAATTCATATAACCTTTTTTAAAAAACAATTAAGATGAAATAGAATAATTTATTTTCATTCAGATTTTATTTTGTTAGAAAATTAAATATGTTTAGATGTATGAATTATTTCCAAAATCGATCGTTTTAAAAATACGAGCTTTTCATGTACAAGGTTCGTTTATTTTTACGGAGGATAATCGTGTAGTGTATGGTAAGGAAAACGATTAACTCTGAATGAAAGAAGAGGATAATGCAGTTATTTGTGTTAATTTAGGTATTATTCTTCGTAATAATTAAATATTTTAATGAACCAGAATGTCTAGACTATTGGACAGAGGAATATACGTAGACTAAAAAGTCTGTATTTTTCTACTCCGATTTAACAGTTTCGATGAACATCATATTTGTAATCGTTATATATAAAACATGATTTTCGAAAGCAAATGGAACTGTCTAGTTATTGCACTGGACACTCCCCGTGAATTATGTTATGTTTCTCCCTTGCCGTGACCGACTTTATAATATGGAACAAACGCTTCCAATGATATATAAAGGGTTCTCTAAAAACTGTTATGGTGGCCTAAAACGATGCAATCATATCCATAGTGTCGAAAAAAATATTTTATTTTTATTTTTTTTTTTTTGACTATTCACATCAATCTTTTCGACTTTAAAATCTTAAAGAAAAAAAATATGTTTATGGTTTTATAAAAATATATGAAAACAATGTTAGGAAACGAATGTTCTCGAATTACTCAAAACTATAACGATTTATCTGGAGTGTTAATTATATATACATAATATTCATCTGTATATTTTTTTACCGCTTTTACGACGTTTATTATAAGTTGGGAAAAATAATTAAATATTTCAAATATCCGATGGGGGGTTAATAATTTCCGTTGGGCTTTAAAATTCAGTAGTATAAAAACATGGATATATGTATACAGTAACGTAGCCAGGATTTTTAATTGAGAGGGGCTAAACACTTTTTTGATTAGGTTAGGTAAGAAAAGATTTGAGAGAGTTCACCCTTCATCCCCCTCCCCCGAAATAACCATAAAGTTACCAAATATATTTCCAGCATTTTAAAATAGTTTTAATATTATTTATTTATTTCGTATAGCATACTAACACATATCATATAATTATTTGTAATCATTAAATATTAACACAGGTAAAAATCATAATAATCTCAATAGTGTCACAATCAGGATTTAATTGAAATATACATTAAATGATATAATTTATAAATAAATCATAAGTCTATGTCTAGTTATGTGATCTATTCTAATAATATTTATTAAAATATGATTTATAATAATAATAAATTAACGGTGGTTATCTAAGGTAAAATCGTCACGACATTATATGATAATATCATAACAAATTATGTTAGCGGGGGATAAGTAATTTTTGTTAGATACCCAGTTAATCCTAACTGTGAACCGTAATTAATTGAGCATTTTTATTGTTATCATTATTGGTTTATTGTTTGACCAGATTACTGAACTTATAAAGTTTTATAATTGAAATTATACTATTTGAGTTACTATTTTTTTTTCATATAATTTTAAGTATACATGCTATACATCACATACGTTAGCAGTTTTGCCCGGCGATCCCGACCACTTCTGTTAAAGTATACATTACGCAGTCGATCTGGTATTTGTGTAAGCTGTAGACCAAACGCTCATATTTATTAACTGGATAGCAAAAATTACAGTCTAATAAAAGTCATCGCAAACGTAAGTGGATTACCACTAGTTTGGTGCCAACATGGTATAAAAACTATAATGATTCATAACCGTTCTTGAACGTTCATCAACGTTCATGATAATCGTCGAACACTCGTAGATAGTAAAAGTAATAGATAGTAAGAATAATAATAGAAGAAAGTAATAGAAGTAAATAGATAGTAGAACACGGTAGAAGTATTACGGTTTTGTACCTAAGATAAACACCCGTTGTTCGTTAACAGTTAGTACCAAAGTTTTGAAATACTTAAATACCTAATAGTAGTATACCAGTATAGTACATTAACACTGCCCATAATGGTGGGGGGGGAGGTTATAGTTCTCTTAGTCACCCTTTGGCACTTCAATGTATGTGTGTAATACACACGGTAGAGTAGCCAAGGGATGGAACTAGTTGTACACTTTAGGGATGTCATGTGTCCTCATAATAACCTTTTGAAAAACCGTTTCACCAATGTTTTTCAAGTGTTACAACCAGATACAACCAGATAAGTCTGCAATAAAATAACCACGTGCAGAGTATAGATCTGTAAACGCGAGTGTACATAATTTTATAAGAACTCCACAACAAATCGATCGTAAGCATCGACGGATAACTGTTTCTAGAAAGATATTATATCTATACAGAGAGTTGAGATAGCGTGCTACTTATCCTCGGAGTAGGATCATAACAAATTAATGGTAGCTATACGTCTAAACGGGATTGGAGAATGGTGCAATGCAATAAAGGTAGCCGGTAAAAGAGAAATGATTGATTGAGTTAGGCAATTCGACGTATACTGTATAGTGGAATTAATCCCGTGCGCCGGACCCTCCGTTCAAGATTCGTATGCATAAATATATATATATATATGTATACTGGTGTGCGAGCATGTATATAATATAGCCGACGAACGTATAAAAGAGACCAATTTGCAAGCGTCGCGTTTGTCACAAATACATGTAATAACATTTGCTCCCTATGCCGTGCACCCTTCACCACCGACTGCGAGTTCCTCCAGCGCAACATCAGCAGCTCACACGCAGGGTAGCATAATATACGCCGAGAGTGAGTGTGTACACCGCGGAGGCGTACGAAACACAACGGAAGCAAAACGTTTTGAATTTTTACTTGGGGTGAGTGTGTTCGCGATATTAATATGATACGAGCAGTGCGCAGTGTACGCCTTAACGATAATAATAATATACACAGAAGACGAAGAGACATTTCTAATGGCTTGTCTGGATGACAAGGTAATTAGCGATTTAACCCGCTGCGAGCCTTTCAAAAGCACACGCCGGAGGCTCACCAATTCATCGTACATACATATATGTATTTATATTATAAACAAGCATGCATAACACACACTGTGCGCAAGATGGAGAGAAAGATACGTAATATATACATAAATACGTCGGTGCGACCCTTCCTTAAAGCATAAAATTTGACTATAGCAGGTAGAGCTTTTGATAAACTCAATTACTACTCTTGTTTTTGTATCGTACCAACGACGGACGTCTATAAATGAAATATCACTCATTATTAAAGTCGTACATGAAAAAACTAAACGTACACGTTTAATATGCTCACTCTTCAATACGAACACCATTCGGAATAGATGTACTCCGAACGTGTGTCGATCAAAGCGTGAGGCGTTTGTAAAATATTCTGCTTTTAAAACGACAATGTACCATCGGATCAAGTGGATATTTATTGTGATTTTATATTTACAAGCCTATACGGGAGTTGAATGCGTGTTAATGGAACTTTCTTTTAAATGTTTCAAACACACCGCGACGTGTTTAATAAATTAATTTATGTTATTATTATAAATATTACAAATAAGGTAGGTAACTTAGTAATTATTTACCGTAGCGATAATTTATTATTAATTATTATTTTAAACCATACGTTATTTGCGTCATAATTAAGTATGTATCGTTTGCAACAATTGAAAAAAACAAACACTATAAAATAAAGTTTTACACTTTTAAAATATTTTATCCATAAATAAAAAAATCCCGTATAAAGAAAAAAAAATATTAATAAAAAAATATCTCTACGACTTGTTATGATTACACATAATTCTCTTATATATATATTAGTTTTAAATATAATATGTTACTTCCCAGATACCTAAACATTTTTTAGATTCTAAGTGTAGCGAGGAATGTATATTTTGTTTAATAAGCAGTATATTTCCAAGATATAAATAAAATAAAAAAATCTTATAAAAAATGTATTCGAAGCAAAATTTATAAATCAAAAATAACAGTTTTTTTTAGACTTTTTTTTCTCTTCGTATTACCCTGCTAGAAATTATTTATAACACTTGAAATACTTGTACCATATGGTTAAAAAAACGTAAATATTAAATATAATCGTGTGCAAGTATTCGAGTATATATTCTAAATACTTTTTAAAAGCGTTTCACACAAATCCGTACATGATAATATATTTATATACTCATACGCTGTCAAACGACACGGGCACGCATTTTTTCATCTGAAGAGCGCAAAGACGTATAACATTTATTTAACTACACATATAAATATACATCAATGTTTTAACTCTCGTTTCCGTTATCGTAATCGTACCATACAACACATGTCGACTGATCAAACGACGAACCATTTCGGTGAACTTTCTCTAAACACTTAACGCACACATATTATTAAAACATTATTGGTTTGATAACCATACAATACACGCGTCGCCAACTATGGTTTGATTATAATCGGAATTTTCTAAGGAAATATTCAGCAAAGCGAAATACTTTAATGATCGAAAACTAAAAAACACATTTACTTACACGCTTTAAACATACATTTAATTCATAGTCTTTTGGACATTTAACTCTATTGCGTAAAACTAGAATATAGTAATAATATTAAAGAGGGAATTAATAAAACATCCCGTAGAACAAAATGTAAGTCTTTGGTAAATTTTGTGTATTTATCTGAATGCAGATCGTTCGTTAAATTTTTAACTGTCGTATAATTATCATATATATATATATTATTAACCCGATATAGTATTTGTTTATCTGAATTCAACATTGTAGTTTATATGTACTGTTTAAATAACGGTATTACTTACAGTATTAATTACACTTACGAATTAGATTCATAGTTTTAATACATTCTTATATACTTTATTGTTTTTTAAGTATTTATAAATAAAGTAGTATGGAACTTATAGTACCGCTAGTGTAGTGCACGAGTGTAGCTACGCTGGATTCGAATAATTCATTACATATTTTCAACACAAATTAATTTATCAGATACGTAGGTAAAAAAAATATTTAAACGTACCTTATACATTATTTACATTAATTTAAACGTCAGTATTCGATTTGACATTGATCGAATAGAGCGTCGTATAGATACTAAACACAACTTAATTCCGTGCCTATTTTTAAGACACTTGACTTTCACAATTGTCGATTATTCTTACGTGTACACATCGTGCGATTAAATTAAAATCGAAAAAGTTGGGACGCGTACGCACGAACATGTTTATAAAATAATATATTTTTCTCTTTGTCAAGTAAAATAGAGAACAATGTGTTTAAAAAACGTACACCTGCAATAACAATAATATTAAGATTTACAGCACATCGTCTTTGGTAAACTTGACAGATAAAAACATCGAAAATCCATTATATTACCGTCTGGATTGTTTATTGTATAAAAAAAATTAAACTTTATAACAAATATATAATCTTACATTTGGAAATCATTTACATATTACTATAAAGCAAAAAAAATTCATAATATTCATACAAACTAAGCAATATAATCGTAGTATATCTCTACGAAGGTCTAATCTAGGTACAGCAGACCGTCAATGTCAATGTCTATTTCATTTAAAATATTAATTAAAACTATATTTTCGAAACAATAAAATTCTTAAATTTTCAAATTTTGTTTGAGATTTAGTTTTTAATGAATGTCAATGAATATTATGAACATTATTGAAATTATTGACGCAACACTAGGCTTTAGGTGTAAGCCAATTTTAAATCTTAAACCAATACCAACTTTGGTTAATTATTGCTAAATAGTAATCACTAATTTTATCTAACACAATTATTTAGCTTAGTCTAGTTACAATAGCTTTAGAATATAGAACGTACAACCTGTAAAATCTCTAAAATATTTTTACATCATATCGTTGGATAGCCAAACACAAATTCCATATTTTTGTTTCGAAGATTAAAGACAAAAAAAAATATACAAAACATATCAAAAATCACTGATTTAAGTACTCTAAAGTTTCAGATGAAATTTAAAGAAATGTTTGCAGACTGTGAAAAAATAAAATACTATAGAGTGAACACACTAATTTAAAATAAAATAACACACTGATTTTATTTGGTTTACAAAAATAACAATACATATATGCATTTGACCACCACAGATCAAAAAATATATTAGCTAACATTAAATGAAACGTTTGTTTGTAAGATCAAATTTTGTTCAAGTTCTGAGAAGTATCAATCATCAAATGTCAATTAGTACAAAAATACGTAAGACTCCAAATAAGGTAATGTAAATTTATTTATAATGGCTTTCCATTAATTTACATAAGTTTCTCGTGATATTTTGGTGTATATTAATAGTATATTATACGAACACTTCAAGAATAAAAATAGGTAAATCAAAAGCCGAAAACAATACGCTAACCAATGTTGTTCATTAATATATTGAACAATCGGTCGATATCGATGATTTTACACATCAAATTTTACATAACCTACATTGTAGTATTCTTATATGATGTTGTCAATAATTTCCGTTAATGCGTTGATTTTGATGTACGAGTGTATTTACACAATACTAATGATTTTTCATCCGTCGCATAAACTTGATAGTTGATTTTCCACGTAAACTTGTGTGGTACCTACAACGGTCAATATAATGAAATCCTACTAAACGGTTCTTCTCTGAACAGATTTGAAGAAAATGAACTTCCTGCGATAAAATGTATTAATGATTGAAATTTAACATACCGATGAAATAACTATATAAATTATAAATGTTGGAATATGAAACCATTTTCCCAATTTTTGGAAAATATGGCTATGGTACATATTTGGAAATGTGACTGGTATTATTGAGTATAATAAAATTAACATTTCTAATATTTACCCTTACAAAAATAATTAGCATAAATATTTATAATTGTATGCACTGCAGTTATCCGTGCATAGGCAACAAATAATTAAAACGAGAACGGAACTAGTTTAACGTAATATGTGTAAACTTTTTATTTTTATACATAAATCAAATATACATTTAATCCATGGAATCTATACATAATATCAATTAATTCCCTAGTTTATTGTATGTACTTGAATAAATTCCACTGAATTTGAATCCACTGTTCCTGATTAACCACCTGCTGCAGTTCTTCATTTTTTCGTTGATCATTTTCGATTGCAGATAACAATTCATTGTCCGTGGTGAACCCTAGAAATCACATTAATTGAAGATTTTTTTTATCATAATAGTTTTACTCCAATAAATATATATACATATTGTATGAAATGTATAGAAACATAACAAAACCAAGCCAAAATCAATATTTAATTGTAAAAATTATAGTATTATATTATATTATAAAAGAGAGAGAAATAGAGAGAGAGGAAATTAATATAACATAAATTTTATACAAATTATATATAATATTATATACTATTTTTTTTTTATATATATATTTTATTTAAAATAAAATTAAAATAATTAAGCATAAATGATTCTCGTAAACAAAATTACAAAAATTTAAATTATCTCTTTTCTGAAATGCAAGTAGAGATTCTCGTTCAAAACTGACATAAAGCCTTTCAACGGAGCATTTTTGAACGCAAATCTAATAGGATGGGGTTGTAATAAATAATAGAAAAACACAGATTAATTTACGTTCCATAAAATTAAAAATGTTCTTTTCTGCGCACAAATTCATCGAGTCGCGTATGCATACAAAGTATAAGCTATCAGCAAGTTTCATATTACAACAAGGAACGGGTTTTTTTTTATCGTCTATCAATTTTTCGATGTGTTCTCGTTAAGCTCGTAGATAACTAATATTAAATTCGTGATAGATTTGGAAACGCGATTACGTGTACGGTATTCTAATTTAGTATTCCGTAGAACAGTGTATGCGTAAATAAAATGATTGTGCGCATAACCGGAAAAAATACGATTATAGTACGTTTAGAGGTCGGCGGAGGCGGTGACGAAGGAGGCTGCGCCGAACTAAAACAACAAACTTCGCGGTCGTCATCGCCGTTGTCCGTTTCCACGGCGTAGCCGATCAAAGACCGCGGATCGTGCTGGACGGAACAGTTGGGAATTCTGATGATGCACCGGCGAGATCGAATGGTGGACACCGCCACGGACTGTCGGTCGTACGCGACCAACGCTATCGGCGATTTCCGGTCGTACGCGACCGACCACAGCGGGAAGGCGACGGCTAAGAACGCGAACGATCGCGGGTCCATCTCGTCGCGGGGTTCGACTGCGGTTGCACACGGCTTAACTTCTGATAAACGATTACCGTGCGGCGGTGTTGCGATCTCGATTTTCCGCGGTTCGGCACGCGCTCGGACTCTGGAAGTAAACACCATTGTTCGGCTCGCGCCGACCCCGAAACCCAAGATTTCCGTCGCGCTACCGGACCGTTTTGTTTTGTGTTCTTCGTCGATAACGCGCGCCCGAATTCGTGACACGTTCGGCAACGCGATTTCTTTCTCATTCCGAACGCGCGCTATGTACTAAATGGAACGTTTTCAACGCGTTCGACGACCGCCGCGTTAACAGACCGATTTGCCGCACACGTTTTCTTTGCCGTCCGAAAGCCAACACGTTCCGTCCGATCGTTATGATCCAACGATTTCATCCAACGCCCACTTCGTTCGCTCAGAAATCGGATACGGGTGTTTTATCGGCCCTGTTTCTCGTAGTGAAAACAACTAAACTCGCAAGTCCCGTACCAACAAGTACGCGACGAGAAACGAACTAACCTGCCGGTCTATTTTTTATTTTTTTTAATAATAATTGAACCATTGCCGGTCAAATTCACTTGCCCACGAAAATAATCAAACATAATAATAGCTATAATACGATACGTGAAACTTTATTTTCTCAAGCAACGGTGCGAAAAAACAAAAACCAAGGCTGTCGGATTATAACACAAAAAAATATACGTTGTATAATAATTAATTTCGAGTTTAAATAGACGAACGCGAATCCCTATGATTTTCTGTTATACGACTTCTCTACAATTATCTTAATGCCAAATGATCGTATTACTGAACAGCTGCTGGATATTATCCACATCTCACGTATGTTATTTGCACCTGGACAGCTTCTCCTAGAGTCAATTGCCGGTCTCCAATTAAGTATATATATAGTTGCAGACGGACCGTCAGTTAATCATGGAAATTTATTTTTTATTTTTCGTTTCTTGAAAACTACTTTTTATAATAATGGGTTTCGCGTAGTTCTATGATAAAATTAAAAGTTTTCTTATTTTAACAACTTAATAGCTATTGTATTTAAATAATTACATTCAAAATTGTTTAATATTCACTAACTCTTAGGTGGACGAATAAAAAATAAATGTCATAATACTTACGGTATGCTAGGAAAGTGTTTAAAAATAAACCTATGTTTTTTTGTGTACGATCGCGTGATTCAGCATAGTTTGACATTTGAGACTTAATTGTAATCGACCACTTTGAAATTAACTTAAAAACTCAAACAATAGTTGTGATGATTGAGGTACTATATACCCATTCACTCTATAAAAGACTGATTTATATTACTAAATTACTAAGAAATACGTTAGGTCATATGAGTTTTAACTATTTTTTGTTTATTCGTGCTTCGTAATATGTTTAACTTAAGGTTTTTATATTATAAGGAATAAGCACATACAATTTGAAACACCACATTTGGTGTTAATTTTATAAGTGTTACGAAGATATGATTTATAAAAATCTGGAAATGTTCAGAACTGGTGGGGTTGTTTATAAATTAATCTACTGTTCGTTAAATATATAAGCAACCAAAGACATTGCTCGGAATCATAATTCTTGGAGTATACTTGCATCATTGTTTTAAGCAAATTGTGTGCATAATTTGTATAAGTAGTACAATGTTTAAATTATAAATTTTAAAAAAAATACACTACCTTTTTTTTTTTTTTATTTAACATTACATTAAAGAAAATTGTAATAATGTCCAAAAAAAAAAAGTCATTGGATATTAACATTTATTTTAGTATTTTTATAGTAATTTGTTAAACTAATACAATAAAAACGAAATTTGTTACGCCAGATGTAGGTTAGCTTCTGGAATTCTGTAGTGTTGAAAAACAAACGTGAGATAAACATTTGTTTGTATTATTCAGATTTTTTTTTTTTGTAAAAACAACAAACATATGCAAGCTGATTTCTCTTACACCTTTTGAATAGTGTTTATGATAATATTATATCATTCGACATTTATCCTTCACAGCGGCACACCCAAATATCAAACTATACATACAACACAATGTATTTTTTTCTTGGCATCATTTTTGTTTGTATTTGTGTTTAATGTTTTTTATTTTATCGAAAACTGCGATGAGTACAAATAGATTACTCGGAACCGACAAGATGAATAATTGAAACGTCGTGTAAACTACAGCGCCAAAATGAGAAAATCCGTACGACACATTTCATCCTAATTACTATCGTCATCCATGTATTTATTATGTATGTGAAACCATCATATTGTCTAAATGCATCTAATATATAATATAAATTATGCATTGTATGACACAGTTACAATTTGTTTTAAAAAAGTTACTAATTTGTATAATGTCGTGAAATGTGAAAATGAACGTTGTAATGACTGCGGAAATCGGAACCTACATATACCGTGAAATATAATATATCACATATACGTGCTTAAAATCAAAATTATAATATAGTTAAATAATAATAATATCAACATGTACTCGTCGCAGGTACACATTGTGTTATTATAAATACCTGCGATTACAAACTTCAACACCTTTAACCTCGATCTAATTAATTGCCATGTCCGGGCATACTTTGTAATGATACACTCGCAAATATGTAAATATGTATTTGAATTATCAAGTTTACAGTCAAGGTACACGTGTTATGCATTTAAAAAATTTGCAGCCTGCGCATTTTTTCGCGATAAATTAATCATTCTCTCAAATAAGTAATTATATCCAAATTTTCATACAGACCAATAAGTTTTTTACTAATATTAGGAAAATTATTTAAAAAAGTGGTGCTACAACGAATCACCCATTCTTAAGTCCCATAAATTTGTATCAAATATTCAATTTGGTTTCAGAAAAAATTACTCCTCGACCCACTAGATCCACCGAAATGTTGTCAAAATAGCCTCGTCGTTTGAGAACAAAAACTTCTACCCGGGAGTATTCTAGTCATGTCACAAGCGTTTGACCGGGTTTGGCACACCGAGTTACTCTAAGCTAAAAATGTTCCTCCCAACTCGCTCTACCTGTTGCTCAATTCTTACCTACAAAATCGCTCATTCCTCATCCGTCAAGAAGACTTCCTCTCATCACAATTCAAAATCGAAGCAGAAGTAACTCAAGGAAGTGATTTATCACCAAACCTCTACAACATTTACACAGCTGACATTCCCAAAACCGAAAATACACTGATAGTTACTTACGTTGACGACACGGCAATTCTCTCATCCCATTCCGACTCCACAATAGTATACCAAAACCTCCAAAAACATTTTGATAATATTTCAAAATTGTCAACCAAGTGGAGAATCAAAATCAATTCAGAAAAGTCCTTTCACATCCCCTTCACTTTAAGAAAATCTGTCCTACCTATATTATAACATTTTTATTAATGGGTAGGTAATATCAACTCTTTTCAATCAAAAATATGATACAATTAATATATGTCCATATATTTAAGTAAAGGGATGTAGATTTCACCTAGAAAAAATTTAACACATAAATACCCAACTTCTGGGGCTTAGTACTGATATTGATTTTATAATATACTGTTATTATAAGATGAATGGTATATATAAAAAAAAAAAAACTTATGTTTAAAAACAATTTATTGGACTTCCCTTCTTAAATCCACAATATGTTGAAAAATGTGAAAAATGTTTTACTAAAACCACAAGAATTGGCGAATTATATATTAAAATCATGTTTAAAAATGACGCTGACTTTCTACTGAAAATATGGACACAATACGAATATTTATCATCGATATCACTCGTATACTCGTAATTGCAAATCTTTCCGTAAAAATTAAACGATTCATTTAATTCTTCTCGTCTAAATATTTGTAATTGTATATATATTTAGAAAAATATAAAAATTGATACTTATGTAGCTTAACAAAGTTAGTGCTCAAGAAATAGATCAGAGATTGAAAAAGAAGGAAATATTAAAAATAAAATGTAAACATTTTAACTAAAAAGAAATAACTAAAATTTAATTTGTGAGGCAATCGTCGTTCGAAGTTTACCTATTTCAATGTAGACTTACAAGCTATAATAAGTAACGAAATAAAATAGTATATAAAAATATGCTAATAAAATAAAACCAATATTATAATATTAATGTTGGTAAGTATGATAAATGGAAAGGTAAAAAAAACATGGGATGCAATTTACATGTACCCAAAAAATATTTGGGACGCAACTAACATCAAAAAGGCGCATGGAACGTTATTTACAGTCATCTTAATGGGTAACCATAAAACTTCGTTGTGTCCATATATTTTTAAACGCTCGTATTGCACTTACATAATTCGCTAGGTTTACAATTAATAACAGCGATTCGAACCCGGAATCGGATGACACAACTAATCGTTAAAGTCTTCATACCGTTAGAATTCGCTATAATCTCGACGACTAAAACAACGTAGTTTTTTTTAGATTGAATCGTATTAAATCATAAACAAACTCTAACACTTTCCGAGTAAAATAATTTTCATTTATTATTATTTATTTTACCAATATGACGATGATCATCATTACAAAAGTGGGAAAACATTTTCTCCTTCCAATAAGATCGTCGATAAAACAATAAATTAACAAATACAACACGTAACGCAATACGTATGAATATTGAAGACTACAAAACGTAATGCGACAAAATAAGTGGTGGGGGGGAAGCATAAGACTTACACAATATTTACGTGGTTACCGACCGTTTTGCTTCGCTGAAGTACGTAACGCTATAACATAATCTTAGGGAGCGGGGGCGGGGGAAAAAAAAAAATAACAATGATCCGATCTGGCCGATACTGAAACGTGACTGTACGATGTCGGTCCCGGGGATCGGCAACTCTGCGGTCGACTGGCACGTCAAAAGTAGAAGTCGACGAAGCCGCTTCTCGGTCGTCGGACCGCACGCTGGTCGTACCCGACGCCGCGCAGGGCCACGACCAGCCGGTCGTAGAGACCGTCGGCGCGGTACGACCGCCCGTGCTGGTTCGAGCCGTGCAGGTACCGCGCGCTCGACGGCATCCTGATGATGGACCGACGGGACCGGAGCTTGACCGCCGCGGGACGGGGACACGTGGACGACACGAACGCCGTCAGGCACAGCAACAGCGACACGACGACGACGACGACGACCAGTGGTAGTCGGGCCATGACGCGGATGAATCGGAACTGAATGCTCGTCGTCGGTGTCCGCGGTCGGCAGTGGCGACGCCCGACCACCGTCACCCGACACGTTGTTGTTTGTTTTCGGTGCCGGAACGTTACGACGTGGTGCACGTGCACGCTCGGCGACCGCACGACCGCGTTCGAAAAATTCCCGAAACGGTACGCGAGTAAATCGCGTCCGTTCGAACGTAGGGTCAGAACTAGGGGGTGGAAGACGGGCGTTCGTCCCCGGGCGTACAATTTTAAAGGGTGTAATTTTTGTAATCATTAACAACTAATTTGATAGTTTTAAAACTTCGTTAAATACTGATATCAGGTTAAAACTCAATAAATACGATTGTATATTAAATATTACAAAAAAACGGTCGAGAAGAGTATTTGATTATTGGTCTATGATAAGGCGTAATTTTAACATTTTCCTCGGGCGTAAAAATTCCAAGTTCCACCTCCGTTCGAACGCATTTCTTGTTCGTGAAAAAAAGTAGGTACCTATCACATCCTGTAAGGTTCTCGTGAAAACGGCGAACGGGTATAGCGCCCAGATCGTATTTTAACGTGTTCATATCCGTTAACGATCTCACGGCCTGAAGAGCAGGAGTAGTACGATAAATATTTTTGATCGTACGTTTAAAACCTAGACGGACGTTTTCGAGTGGTTTTTTTTAACCAGTTATTATTTTGTAGTCAGTACGTATTGTAAAACGGAAAACATTCGAATGCACAGAATCAGCACAATAACATTTCGATACGTATAACTATATCATCCATAGTCGGTTTCGTATTATCGCGCGTATGCGGGTAAAATATGTCTCCGGAAGATTATAAAATGATTTTTATTGTTTTAAACTTCGATGGTGCAAACACAGCCTCGGAGAACACGCACTATTATCTCGCGCAGACGGCAACCCCAGTATCTACTACAGTACATTTTATCTAATTTAAATATTAACCAGGAAACAATACCAATAATTCAAAAATGATATATAGGTACCAGTACGTGTAGTATATTAAGATTCCCGTAAATATATTCCTTATTCTATGATTTATCGTACCATTCTAGATTCCATTATCCGTATAATAGCTTGAGCTATTTTAATTATTATTTTATTTGTTTTTATAATTATCAACTTCATTGATTTCAGTACTTGTAGTTCGAAAATACTATTTTATTATTCAATACTGGTAATACGTTTGTTATTTTTACTATTCGCTTATATTATTTTAGCGATGTTTCAATGTTAAGTTATTGCGTAAACAACGAAAAACCTTCATTAGAATTGATGCCTTTCCTTGTTTGTAAAAACAATTTGAATATTGTCGAGTAAATAGAGACGTATCGTATAATGTAAGATCATTCATGATTTGATTAAGGCGTTGCATATATCGATAGAATTGATCACTACCACATTAACCTATCAGGCTACTAGTAAATTCTGTTGACTCAGTAAATAAATAAACCTTTAACTTTCAAAAGCGTCTATATTATTTTCTTATCTATTTTATTTCGACTAAAATAAAAAAAACCAAATACACTACTCAAAGCGTAGAAACATTTTACTAGCCATTATTTTATCGCGTTATAAATAGTATGCCGTTTATACATTGCACTCATACGGAGGTGCAGTAATATGAAATATAATAAAAATATATGAATGCACGTTGTGTATATAGTAGATGAAGAATAATTTAAAAGTTTAATTTCATTTCTTTATGTAAATCGTTTTTACTTTTTTATATCGTTTTTATTTTAGTTTTTTTATTTTTTTTTTTATTCATTTATTTATTTAGAAAGAACGACACGTTTGCGATAAAACAAGTGACTTCCGACCTTCCGCATATTATTATAAAGTCACCCTTCAGTTTGCGCAAAAGTTTCAAAATAAATATATTATTTCATTATAATACCATAAGTGTTTCACTCGAAATACCGAATCACACGGTTGTTCAAAAAAAAAGAAAAATGTTGATTACAATTGTAAAAGATATTTATGACTTTGACTATTTCGCTTGGATACCCTTCTTCCCCTGCTCTTCGTATATGATTTATTTAATCTACTACTGTAGGGTATTCGCTGCTATGTTTTTTTTCCCTCCGTCAACCCCCACTAAGAATTAGGACCGCTGGGACGACAAATCATTGAAATGTAAGACAGCAGTTAAACAATTTATACGTATATTATGCTTTTCATGTAAAAAAAAAAAAGCGTCAACAGTTAGTTATGTGGAACAATAAATTATCGTCAGTGGAAGCGTTCCACATTTGTATTAGTTTTCTCTTTTACAACAATTAAAAATTAAAACAAACAAAAACATACAAATTAAATAACTATAATTAATTACTATTACGAGTCGACAGTTAATGTTTAATAAAGTCAAAAAATTAAGTTTTACGGACTTGTACGATTTTTACATTTTTTCTGGCACTTGTTGTGCAGTTTACATGTTAACAGTTTTATGATTAGAAACAATATTTTTTAAAAACACGAATTAAAACCGAAACCATTTTGTTAATGTATTATTCATTTTGAGTTGAATATTTATAGTACACAAATATATTTGAAAATAACAGTTAAATCGAAAATTATCTGTTGTATTTTTATAAATAATTAAATCAATATTGTACATCAGACAATTTTTTCGATCAAATATTTAATATTTTTAAATTTAATATATGCGCGTTTGCAATTTCGCGGTCAATTGAATTTAAATACTTTTGAAGAGGTTACGCGGCAAGAAGATTATTCGATTACATTATTTTGGATATGGGATTTTATGTTCAACAATATTTATTGGTTCCTTCTAGCTTTTTTGAATATTTATATATACACCCTTCTTTAAGTTAAAAAAAAAAAAAAAAAAAACACTATTTAGTTTTAAAATTTAAAAGAAAAATTACTCATTCAGTTATTTTCATATAATTTCTCGTGTATCGTGAAAAACTTAAGGCGATATTTTGTAGATTAATTTAAATTGTGTGTTAAATAATGAAACCATAATTTTTCCCCTACAATAGTGGTAGGTTGGTTATTGTTTTAGATTTTGTTATTTTTAAAAAACCCGCCAAGCATTTAAATAACGATAAACACAATACATAATTAAAAATAAACCATGTACATTTTATATTAAACTATCGCGTATATGAAAATATAAGCGTTTTCGTTGCGACCGTTACATATAATATCCGGTGTAAATTAGTTGAGTGTGAGTTTTTTATACGTGTGCGTAATATTATAACAACTTGTGAATTCTATTCAGTGAGTGCGTCGTTGTGCACTGCAGTGCCAGAACTTATTCTCGGCCATCAAACGCACAACAAATGTCATATTATTATTATTATTATTATTGTTTGCCTAAAGTGGCTTACAAATTATGTTGTGGAAATAAGACGCCGTATAATCGTATACACAATATACGTACCTACGTAATCGGTATTTTTATGCGCACAGTAAAATAAATACAACAGCTAGGTACAGTTAGGTATGCGTGGAAAAATAAAATGATGTGCTGAATTCAAAATGCAAATCAACGCAGTAACGTTGCAATGTGTGCTTTGGAAGAAAGAAACAACAATTTCCAGGGACGACAGTCGAAATGACGATTGGACGATTACGGTTGAAAAGTGTTCAATAAATTTGTTATAAGATTATAACGATATATTTGATTTATGTGACAGGGTTAAGAGTTTGGACTGGCCACGTTCTACTTAAACAAAGCATTTCAATTAATCGTTATCCATTTACATTTTGTCCGTTTTCGTTCGTCTGTACGCTCTCGAAATTAATTTAAATTTTGAACACATTATACAAGTTGAATGCAGATAAGCGTATTACGTTGTATAATATACAATGCAATAAATACAATAATGGAAGTCGTTATTAGATACGTTTTGAATTGCTCAAGGAATATATTAAGATCGTGGTTTGCAAAAGGCGTGATATAACATTAATTTAATGAAATATTTTACTCTGAACTAATTATATATTACTGTTGTTACTTTTATTAATAAAAACTGTTGCCTAATGTTAATATATTGAAATCAGCAGTGAACTAGCGATGTAAAAATATTGCTGGGTTTTAACGATAACTTTATAAGTCCTAACGATTCGATGTTAAAAGCAGATGTTATATTTAAATATTTTTCACCGAGGGCGAGCAATTTAATATACAAACTTCGTACCCAGTAATAATAGCGTCTAACAAATATTAATAACATTGTTACAAAGCGGATATTTATTTTACTTTTTTTTAATTTTTTTTTTTTCCCCGTAATAAACGCTTGCACAAAAAGAACGATGTGCTTCTTCGTAAATTGAAGGTGAACGGTTTTTTTTTTCATTCGAGGGTCCGCGAACGAGAGCCGCCTACAGTATTTTAATAACTTTTCCCTTCATCGCATCTAGCGAGGTTATTCAATTTTCGTGCTTTTTTTATTATTATTATTTACATTTTTTAAATTGATGTTTATTAAGCAATTAGAGGGTAGTCGCCGAGCTATTTTGTAATAAAAATATATTTGCAATTCAATTAGCCGGGGCAAGATTTTTTCGGGGTCCAGCCTCTGCTGTCACGCCCTTCTTCCCGTTTCGAAAGAAAGGATTGGACCCGTGTTTACATTTCACCAGGAAAAATATTCGCCTGAGAAATAAAACTGCTTGTCCTGCGGCGAATTAAAGTCGTTTATCAGATAATCAAATTTGAGATATGAAATAAAAAATCTAAATACACCGAGGAGGGAACTAAACAAGGGTGATGATTGAAAATTAATAGTTCCATTATAAATGTTTAAATTATTTGGTCTTGTTAAATCATTTATTACGTATTGTTATATTTTTAAAAAAAATCAATGATTTATTTTATATTTTTGAGATCATCCTTATGATTTGAGATGAAAATTCGAGAAAATGCATACTCGTATAATTTATATAGGTATATAATATATATAAACTATATTTTTTTTAAAACAGATTTTACTCAAATTGAATTACATTTTAAAGTGGAAATAAAATACTAATAAAATATCCTTAAGACTTGTTGAAAAGTTACATAGTTGAAAAACTCATAGCATAAATCGGATTTATCTGTAAAGCATGCGTGTATTGCATTAAGCATATATTACATAAATATACAGATACGTGGAAAAATAATAGTGGCATATGAAGACATTTAACGTTGTGTGTGTAATTATAATCTATATTTTAATGATAGTAAATTTTCACATATATAATGAAAAACAAAAATGCATAACGATGAGAGAATTGTAAAATAATAGTACATTTTCTATATTGTTTGACTCGATTGACGATAATTTTTTGGAAATAGTTTTTCATTGTTTTCAATAAAATACTTTATAAGTAAAATATTTTGTGCTTTACTCTTAAAGATACTCTTAGTTGACTTTATGATTATAACATCCATAGTGTTAAGAGTATCGTTGTTCGTCCATTTAGTTACATTTCTTTTGCTCTATTTTTTTTCTTAATAAATCTCACAAAACTTCTTCATTTTTTTTAACAACCCGACGAAGTTTATCGAAATATCATCATATTAGTATGTTTGCTGGTTAGGTTATATTTTTATTATCATCACGTTTTGCTCGTGTTTTCACCAACAAAACAAATGCTATGGGGACGGAAAAAAATATTGTAGAGGCGTAACCGTCATTGGATTTCTATAGATTTAATATGAATAACGAATGCATGGATACACTCGAATGTAATACAAATGAATTTTAGAATAAAAGATCGTATGATAACGTGAATTAAGTTATTCGTACACACGGATAGCGGGTCCGCTATATCGCACTTCGTGGGATGTCATCGTCGGTTTCGATAAAGAGTCGTAAAAAAAAATAACTCATAAAAACTTGCAACGTGTGCATGCGTGACTGACAGTTGTTCACTGCAAGACGATCGTACGAGTTCACATCATGATTCGCGAAAGCCGGAGATTTTGTTAACTATTTATTTATCTAGAAAAAAATTTTACTACTAAAACATATTTTCTTATCATCAAACAACTGCAATGCCATCATTGCTGTGGACGTAGAAGACACGTGCGTTCAAAATGAAAAACGTTTTGGTTATTCTGTGTCGGTTAGTTCACGCATTAAAGGAATAAAACATTTAATCTGTGTACATTTGAACATGAAACATGATAAGAAATGCATCACAATGAATAAATAGTACATTAAATTTAAACTTTTTTGTCACATTTTAAATTCTAATATGTAAGCATTGCGTTGTATTGATACAAAAACGATATATTATAATTCTGAGTTAACTCCGACGGCGATGTGGTTACGGGCAATAACGCACCGGAAATAGGAACCACGCGGTGTTGGCGAAACCACGCGTTACTCCCGTCCTGAAACGTTTACTGCAACCTGACCGCATACGATATATTATTATATTTATAGGCATTTTATTTAATATTATATTGCATGTAGATGAAATTAAGACTTAATGGCATGGGCCGTCCACGCTATCAGCTTTTGAAACCGAACCGTCCGCTAAAAAAATAAATAATAGAAACGTTATTGTACACCGTATATCATACGCGTCAACGTATACACGGGTTTCGAGTCCACGCGAAAAGGGTTTACCGAACAAATAAAAAGTAAAGTAAAAAAATAAATAAATACTACTGTGCATTGTAAAATGGAGAGAACACAATGCGTATTATGTTAGCGAGTGCTATGTCCACTCTTTGGATATTTGTGTACACTCACGTGGTTAACATTCACACGTGTAACGTGGACAGACGTACTACAATAAAGGGTAATGCTCGACCAAACAGCCTCGGGGGCAGTATACATATACTAAACACGGAACGGGCAAGGTTTTCGTGCAGGGGGAAGAAGATTTTAGTAGGGCAAAAAAAAAATAAATAAATAAATAAATAGTTCGTCACAGAAGGGGACAAAGACCCCTACACCTATTTCGTAACTCCGCTATTTATAATAATGTACACACACGCGCGTGCAACGAGGTACAGCGAAAAACATAAAGTATAATGACATAATATACATATTCATAATATTGCTCTTAGTCAACTTCTAAACATGATAGAAGGAAAAAAAAATCCAATAGACTCTTTACCATATCCCTGTGTCCCCATGTGTTTATCCCGCTGCCCCTATTCAACCAGAGTAAATACAATTAATACAATAGACACAGTACATACACACACACACACACATATATATATATATATATATGTAAGTATAATTTTCAACATGCATTATATTATGTACCTATCCAAGAGTCCCGAGTTCTCGAAAATGATGCTTTAGGTTTCAAGGTTAAAGTTCTATCCGCAAAATAAATTGAATGAATTCACGTGTTTTAAATGTCAATGTAATAAATAAATAAATAAACGTGTTTATTAATATATAATATATACGTCGCGTACAAAATTTATGTTAAGCTCGAAGTATTATAATATTTTTAATATATAATCAGTTTGGAATAAAATAGGAAGTTAATTGATTCCACCAAAACTACCTGCTTAGAAAATGAAGGGGGTTGATCATCCCCCTCCCACTTGTAATATTTGATCACATGTCTAAATTTTATAAAATTATAGTAACTATTTAATTCAATATAAAAATAATACAATTGTATTTGTATTTAAATATATATTTACCAAGACATTGAATACGTTTCTACCAATTTTGTGTCAAATAAAATCTGTATCCAACGATCCATACTTCAAGTTATATTGTTTTTATGCCAATATGTATAGATTCTTCAAAATCGAAAACTACTTTTTATGGAGTGAATAATAAATTAATTACTATACGTTTTTCCACGACACATTCAAACGATCGTACAAATGTGCCTTCACATTTGTCTGAAAGTAAAAAGTTTATAAGTGAAATATAATGTCCGTTCCTGAAAATTTGTGTAGTAAAAAGTGGAATATAATATTTTGATATTGAAAACAGTAGCCAGGGGAGTCGATACAAAAGCGGCAAAATCGATATACGCCCATAAAATATTCATCATTACGTATTTACAAAGTCAATAAAATCGCGACTGAAAATGAAAAAATAAAGGAAGGAATATGCTGAGAAAAATTAGTTATTTTACACAGACATAATTTATTTTAATAGGAGTTATTATTTAAAATTAATTCTTATTAGACATAATATGTTAAGATATATATATAATTTTGTTATTATTTTTTATTATTATCCAAAACTAGACTATATCTTCTACCAACGTCACAAGCTATTATGTTAATCAAAAATTATAACACATAATTTTAAAACTAATTTTAAAATTATTATTATATTTTTGTATATTTATTATATATATTATACTTTATATTACGATATAGTTATGATCATAACCCTATAGGGTTCAAATATTTATTGTTTTTTTTTTTATAAATGAATTGTATTATATTTTATACAGTTTGATCGATTTGTGAAATTGCTGACCAAAACGCGTACAGTTGTTGCATTTACAAGAAAGTAATTTGAAAGTGATTTCCTAGAAATATGTTTAGAGTGATAAAAAAATCAATAAAATATTACTGCTTATAAATATAAGTATTACAATTCATTTTTATTAAAAAACGTTATTATGACTTCATAACATTTATAATTTGATTGTTTAGTTTGGTAACTTGAGTACAAGATTGAAAATTAAATTCTCATAAATCTAACTGGAGTAAAATAATTGTTTAACAAATAAATGAAAACCTGATAGTTTTTAACGGACTATAACCCAGTGACGGTTATATTTTTCGCTTAAGGAAACCCCATAAATAAAAGAGGGATGAAAATAATTGTTTTTTATACAAACACGACTACACTTCTCCCTTAAAAATATTAAGATTAAGAAAAAAATGTGAAGTACATAAACACTTATAATGTGAAAATGTAAAAAATCACAAAAAAGAAATGTATTACTGTAACCTATTCATAATAATCTTAATTTTTTTTTTTAAATAAAAAACTTTGTATAGTTTTTGCAACCACACAATTATTTTGATAAACATTGTAAACGATCCAATAAACTGTTAGAAAAGAGCCATTAGTATAGCCGAATAAGTCATTTCGAAAAGATTTATTTTTTAATAGGAATACATTTAATAATGACTTATGATCGATAAAATATTATACAAGATACTCAAAAATTAGAAAACTGGTCAAATTCTTGTCATTGAGAATTTTTTTTTGAGTCATTGTTATGACGAATAGTATCTAGGCAATGGAAAATTTTCAAATTTTACTAAAAAGTAAGTCATTTTACATTATTTTTAAAAATACCAGTACATATAAGTTATGAATTAATAATTTTTTGATTATAAATATAAATTAACTGTTTTATACAACCATATGATATAAATTAATGTTAACTTTCTTTGTACCTTCGTATCAAATCATTTATGACTTAAACGCCGTTTTATCCTCCTGAGGGGGTGAGACCCGGGAACTCCCATTGAAAATACGCCACTAAATCTAGGAATGTTGCACGCACGGTATTTCAAACGTATGTTATGTAAAAAACATTATTTTACGTCAGATGTAATAACGCAGTGTATTAAAATCGTGAGTTATCGGACAATTAATTCTCAACCGAATTACGCATATAATCATAAAGGAATACAATTATACGTAAGTATATAACATACGAAACTACTTCGTCCGGTTCCGGCGACCATATATATACTATACAAGTATGTACAGGGAGCAGTGCGTTTTCATTCAAGACTAAACATATATATGCATGTTATATGCGCTGCAGACATTCCAGAAACAATATAATATGAGCTTTTGTATGTGACAGTGCGGTAGAGGTTGTGTAGTTATATATTAAAACCACCAATCAAGAACGTATTGTGAAGCACATGCGGTGACAGGTATAATGATAATAATAATAATAATAATAATAATACTTTGGTAAATTTGTCAAAGACTTAACTTTCCGCGAGGATAGAAAGTCGAACCACTTGAATTAATATTATGCACTCGACTTTACAATCGCACGTCATCGCCACCGTCATCGTATATTCCATTAAAACTTAATCATATGTCTATAAAATATCTACATTACATAAGTATATACGAACTCCTCGTGCACTATTGGTACGTATAATTTTATACTTACGAACCAAATCGGTTTCAAGCCGCTTTTTTTCAATTTTATCATTATTTTATGGGATTTGATAAATTCTATAACATATATATGCCAAATAATTTTTTTAACTTAATATATTGAATATGTTTTTTTTTTTACCAGAACGACGCAAAAATACAATCAGTCATGTATAATATTATAATATAATAATATATATATATTATACGCCTTGACTAGTTCCTTTTGAACGAAAAATAAAAAATAAATTTTTTTCTCTTGATAATTGAAGGGTCCAGAGCAAAAATCAGGTTTCTCCATTTTTTCTACAAAAAGAAAAAAACTGAAGATAGTTAATTATTGCATCTAAACAAACATATTTTGTTTTTCCATAGTTTATTAGTATAAAAATATAAGATGATAATGTATTCATAAATAACACAAACCTGCTAAGAATTATAGCTATGAATTAAAGTTATGTTTTAAAACATAGTATAATATAGATTGATAGTACAAATATTACTCCAATTTTATAAAAATTGAATAAATAAAACAAAATATGAATTATTAGATTACAGTTGTTTATTATTATATTTTATTTTTAAATAAAATATCTTTTAAATACTATGACAAAATAATATAATAAATTATAAATAATGTTATTATTATAATGTTATGTTAATGTTATCATTATCTTCGAGAACATCAAATAAAACAGTTCCGTAGTTTTGCAATGACAAAACAATATTATAAATACTATATAAATAAATAAAAATTTAACTGATTAATTAAAACTATACATTTATTATAACAGAAATAAGAAAATAAACTTAATCAATTATTTATTAAAAAAATAATATGTTAACATAACAGAATTATATACCATAACATTTAAATAATATCATCACACAACGTGCCATGTACAGTGTTACTGATTGTTTCGGTACAATAACCGGGTATCTCCCGCGGAATCTGGTTATTGCACCGAAATCTGAAAACCAGGTGACTATGCTACTTTTGTGTGATATTAAGGCGCCTTCACATCCAAGGTTTGTAGATAATTATCGGTAAACTTTAATAATTTCACACTGCATCGTGTCATCCATAAAATCATTGTGTAATTTTTAGATATTTGAACGATTCGGTTCGTTTGGATCACGTCATTCAAAAGGCTTCTTGTTCATATGATTCGTTCATATCGATAATTTCGTTCATTGAACGATGAACAAACTAAAACATAATTACTTCTGCATAAAACCGGATAAAATATCATTCCATCGTTCATTGGTCATTCCATTGATCGAGATTATGATCTCGTTCATTCCGTACAATGCCGTACACTCAAACGAACGGATTTTATTTGATTTTCGTTTTGGAATGATTGAATGTATTTCGTGATTAAGTCATAACCGATTTACAATTTATGTATTTATACCTACATAATCTAATTTAGAATATTGTGCGTATAATTCTTAGATGGACAAAAATGTTTTATCCATGAACGATAAGATTAGCTAAGATAATAAAGATTTGAAATTATAATCTATAAAATACAATTTATTTTAGCGACTTGCAGTAGTGGAGCAGCTTTTCAAACTTTATTTCCGTGCAATGAAATTAAAAATAAATGTGTTAAGGGGCCTCACCACGTCTTTTTTTAACAAAAACTACTGTTTCTAAATTCAACGCTACGTGTCGACAATTATCAGGATTTTCATTTTGGAAAAAATTACGGATTCTCCATAATATGTACAAAGGAACGATCGAGCCACATTTTTAATTTTTGTAATTTGAATTGCCTAACCTACTTGAAAACAAGTTTGGTAGATCGCGTATGACATCACTACCTATTTTTTTTACTAATCAAAGTTATGTATGACAAAGCTTTAAGTATATCACTAAATCTTTCTTTAAGGGTATAAACCATATTTATCTGTATCTACCTGTCCAGGTAGGACTGAATGTTTTCAAAGTGATATCTGCCATAGATTCTGAGAAAACATTCAACTTTTCCTATCGTACAAGACTCAATCCACAAAACGATTGTAGATATTTTGCACATTTTCAAAAAACTGAGATATTTCTGATTGTTCTTGCTCGTTTCCTACCGAGAATCCTGTCGCTATCCGTCGTCGCGTTTTTATTTTCAAAAAATACACGACGACCCGTTATCGTATGTTGCTTGACGATGAACGGGTAAAATAATATTTTTACATAACTTTAATACACAAACTTCTATACTAACTTGATAAACTACTCACCGAATTTATCATCGAGAATGATGAAATCTGGTGGAAGTGCTCATATCATACATCCATCACGTTTTCGGTCGGCAAAAAAATATTAAATACTTGCTGGTTACTATTCTTACTATTTCTTCAATAAGTAAAATTTAAATAAATGAGAAGACATAAAAGTTAAATATAATTAAGAGGAAAAAAAAACATATACTGTATTTTTCACGACATAAACATTTTTAACATATTAGTTTAAAATTAAAACATACAGTACCTATCACAAATTATAAAATACAACTAAATTGGTTAATTGATGTCATTTATTAACAATATTTGAAGTTTTTGCTTTAGCAACATGATGTAGTTATATTTATATATATTTTTAAAGATTACTACCTATTAATAAACATAATCTATGATTTCGTAAAATGAATTATTGAAACACGTCATATTTTGTAGAATATTGAAATTATTACAATCATTCTTGGCTGAGATTATTATTTTTACAAATAAACCAGATATTATAGAAGTAAAGTAGCATGTCAGTTTGATTAACAAATTCCCAATGTATTAAAATCATTAAAAAATACTATTAGAACTCTTTAATAATTCTCTATTTTTTTACATAAATTAACATGGGATAAAAATATTTATGACTATAGTTTAGTTCACTTTATGTAATAAAGAATATTATTTTTTAGAAGCGTAGCCAGGATTTTAAAATGAAGGGGACCAAACCCAAAATACCAAATAAACATAATTAACAATAAGTTTGTTAATATAGTAATTTTTATATTAAGTTTTTCGTATTTAATACATTTTATTTAATTATAATTACTTTTCAATTTATAAGTTTAATTATTTTGACTAATCTAACAATAAAAGACGTTGATGAGATTTTGAAAAAAAAAAGGTTTTCATTATTTATTTCTACCAAAAATCAAAACAAATAATTGGTTTAAGTTAACGCAAGCTTCTATTTTTGTTCATATCAGTTTTCTTTTGAATTGAGGGCCCCAAATCACGAAGGCCTCGGTGCGTCGCACCTACTGTACCACTGCTACGATGATATTTTTCATTGATTTCTACGTGTTCTTTGATGGCATTACCAATATCGGTTATCATAACTTCAAATTTTGCTTTTGCTTTATTAACATTCTCTTTTTTACCAACAATAGTTACAATTTCATTAGTGGAATCAGTTTCAGGCGGGAAAATTATTCTTGTGTTCGTTAAATATCTGATCTGGAATCCAAGTATAAAACCATAAATGAACACATTGTACCCTTATATTAAATTATTTTAACAACATACCTTTTTAACATTGACTCCATTTTTTCCAATTAAATATTTGTAAAACTTCGGATTTACTTTCAAATCGAACACATATTTATGAACTTCATCAACCATTGTCTGAATTTGTGTAATAACATTTTTAACATCATCTTCAGGTCCTTTGATAACTATAGTCTATGAATAAAAGTTTAACTTTAAAATAACTGTTTACTATTTTTTTAATAGATTACACAATCGTTTCCAGCTCAAAGAGAGAAACTGCCAGAGGCCAGGTTCGAATCGATGTCTGAGCGTATATCACGCGTTTAATAACTTATACAATTAGTTAAATTGTCATTTTAATTTATAAGTTTAATAAATAAGTATATTCTTACATTATCTCCTTTAACAGATGGTAAATTCAATGTCACATTACCACCACAATCTTCTTTTATAGATTGAATGAATTTATTCCCAAGATTTACAATGACATTTCTAACTTTAACATTTCCCAACACCATTTCCTTTGTTATTATGTCTCCCTAAAAATACAAGATTGATAAATTAATAATAAAATTGAAAAATGAATAATCTTTATAAAAACCAACTATTTCATTTTGTATTTCTTTTATCATATCATAAGCGATTAAAACTTTTCTTTTATTTCCAATGACTTTAATAACATCACTATTGTCTCCTTCACGTGGTAAAAAAATTCTCGTATCAGTCTCTTCTCTAATCTAGAATATTAAATTATATAAATAACAATATTTCTAAAGGTCGAATCACAAAAGTTAATAAATAATAATTACCTTTTTAATAAATACTGCTCTCTTTCCAGCACTAAGTTTGTGAAATTGTTTAAAAATAGGAATTTCCAACACATAGTTGATTTCATCCAATACTTCGGCCAATTCAGCTAATGATTTAAATGCTTTATTTACATCATCGTTCAAACCTCGTATTTTAACTAAATTATTTCTAGCCTCGACTAAAATATCGAACCAAATATTATTTATTAACATTCAAAATACAAAAAAAACAAACATATTAATACTATTAATACTATTAATTACCTGGACTGGGGAATATAATTTGAACATTAAATATTTTCTGAAGTTCTCGAACTTTTTCACCCTTAACTCCAATTATCGCTCCGTGATGACGTTGATCAATTGTTATTTCCTTTTCAATTTTACTTTTCAACTTCAACATAATTTCCTCCAATTCCTAACGAAAATTTTAATTATTACAAAATTACGAAAGAAACTATTTGATGAAAATTTGTTAAAATACCCGATTTCGTTAATACATAATACTTGTAATTTTTTTTCTAAAAAAAAACATCAGAAATCTTTTAAAAACTTTTAAACCTATAATATTAAAATTAAAAGTTCATTGAATTTGTATAGAGTTATATCAAAATTCAGTATTGAAATCCTCATTAATTTATTTTTTACTGTAAAAGTATAATAAAAATTATCAACATTTTAATTTAGAAATCGTGAAATTTTCAAATATTTATTAAAAGATTTATTTTTAATTTAATTAATAAAATATATAAACTAGTACGGTCACAATTAACCACTTTAAAAATAGGCATTATGTATTATGTCAATTTTTCTCCAACCTATTCATTCTAGCCATTCTTTTCGAAAATTAATTTACTTTAATTTGTTAAACTTAAATTTCGATTCATTAAAACATATTTTTGATTCATACTTGAACTACTTTTTTCGTAGAATCCTTTGTTCCAGTTATATAAATTATGTCAGCCGAATTTTTCTTACATCGTATTTGAACACGTGCTCCTGTACGTTTTTCAATATTTTTAAGATTAAGTCCTTGTTTGCCCAATAACGTACTTCGATATTCTTTTGGAAACGGTGTAGTAGTAGTTTTAATCTGAAATTTTAATGTTTTAGTTAAAATTGCTAAAAAAAAAATATTTTTTTATTTATTTATCCGTAATAAAACTATAAAATAACAAATGATTCATCAAACATTTTAAATTATTATGCACATTTATGTATTATAATATTAAAAATTAATAATAATAATAAATTATTCATAATTTGTACACAACAATATAATTTATATATAAATATTATTTTTATCAGTTTATCTTATTAATTTCAACCTGATTAAAACTTATTTACTTGAGTTTGGTCGATTGTGATAATCTTTTGTTTTGCTCGTTCAACATTAACTCTATTGCCGCTAATTAGTAAAGTCAGACCAATGGTTTTTGAAATACAAATCTCTATTCCTACATTATACTCTTTCCCAATTTTTATATATACTTCCTTAGATTTTTCATACTCTAATTGACTATTCCTGTCCCAATTTTGGTCTTGGGCATGTATAGTAATTATCTACAAATTTTACAAAATAAAAATTAAGATATTGTTTTATTTATATTTTAGATATAAATCAACAAAAATTTTCTAAACTATTACTATTCATACAGAAAAATGTTATTTAAAATCATAATAATGATTTTCTTTAATATGTAAATCATTCTATAATTTTTATGTTATTTTTTATTTAACTTTTGACACAAAATTATTATGGCTCAACAATTAAATCGTGTAAGATAACTAAGTATGCATTTTAACATCAATATACAACAATCATTATCATAAAATAATATTAGTAAAATATAATAATTTGAGATAATTATAAAATAAAAGTTAATTTTGATTGACCAATTAAAATTTAAAAGTAACGGATAACATATCAACTGGTTAAAGGCGTGATCATTTAAATGAATAAAGTATAAAAGAATTTGGGCTTAGGAGTAAGGTGATTACGTAGAAGAGCTGTAATTATAAAAGAAGGGAAAATATTAGATTTATTAATGCTAGAAAACCTGAGATAAATTGGAAAACGGTAAATCGTCCATAGGACTATTAGGTTAGGATATTATTAGAACCAGTGATGGAGGTGCAAGAACGCTTTGGATAGAGGTTTGATAAAAGGAGACGTGAGTACAATATTTTTATTTTGATGATTACAAGTGGGTTGTTTTGCGACGTTTAAGAATTAATTTATGTTTAGAACAACCTTTATAGTTGGAAGTATGATCACCCGCGCAAAAGCCGCACTTGGTTAAACTGCCTTTCTCTTTGATGTAACTGTTTCAGGAGTGATTTTCCCTGCGTTTAACACAGCGTGAAGAATGAAGGATCACCATCATTTCCGGTATGGTGATAGTAATAGTTAGCATAGAGTGACCGTAGCTATGTCATTGTAGACACCGAGGTGAATCACTATAAATCTTATTGGGTAATTCAACTTAAATTTTAGTGTGCAACATTGATGATTCATTAAAAATTTTTTTATCATTTGTATTTAGATTAATTGCAACAAAAAACAGCGGAAGCGTATGGCCATTTTGAATGACATTCGTAATTTTTTGCGGGAATCTAATTCCAATTGGGCATCTGATATATATAGTGACCTGATGTTTTTATATTGGTGGTAAACAATAGATTCTTTGGTTATATTATGAACGTCATAAGAGGTGTCGAGTTTGATTTCTTTGTCCACTTCGATCGAAAAGACAGCGAAACGATTAGGCGAAACTAATGGTTTAGTGTTTTTCCCCATATGAATTTGAGAATTAGGCTATGATAGCAGCGACTGTTTGGATTTGGTAGTAAGCGGAGAGAGTATGTTATCCATCTTGAAAGTGAAGTCGCATAAATATAATACCGTGAACTGAACTAGTTAAATTAACTTAAATAACCTAATAAAATAACTTAACTAAAATTGCGGTAACGGAACAGGCAAATTATAATTGCACTGACATGCGACCGTGTTACAAGTCAATATCAAACTGATCGTTCTAATACTTATTAGTTACTATTAAAATGGCGTGATAAATTACTTCGTTCACCGTTGAAGATTTTACATTACTCCGTTTTTTAAATGGTACAGTCCCAATTGTGTTGGAGGTCTTCAAAACTGGCAAAGCTGGAAATACAAGATCGTAGCTGTTGCCATTATTCTTAGAATCTCCAGAACTAGGTTGGTAAGACACTATTGACGCATTCTTCATTATTGTAATTATTGTTCTGAACAGGTACTAAATTACTTTCCTGAAACAAAATCTAAAAACTCTAAAATCAAAATACGAATGAATAAAACAATTTAATTCATTCGAATTCGATATCAATGTTTAACCAGTATTATGTTTCAGAAAGTGATTTGATACGTCATATAAATCAACTAAATGTTCTTCTATAAATATAAACAACTAACAAACTAAATTACCAATAGTTACAAACATGCAAAATATTATTTTATATCGATTAATAACAATTTTTTTAAGTCAGTATTAACAAACGGTAATCGATTGAAAAAATAAAATGTATAATATATATAATATAATAAAGTAATTTCAAATACACATTTAAAAGATTGTATTCATTTTTTGAATTAATATTAACTATTTTTTTTTTTCATATATTTGTTGAAAAATAGGTATATACATATATACAGGTTTAATACATTTTATGGCATATAATTGCATATTTTGACATTTTTTTAATGCATATTTTTATGAAATTCTGTTCATTATCATCCAAGCTCTAATGATAACCCAACCTCTCATTTGAAGGTAGCTTAGGTAGTTTTTGATTTTTGAGAAACCGGATTCTTTAACCAATATCTTTGAGTCTTGCTTAATATTCACGCCAAACGAAGTTTCCATAAACAAATTTGACGAACTCGTTTCTAAGTTCTTCACATAGGAGTATTCAGACTTCGATGGCCGAAAAGGCATATATTTTTATTAAATTGTTATACTAATTTTTTTATTTTTTTTTTCAAACATTTTTTTATTAATCATGTTCAAATATTCGCAATGATTGGAATAATTTTCAGACCAAAAATTATAATCATAGGCGTATTAAAAAAAAAAAGTACATTTATAATTAAAATAAAAATGCATACATCATACTACTGTACAATATTCTATTGGTACTGTCGGTATTTTATTGAGTACAGACCATAAGACTTTTTTTTTATATGGGTATGATTTTTTTGGAGGTACAGTCCACTGGGGGGGGGGTAGTTCCCACTCGTTCCCTCCTTTAAACACGCCTATGCGAGAAATGTCTAATCGTTTAAACGAACCAACCTTTAAAAAATAGAAATTATTTTTTACATCAAACGGTAATAATATAACGTATTTTTAAAAATGAAAAGTTAACAAACCTATTTAAACTAGAATCATTAAAATAACTATTACTCGTAAGTCGTCACTCGTAGTATTATCTACTTGTACTCGTATAAACTTTTATAAAACATATACGAACGCAGAGATTTTTTGTTTTGCATTTATGATACATTAATATTTAGCAACTAAATCACATAAATCAATCAATTATAATTTAGTCTTTTTATTATGATTTTAACAAAAACAACAACTATAAAAAATACGACAAATTTACGGCAAAGCAAATCTTCAATTATTATATTTACCAACAATATAAATATATTAAAATTGTTTTCTAATTTTTAACTAAAAAAAAAAATAATTTGCAAAAGTAATAGGTATAAAATTATTTTGAATATTTTTATTTACCCGTAAACACGATGTATAACAATCGATTTTATATTAAAACAATAATCGATATTACAAGTTTTATTTTTAAAGAAGACAATAATACTTTTGTAATATGCAGATGATATATAAATTATAAAGAAATTTAGTATACATTTAAATTTCAATAGGAATGAAAGAAGCATAATATTAAATAAATAATTTAACAAGGATTAAGAACGTTATCAATAAACTGACCATCATGTTGCCAGGTGGATTGTAATTAGCAACGATCACAATTCTTCCTGACTTGCCTTTCACCATTGCTATACCTATAGATTCCCTTCCACACAAGCTGGGTGAAATGTCCTGCAATCAAAATTAATATGAATTATACGTATCATTTAAGTGCTTCGATTATAAAATTGGATAAAACCGGAAATATATTATTATTATTATATATTGCGTTCTGATTCGCAGCATTCGCCTGACAGTACTATTTACACATAACCATTTAATCAATTAATTCTAATGATAAATTAAAAAACCAATATTATTGCCCAATGGATGGGCAAGTTAATGAAAACAATTAACTTTATTTGGTTAAGTTAAGTCAACATAAAAAACTTTGAGATATACGTCAATAATTAAACAACAACATATTTCTTTTTATAAGTTTAAAATTAATATAGAAAACAAATGTACATAATTCCATTAAAAATATATTTTTATATTGCCACTAGAATGTGTTACATATGTACGAATTGTGCAACTTTCAATTTTTCCAATACTCATGAAATATTTTGTAGAACACGAATCATATTCCCTCTTTGTACACACTACTGATAGTTATTTAATTATTTGATTTTAAATAGGTTTCTAATTGTATATACCCATGTACAAGTGCAAATATAACTATAATTTAACATATTATTTTTCAAATTAACTAGAAAATATAAAGTTATTCTATTGTATTATTAAACCAATTAAGTTATAAAGCCAATTAGATAATTAAAAGTTATATTTAAGTTAACAGGTTCGATAGTTCTTAAAATTTTAACCACTTAATGTCCACCTCTGATTTTGCCTACATCCAATATAAAAAAAAATCGCCTAACATATTGTATATTATCGTGATTGTTTAATACTAATAATACATTTACTTGCAATAGTCAACCCAAATCATTTTCGAAACCTAACCACAGGCCACAGTTATAATATGTGTATCTTCATCCTCATTCAATAATCGTCAACATATATAGTCGAATATATATTAGTATGTCACTTATAACATGTTGTGTGAAATAGTTTTATATATTTTCATGTTTATAAAACACTTTCGGATTAACTACGTCAAGTGATTGTTGTGAAGCAAAAGAAAAATGTGCATTTAACAATAACAATTTACTCCAGTGGAACATGAACACTGCTACAATATATTATAAGTACTTACTGTAGAACAACAATATCAAGTTTTTGTCAACAATATCAAGTCTTTGTCCACTTGAGCGCTTTACGGCACAACTATAATATATACGAATATCGAACAAAAATGTTAAATATTACATAAATATGTGCTAACTTATAAAGTTAAATTAACTATAACTTATAAAACTAATTAACTTAACTAAACTGAACTTATAACTAATAACTTTTAACTTATAACATTTAAGTCGTATCTATATGCATATAATACATTACAATATAATTTAATACACTTTATTCAACAAAGAAAATATATTACAATGAAATTTATATATTAAAACCTCTTTTGCCACAATTTCTTGTTGCAATTTCTTGCACTGTAGACTTGCTTACAATATATATCATGCAAAAATACGCATAATAATATGCAAGTGTATGTTCACATATAGAGCTTTTAATACACGTGAATTTACGTGTCTAGTGTTACGTGTAAAATCCAAAATAACCACGTAAAACCTTAACTTAATATTGTACTAATAATATTTTATTAAAACTTCAAGTGCATAATACAAAATTTCTAATTTTCATCATTATAAAAATGGATATATATTTGGATAAACACGTATTTCACGTATACACGTGAATTCCGTAACACGTTTTTTAAAAGCTCTGTTCACATATATGCTTGTATATTTTTAGTTTTGTATGTATTTAAATATTGTTTAGTTTCAAAAGTGATCTGATCGCGAGTAAAAGTGCTGTTTTTTTAAATTTTTAACGAGACTGTTGAATGGATCAAATAAAATAGGAGTAATTATTGTTTGCAATATGCTTTGAAAAGAAATCTTAGAAAAGAAGTAAGAAGCTTTAAAAAAAAAAATTATGGGTTCGACAGTGGATTAGTAGAAGAAATAGTGTTGGCGCATCAAATAGTTTGTTTTGAATTAAGAAATCACATTGATCACGTGGTTCACTGTTCGTGTTCGGGAATAAAATGGCCTAAAATTACCTAATTGCATTCAACTTCTGTCCGATGTGTTGGACTGCATGCAAGTTTGAGCATGCAAGAGCTTACATACGTATTATAAACGTTCACACTTGTTCAATTTTGTTCTTGTACGAGTAAAAATAAACATGGGCGAAAAAGCATACAAGAAATTGCAATAGTGTGAACCCGGTATTATAGATAAACAATAAATGTACTTATTCATCGCGGTCGTTTGCCGTTTATTAAATATTTTACAATGAAAAATTCTGCAAAATGTTTAAATTTTACCAAAATATGGTAGGTACACTAATAAATTGTTTGAACCGGAATGATAAACGTATTTTTTTTACGAACTGAAACGTTAAAAAAATTTTTCGTGAACCGGAACTGCGTTCCGGTGCGTTCCGGTCCATTCGAGCCCAGTTTGTTTCCATAAAGACTATTTAGTTATTGTAATTAGAAAAATGAATTCCAAATATAAAATAAAAACTAAAATTCCTTTATCGAAAAAAAAAACACAAAGGTTTCATAAAGGGAATAAGAGACCACTATGAACCAAAATAATAGAAATAATAATACAAATTACTTTGCACTGCAAACTATTTGCAGCTATTTTTTTTTTTTTTTTTTAATAATTACTGTTGTATATCAAAACATGGGTACCTAATTTTCGATAACTACAATTCAACAAACATGGTATACTGCAATAAGGATTACAATGAACGACTACCTGGATGATGGTGCGGAAAGAAGTGGTACCCGAATTGACGCCACACGTACACTCGGTGCATACTATTTGCGTCCGAGATTATTATCAGTTGGTAATTTGCGTCCCACCAAAAAAGATTCATAAAACATCATAGCCTATTTGCGTCCAAGAGTACCTTTTGAGACGGCCAAGTTATGTCCCAACACAAATATGTCATAAACATAGCATAATATAAGTATTACAAGTAATTAATTACATTTAAAGTTTTTCAAAGCATTCAATTTTAAAAATACGGCTCGAAAATTGATTGGCGACAACCGAACATTGTCATGGTACGTAATTAATTTTATCACGCTGAAACTCTATGTAGTAGCCGATAATATTAATTTATGGATAGTCGCAGATATTATACCATATACACAATTTATACTTACATGATTATTGTAACACATAATATTTATGGACGCATCTCGGTCATGGCTATTATAGCGGGTAAGAAAAATAATATGGTCGAGTTGCGTCCCCAAAATGGGACGCAAGTTACCTGTTGAATTTACTACCTGAAAAATGTACTTTTTTGGGGGACGCGAGTAGTAGGCAGCCCACACACTAATAATCATTTACAACTATAACACATAGATTTCGAGTGGCGACGATGTGATTAGAAATTACCTAAATTTTGATCATTAAATAAATGCTATAGGGAGGCCCCTTAAGTGTGAAAATAATAACTATTCCTAATGAACGTAATGAAAAAACAATATGTTTGATATTTTTGATTTTTGTAGAAAAAAGGACAGCATTAGTTAATAATGTTTATAGCTGTAAGGTTTATAATATACTCGTATTATACCCTTATATCTACATATTAAAAATTATATCATAAGTATTCGCTTCATCCAAAAAAATTAGAGACGTCGTTATACATACATATAAGCATATTATAATACTGCTCAACATAGAATATATATATATATATATTTCGAATTACTCAAGTAAGGGTTTGGTTTTATTCCGATGGCATAATAAAAGAGTATATTTCTATTAAACTCTGTTCAAGACCCCCAACATCGATCGTAAACCCGATGCTTGTTCCTACATATCTTGCACGCAGGATTTTTTTGATTTCCAACGATGACCATTGAACATAACATAATATTTATTCGAGAACGAGATTCAACGGTATAATAACATTTTAAACACGTTTTAACAAAATGTAGTACAGATTTGTTGTATTGCATGCAACATCGTGCTTATTATTACTATATACTTTACAATATCGCGGCGTGTTTGTAAAAAATAAACTTGCATAGTAAAGTTTTTATTCAAAATAAATGCATGTTTTCTGAATGAATTATACATAATCACTACACTTTGTGCATTGCGTACCGCATGTATATACGTAATACACCACTGATACGAATCGTGCAATATTTTCCGAAATAACATTGCGTCGTTTCGTCTCCCCATTTGGTTTTTATCGGACGAGTGTACCCGGTTCCGTCGGATTATACGCAAAACGATAATAATGCACATGTATAAAGTATTGTAATGCACTTGCATGGCCGTTTGGCTTGTTTCGATGTAATTTATTATTTCTCGGAACGAAAAGAAAAAAATAATACGGCCAAATATTTGCCAGCGTTTAAGTGTCGCAAGTCCTCTCTCGTTCACAAAGTTCACCGCGCGTTCAATATGCATTTATTATTATAACGAGAGGGAGGGTAAGTATATTATAATATATACGTATAACAGTAATAACAATCGAAAATACACAGCGCAGTGTTGCGTACGCGGTAGAAGTCTAATAATGTGGAGCGTAATTTTACCAAAACGATTTTCGCTACCCTCTCGCGATTACGAGATACGTATATATCTACGAGAATAAATTATTGTTTAATTTTTTTCTTTCTTTTTTTTTTTTATCATTATCGCAAAAGAATACGCGATTTCAGTGCGTCAGAGTGTTCTTCCGTCCTGTTCAAGTTACTCCGGAGACAATAACATTAAATTCCAGCCGCCACCAATCATTTCCTACGGGAAACGGTCTCTGACGACTGTACGACCAACACGCGCAAAGTCCAATTACGTATTCATCGGCGGCAAAAACGGATGCGTTTAACAAGCGGACGGCTGCGGGCGCCGTGCGCGGACGGGGAGATGTAATGCCGAGACTTTAGATTACCAATTCAAAACAAGCTCGTTTCTTCGCCCTCCACGTACCGTAAGCACGCACAATGGATACAATTACTCCGAAGAAAACCGATGCACCGCGCACGCTCCTAGCAAAACTTAATCACGTTTTTCCTAGCGTATCGTGTTATATCCTTATACAGAAGCGTATCCTGGGGAGGGAGTCCACGGGGTCTATCCCCTCGCAGTCCCGATATTTTTCCGTACCTGCCATTAAATGATTATCCTTCGATATAATTTCAATGCAAATAAAATACTCTTGATATGAAAGGCAATTTTAATTAAAAGTTTCTTTTAACTTTAACGTACAGAAATTGTATGAACAATTATTTACTATTGATTTTGGGTGAAGAGAACTAAATTATGGGTCCTTGTGTGTGTGTATGTGTGTGTGTGTGTGTGTGTGTGTGTGTGTGTGTGTGTGTGTAATACACACTGTGTATACTAATATTACGTCGGAACGCGAGTACGACACGCATTCGTAAACACGGTACAAAACGTGATAAGGTTTTCTCTGCAATAAGACGTATTGTAATATGTTTAATAACCAGATAATCGTTTCGTTTTTTCGCAACAAATTGTAATAATAACCGTTAATCCCGTGTGCAGTATTACACTACGGTCACACCAAGTTTTTTTTCCGTTTCATGTCCACGATGTTATTTTCAACAGAAGACATCTTTGGTATCTGTTGGTTTTCAATAAATGTCTTATTGCATTGTGTGACTTAAACATTAAATGCAATGCTTAACATAAGTTATATTCTAAATAATTTGGAGAAAAAAATCAGCAGGTTTGTTATTTAAAATTTCGGGTGCGAAACAATTCTTTTCGCGAGTTCTTAATCCTTTGCGAACAGCTGTCTTCGTCGAAAGAAACGGTTAAAGATAAACATTATTTTATCGGTCTCTGCGCAGCTGTCGTTCGGGTGGGCTTTTCCTTACATACGCATTTCAAAATAATAATAATCCCAATACTCCTGCACGAGCAGCCGTTGTACACTACGTCGCAGCCACTACGATCCCCGATAGTAATACTTTTACACACACGTAATTACAGTCGACAATAAACCAACGAAATCGTAACGCGAAAAGGGAACGTGTCAAAAACGAACCGCGGTGCACAATTTATTTATCGTATGGCTAAACATTACATCATTAACAAGTAATAGGTAAATACAAAACACAATAAAAAGGTAAATATATGTAAAACATAAAACATAGCTCGGTGACAAGTGATATTTTAGTATAGTGAAGTAACAAATAGCAGTAACATGGATAGTAATAATTTTAATATTTATCCATATATTTCGTCTCGAGTCAGTTGGCCCTGATAAGAGCCGTTTTGGTGTTGAGTGATGCTGTTGTTGTTGATAATGTTATTGTCGTAAACCGAAAGATCCATTACATAGACAAACTGGCCGCCGTCGTTGGTAAATCTTTTGCCGCCTAAAGCGTTGCCTGGGGTGCACTGCGTGGAAACGATTCACCTTTATATCCCAGTGTGCAATGGCCGTAGCAGAATGCAGCTATAGTACACGACATGGTACGTATGGTGATCACGAACATTTTCGGAGCTTTGATAGAGTCGCGATGAATGCACGTGGTGAGAATAAAACGTCCGCGTTGACTTGATGAACACGAGCACTTGCTTGCGCAACGGAAGGGTGACCGTTTTAATTAAACGGCTCTATAACGTATGTTATACGAATTTCGGGACTTAAACGGTAGTAAACGTCTCCCATTGTGCGCGGGCGTGAAGTACGCAGATGGAAAGCACTTTGTCGAACGAAATAGTATTTGGGTGTACGGCCGGGTTGCCACAAACAGCTGCTCTCGCCCCGCACGTGGCGATGGCGATGACGACGACTATGACGTTCTCGGACATTGTGCAATAAAGGTTTTAAACCCGAGCCAGAGGAACCGCAGCCGCCTCTGTGTACGTGTACGTGCGAACCGAACGCGCGCGGATCTTTCGACGGGGAAACATTTGAATAGGGTGTGTAAGTACACCGTTTCACGACCCATTAAAAAGGGACCCGACGACGGGGACAAAAAGTGCTTACGGTCCTTCGAACGGTCGCACCACTTTCCGGCGCCAAAACCACCGTGACTCCGGGCCGTACGCGACGAACCGCTTCGGTACTAGCACGGCGGTGCGCGTACGATTCGGTATACGAGTATTTAAATTTCACCCGCTGCCGTACGCGTATTACGTACAGAAAAGGGTTTAACGCCGCGGTATATACCGTTTACCCGCAAAAACGCGCGTTTCTCCGCGTGAGATGTCTCGCGAGATGTGTATTGCGTACACGGCGGATCTCGGTGCGCGCGGCATGTATATTGATGAGAACGGCGACGACGTGAAACCGTAATAACGTACGGAGAATAATAATAAAAATAGAAAATAAATGGGAAAAAAAAATAAATAAATAAATAGAAAAAATATGAAAATGAAAATGCCACCCCGGAAACGCGCCTTTGTCCCGTATGAGTTTGCGATGAATCGGGGTGGAAAATCTAGTACGTGCCCGCCATCCTAATGCGTTTCGCACACACGTGCAAGCGCGCGCACGTGAAAACACAATGTTTGCGTACGCGGCAAAGTGTCGTAGGTGATTTCGTTGCGGAAAACGTAATGACATTTTTCTCGAACGTCGTTCGGACGTCAAAAATCCACGCGCACGTTACGCGCATCTCGACGTACAATTACGTGCACCTAATCAAATCTCAGTGTATCGATAATCGTCTGCAAAACGATAAATATATATTATGTATATTATATGTATATTTTCCATTCTAACGTAATCAATTCCTTCTTTGACGATGAACCCTTGCAGTCGGTCTATGGCAGCAGTTCCCGCCCTTGCATTTCCTCCGTTCTTTATTTTTCATCTCTTTAGATCTTCGTAACCCACCAACCCGGCATCAAACATAACGCTTGCTTGATAAGTGATCATACGTTTCTGATCGTACTCCGATTCCTCCGTTTTTCCTACTCTTTCCTCAAATATTTTGTGATGTTTTCACCAAAAATTCTTTAATTATTCGTAATATTTTTCTAGATTCCCTTAATATTATATTATACTATAGTCAACCGTTTGGTATAACTAGGACGTATTGAAAACAATTTAGTAGAACGTGTGAGTTCTGTATCGTTAATCTGATACCGTTTAGAAAGTCGGAAATTCGGTGAAGTAAAAATATATGGAATTCAATTATTTCTTCGCATATATTTATTCCTAACACAGTACTGATTTTCAGAATCATAAACTTATTTGAATATATTATTTTCAATTTAGTTGTCGAATTTATAGTTGTAAATTTTATTTGTCTTGCATAATTAATATTATAAAGTGGTATCTACCGTTCAGTTTACGGGTGGAATACATTTTCTAACTACAAGTTTATTGTACGCCAATGAATTTTATTTCCATTATAACTATTGAAATATAAATTATATACAAAATTGAAATCCCGTATTTGATAAGAATTTCTGTTTTTTTTTTTTTTTTTTTATTTCCACTACAATCTCAATTTTCTTATAAATACTTAAATCTTAAACCCTGAAAAGATTTTAACACAACGTATATTATAAAGAGAATTTACACTGTTACGCGCATAGTGTACTTTTATAAATTATATATGTAATGATAATAAATTATACACTCGCATTAAAGCAAAACCGTTGTATAAAATATTTTTATAAACACTAGATACATACCGAGAAAACATTTGTTTGTCAATATAAGCCGAGGTTAATGTGTTGGAAATGGCTGTTCGAGAAGATTTAAAAATTTTTTCTACACAAATACATCGTAAAATATTAATTTTTCCCTTTTGTAGTTTTTTTCCTTATAAAACCCATTGATTATAATTTTATACAATACAAATTGTCGTTCTCATTAAAATTATAAATAAATATGATTTTTTTTTTTTTACATTCAAAATGTGTTGAACATAAACAACGATTTAATGTGTGAACTTCAACTTTAACCATCACTACGAAGTACGTTAATGTTAATACGTTTACTTACTGTTATAGCAACATACTCGACTGGCGTAGAGGAATACAATTTCCAACTCAATATCCGAGCCCTGTGTAGTTATTACACACACGACGTAATGGATTTAAAATGTATATATGTATCATGTCTATGTACAAAAGTACAACTGCAAGGGTAAGCAATTTAGTGAAAATAATTAGCTTGAGTTAGTTAAGTTGACACAAGAACGTTGTAAGCTTATAAGAAGAAAAATAATAACTTATTAAGTTTTAATACAGTTATACTAAAGTTAATTTAGTTTCCAATTTAGTCCTCTAGTCATCTGGATAAAATGAGAAATTACTATAGATAAACATATAAAATATGTAATAACTAATCACTTAGTCTAAAAGTTGACATTAATATCATATTCTAAACACTGCAGTATACAAGAACTTTTTCTTTATAATTCCACTATTTTAAACGTGAACAAATTCAAATAATATTTTGCTTCCAACTTGGCTTGTATTTCTGAAATCAAACTTTAAAAGTCAAATTATAACAACTGATAATGATCGTTAAAATATGTAATTTATTTGCTACATTTTATATTATTTTAGTGTAAGAACCGTTTTGGTTATTTTGTAATTATTATTATTATTAATATTACTACTATTTTCACTTCTCTTATTTTTAAAGAAAATTATACGAAATGAGGTTTTATCTCAGTGTAGAGCATTTATCAGTAATATTTCTATATATTTGTACTATGTATCATATCTATATTTCTTGTTTGTTGTTACTAGAAAAATTAAATTAAAATTAAAAAAAAGTTGAGTTATTAAGTCAACAGTAAACTATTAAATTAATTAATTTTAAAAGTATTAAAGAAAATATAAATATTGAAACATTGTAAGAGGTTTAATTTTTTTTTTTTTTTTTTTGCAGAACTCGATCTCATATTTTAAGTTTAAAGCGGTATTTTGGTTTGAACATTAATGTTTTTATGAAATACATTTATATTTCATTTGTGTTTGTTTTTTTCGTTTTCCGCGAGGACTGAGAATCGATATTGATTTTGATTTGAAAGAGGATTGGTTTTTTATATTTTAAGTTTTGAAAATTTAAGTGAATTAGATGATCTAATCGGTACCGTTTTTCAATTATTTGAGCTATCGTTGTTTTTGAATATTTTTATATGGGCAGTTGGCACGTTATTTTTGGTAGATCGTAAAAATGTCCACGGAAAAAATGTTTATTTACCAAGATGTCTAAGTAGGTACCGTTGTATAATTTACAATAAAAAAAGTGAAAATGAGCTTTATTTAATTAATTCATTAAATTTGTTATTTCTGTTAATGTAAAACACTCTTAATCTATTATTTTATAGTAACAAGGGTTTATAAAAATTAAGTTATCACTATTTCATAATTATTTTAATTTCACTGTGTTTACATGAAAAACGTATAGTACCTATATATTTTTTCTGAACTTTATTCTAGTATTTATGCACAAAACCGTACATCAAGTATCAACTGTATGTACACATCATTTGAATATACGAGTATATGTGGCATATATAGGATTTTCAGCATTTTATAACAAAGGGATCGTAATACGATTATTTATTAAACAATATTTTCGATAAGATTATAATTGCAATAAAATAAGATTTTGATTGGTTTGAAAAACCAGCTGGAATACAACGGTCATAGTTTAAAACTCCTCGTACTAACATAATCATATTTTATTTACTAAATTATTTATATTTTATTAAATTTATTTTAAAAATGAATTATAGTAAAAGTAATCATGTCCGATAAAAATGAATGTAAATTATGTATGTATGGTTAGGTTATAGATACACTATTCATTAGTAGCATTATTTTTATACATGGACATTTTACTTCGACTCGGGAGATATATACACTATAGTGGTGGTTTGTTGATTGAACTCATTATTCAAAATCCTAGTTTTATTAATTATTATTAATATTGCTAGGTTGATTAAGCAAATTCAAATATTTATACTAATTGATTAAAGACGATGTTGATTAACTTAATAATTAAGATATAGCAGGTCCCTGTGGTATTGTACTACTACTTATATGGAGTGCACACGTAAAAGTAAAAATGAAAAGTTAAAAAAATAACCACGAAATAAATACTGTAAAATGCATACATGTGTGTACAAAATGTACATTACTTCAAGAGAGTGAATTATATATGTATTCTTACAATGCAATGTGCACACTTATTACTTTTTTGTCGTAGGTACACACGCGCGTTTCTCGGGCCAAATGTTCATTTTACCGCAAGTGAAAGTGATTTCGAAATGAAGAAAACGATTACAAAAGGGGTCGAGGCGCGGGAATTGGATTTGGGTTCGCGATTAGTTTTGACTTAAATTCGTTACGGTCCGGGTCCGTATATGTATATATATATGTACACGAAATCGGTTAGACGACGTTTGCGAAAAAGACAATTTTCAGCCCTTCCGCCGACGCCTCCGTCGTATAACGTATATAATATATAATATATATATATATATTATAGTCTCACATTGTTTTCCCCTCGGCAGAGTCTCTCTTGCATATAATATTATATTCGGGCGTACTTTCACGCGCACGAATTTGTTTATATGTGTATGTGTGTGTTTGTGTGTGTATGTGTGTGACTATGTATGTGCGTATATACGTGTGAGTGTGCAAACGCGTTTATATGTGTATCTATGTGTGTGTTTATTAAATCATCCGAGTTAAAATCCGTTTTCCAATTACCGGACATGCGTGCGAATATATATTTGCGTACAACTATTACAGTATAACATATAATGTGGGTTGCACCCACGTGGATCTTTCGATTTACTTCAGAACAAATTCAGACGCGAAACCGTATACACACGCATGATCGAAACCATTCAACGGGTGATGCGCTATTTTGCTAACCGTTATCGCGTTAAACGCGTTTCAAATAGCATTATGTACAACGCTGTTGCAAAATACTATTGACATAAATTATACGTACCTATATTACCACCCTCCCCCCCTCCCACGATATTTAGACCGAAAGTGTCACCAATATTACATAGGGGAGGGTGGGTATAGTTGTTACAAATTATAAACATTTATTTGTAATTCATTCATTTTCTACAAACAATTTCTATAAATTTATTAACTTATAAATAACATAACAAGTAGTATTTTTATATAAAAATTAATTATATAAATAATAATATATAAATATAAATTCAAATAGTTTTGCCAAAAATTCAAGTCAAACTCACTAACTAATTTTGTAACTTATTGCCCCCGCCGAGTGGAGTAAGATGATACAAATGGAAGGTTATTTGTTACAGTATTTAAAAATTGTTAAATTGTATTGTAAAACATATTAATATGATAAAATTAATGGTAGATTACATTTTAAATGACTTAAATACTTTTATATATAATTAATAAAAAAAAAATTAAATAAAACAAACTTAAAAACTTTTAAAATGTTGACTTATCGTCTAACCAAAAAACTTTTCTAAATTATAACAAATTAAATTAACAATATAAGATCATATTTGTAGATTTCAGTCTTTGAATACGTCGTCGCTAAGATCATCATCGAATAAATCTGAATCGCAATTAGGGCAAACATAATGTGCATCGTAATTCACACATTTTGTGTGCGCCCATTTCTTACACTATATACATTGAACCCATTCTTGGCCACCTATTGATTTAGACCAAGGTTTTAAACACTTAATACAGATGCAATCCATGTCATTTTCAAATGAAATAGAACTCGATTTTCTTTGTCTTTTTGTTTTCTTAATCTTCGTTTGTTTTGCGAACATTTTTTTCACTATTCTTGCTTTTTTTTATTTCTTTTTTTTTTCTTCTAACATATTTTTCACCAGGGTACTTGTTAATATTTCGATTTAGATTTTTCTACGGTTTGTATTTTTTTTCGTTATTTTACCTTAGCGTATGACCGCAGTTCTCCTGGATTTACATGAACTTGAATATTTTCATCATCTTGATTTTTTAAGATTGGTGTTGGTATAATTTCTTAGGACTTCTCGTGTATCTTTTCTAAACTTTCAGTTGATAAAATTTTAATATATTTATTTTCGGAAGTGGTGATGTCGGTGTCAACTAGTAGTCTATTTGTAACTTCTGAAAGCAAATAATCTTCTTCTATAAAAATATCTTTATTAAACGGCCTAATACCAGTAGAAGTAAATCCCGATGTAATATTTTTCGGTGTAGCTGCATTTGGAAGTGCGAAATTTACCAATGATGGTTTATTATATATAACCATTGTGTTTCCAGGATTTTTTTTTATCCATGAATCAGCTAAAGCATTATAAAAACGTTTGAATGGACCATATACTGACCTACCTAATGACTGTAATTTGTGTTACGTATGTGGGGGAAAAGACAAAAGAATAATACCATTTTCACGGCAGTAATTTATCATATTTATATATAAATGTGATGCATAGTTGTCAAGCACAATCAGTACTGAATGTTCTTTTGAACATTTTGTGTGTCTTATAAAGTGTTTTATGAAAAATAAAAACTTCTCACTAGTCACCCAACTATTAGGATTTGCAGAACCAATACATCCAGGTGGTTCATCTGCTACAAAGTGGTCTTTAAAATATTTTCGAGGAAATATTAGTAGAGAAGACACACTATTTCCACAAGCACTTACAGCGTAAGCAAGAGTCACTAAACTTCCTCTTTCATCAGATGTTGCTGCGCCAATCTGTTTAATTCCCTTTGACGCAATGATTTTATCTGGACGTTGCACCGTAGTAACTCCTGTTTCATCTATATTCCAGATATCTTGACAACCAAATTTAAACTGTTCATATATTATAGACAGATTTTTAAAAAATTCAAAAATATTGTGTTTGTTAAAACTAGTAATTCGTTCTAAGCTAGAGCTTCTGGAGTTCTAATTGACAAAGATGAATTTATTTTTAAAAAAACAATGAGCCAATCCTTAGATGCTTTCTCATTTGTATGCCAATTATCTGGCACGCAAACGTTATTCACACTTACATATTCATATGCCAATGACTTAGTATCCATTGTAGAAAGACCAAAAAAAAATTTTAACTGGTTGATTCAAATATTCAGCCAATTCCTTTTCTTAGTTTTCAGAAAATATGAGGTCTGGCTATTAAATAACGAGACTGTCCGTCTATAAGGAGCCGTAGACGAGTGGGGAAAAAAACTATTAGTGCGTTGGATATCTAAATATCTTATCTATGCACTTATCAAAATACGTTTTCGTCACTATTTTAGTATTTGTGCAGTAGTGGTTAGAAACGAACATGTTTTTTTCTCGTGCCGAAAACCATGTGTGACGAAAAACAGGAGCAACATATCAATCTCAAATTTTTCGTTAAATTGAAAAAAACTCCGACTGAGTGTTATAAATTGTTACAAGAGGCCTATGGGGACAATTCTCTATCTCGTGCACGTGTTTTTGAGTGGTGTAAGCGCTTTAGTGAGAGCCGAGAGAGCACTGAAGATGATCAGCGCCCAGGTCACCCTGTCACTGTTTCAACTCCGGAAACAATGACCAAAATCAACCAAATTGTTCGTGCAGATCGTCGAAAAAGCATCCGAATGATTTTCGAGGCTGTAAACACCGATAAAGAAACGGTTAAAAAAATTTTACATGAGGAATTACACATGAAAAAAGTCTGTACGAAGTTGGTGCCAAAAAACCTGACTTCTGACCAAAAGCTCTTGCGTCAACAGGTCTGATCAGATTTCCTTGAAAGGTTAGAAGAAGATCCCGGACTGATGAAAAACATTATTACTTGCAACGAAACGTGGATTTTTCAATACGATGTTGAAACAAAGCGGCAATCGATGCATTGGAAGACGCCTGAATCGCCCAGAATCAAAAAAGCAAGGATGTCCAAATCAAAATTGAAGGTAATGTTGATCGTTTTTTTTTGACGTTAACGGTATTGTGATGACTGAATGGGTTCCAGAGAGTCAGACTATCAACCAGACTGACTATTTATCAGTTTAAGCAACACTGCGAGAACGAGTTCGTAAGAAACGGTCCGAGTTCTGGAAGGACAACTCGTGGATTTTGCACCAGGACAACGCACCTGCCCATAACGTGCTATCTGTGAAGCAGTATTTGGCCGGTAAGCGCATTCCAGTGCTCGAACATGCGCCATATTTACTAGATTTGGCACCGTGCGACTTTTTTTTGTTTCCAAAAATAAAATCTACTTTGAAAGGGACCCGAGTTGAGTCGATGGAAGCGGTAAAGCAAAAAACGGCAGAGCTCCTAAAGGCCCTTACCAAAGAAGACTTCCAGCATTGTTTCAATCAATGGAAAAAACGTATGGAAAGGTGTGTGGCGAGGGGAGGGGAGTACATTGAAGGGGAGCATTCGAATGTAGAATAATTTTTATAATAAAACCATTTTTCGTAACCAGTCTCGTTATTTAATAGCCACACCTTGTATTTGCTGTGGTTTTGTATGCCCAATTTTAATATTTGCTGGATCGCTACCCTTTTATTTTACTTCTTTTAATCTTTTTACATACCTCTGAAGGGTCATAAATTACAATTATAAGCATTTGCTGCTTTTCTTAAGGACATAGACCCAGAAATCACTTCCTTCGCTGCAGCATCCATATCTGTTCTTGAAACTATCCCCCTATTGGTTTTCTTAATATAATTCCGCATTATTGATTGCTAAAAATAAAACAATTATATGAAGTATCTGCAAATATATTACTTATTTATTTATTTGCAAATAAATATTATTTGGTTCAGTAATATGCAAATTGGGACAATATGCTACACTGTAACAACGTGTACCGATTTAAATGCCCCAATAAACACATTTTAGTATAACCTATCTTATCACTTAACCAAATAATCTTAGATTACCTAATCATTATAAGATTAAATTATACGTTATGAGCAAAACAATTAATTAAATGTATCTAAAAGAACTTACCGTTAAAAATATTTATTTTAGTCAACCAAATGTAAATCATAAAATGTAGCTTTGAAGTACAACATTCACTAAAAACATGAAAACTGGAATACAATATAGATTATTATAACGGAAACAAAAAATATTTAACCAAAAGATGTGCATTTTATCACCGTATTGATTATGCAGTGGTACTATCAATACTTTAATTTTTAATTAAACTGTAACAATTTACCCTTGTAAAAACTAAACCCCCTCCCCTACGTCACATTCTTTGCCCAAAAGTAATTTGTTTACTCTTTGAAATCTTGTAGACCGCAATTCAGTCATCAATTGTTCGAATAACTAAAACTCTTTTTTACATTATTTTTTGTCTAAAAATTGATTCTAAGTAAATAAAAGTCAACGTTATTTTACAGTGCACATATTAAATGTTATAATGAGAATTATGTGTTTAAAAAGGGTGGTGAGAATAACCGAGTAACGTATCATAAACCAGAATATAAGTATAATAATATAGTAGTAGTTTGGATTTAAAATATGAACTAGGAAGCAATAATTAATGTAAAGCGTAATGCTAATTTTTTTTAATTTTTATTCGATGAATGAATCTCAAATTGTATAACCTATTTTATCACAGTCACGAATATCACATCCATAGAAATTATCTTAAATCTTAACGGTTGACAAACATTTCAAATTAAAATATTTTCGCATAAATAAAAATAAATATCCGTAAATTATGTATTTTTAAGATATCATTAATTGTTCTTAAAACATTACGTTGATATTCATTATTATTAATCCGTTAAATTTGCGAACAAGAAACTTGTAATAAATATGTCTTGTGACAAAATTGCTTCAACGCCCAGTATTCAAATAACATTCTATTCAATTTGCATGATAAAACAAACAGTTTTTTCACATTATTTGCAAGCCGTTAAACACGATAAAAAAAGACTTGTGCAATGTGTCAGAAATTTCTTATAAAAACCCATGCAGAAAATGTAATAACTTTAATGTGATTTATTTTTCAAAATTGTATATATTGTTTGAGTTTTAATATTTATAATAGCTTAATGTGTCAACATGAAACATAATTTGTTTACGAATTATTTATTGACCTTGAGTATAATCTCTACTGATTTAACAATTAAATATTTTAATAATTAATGCACATTCATAAATTATGTATATCATATATAATACACATAAAAGTATGTTATAAGTATATACGTAAGCATTTCTATAATGTATAGCTTAACTCTTCAGAAGGTATTTAATAATATGCTGTGTAAAGTAGAAAAAAATCTTTAAACTATGTAAATATACATGCTTTTTATCGTAAAAACATTTATTGTGTTAGCTGATAATAATTGAATAATAAAAAATTAAGTATAAAATAAAAAAAAAATATATAGCTTTCAAAACTCCTTCATTTTTAAATTGAATATGTTTAAAGATTGTGTTGAAAATATATACAGTAATATCAAACAGAATTGTAAATATGCATTTGCAAGATACAGTGAACGTATGTACGAGTTATGAAACAACTAAGTCTTATTAGTAGGGCCCAGATTTCAATGCAAAGTGTAGTTTTTTGGTTTATCATACACAATACTCTTTAAGAACATAATTCGTTTCATGTAACGAGGGTTTCAAAACTACAAATTTTATTTTGCATTTTTTTGCACATTTCGACGTTTTTTTCATTTTTAGAGCATTTTTAGTATTATTGGGTTATTTTGTTGGTTTTTAATGCATATTTGTTCCATATACTAAACAAATTTAGCCTATTCAAAATAAAATTCAAAGACAAATTATTTTCTTGCTATTTAAGTAGGTTTATCGGGTTTTTCCATACACACAGTGCTCGACTTGAGAAGGGACGCAAGAGGACGGAGTACCCCAACTAATTTTCAGAAATTGTAGCGTTTCCCTACTATTATTATGTTATAATTAAAACGTTTAACAAGTTTTGATACGCTCTTTTTTTAAAAGTAAATAGAGTCCCTCTTTTTTCATTTTTCCAAGTCAAGCATTGCATACACATTGCCAATCTTTATTTTTCAATTCAGTTTTTATCTTTTTTTAATTTATTATAGACTATGGAACGTCACCAGTATTCGGACAAATAACAAATAATCTGTCAGTTCGTATTACATCACAGACGTTGCTGGTATTACGTGTGTTTGTGATTTTAATGTATTAAAGAGTGTGTTAAATAATGCCTAAAATAAAAATATTGTATGTCATTTTTAAGGTCATTTTTTTAGTAAAATGCATTTTTTAAGGATATTTTTGGCTATTTTTTAGAGCATATTGGTATGAATTTAAGTGCATTTAAATCCTGGCCCTACTTATTAGATATTGAGATTTAATTGCTGTACTTATTCATTATTTTAAATGTATAAATAAACAAAAATTGTTTATGCTAATTAGGAAAAAAATAGTTACTATATTATTTAAAGTACAGCTGTTATTTATTATTGATATATTTAAATGGAAACTAGCTTGTTGATAATATATTAAAAAACATTCAACATAAGTTAATAATAATTTTTATTTATATTTAATAATTTCTTTTTTTTGTTATGATCATTATAATTTTTTTTTTTTTTAATACATATTACGCTGATGTTGTTATTATTCGATATTGTAATAGTTGTGAATAAATGCATTTTTTCGATACCATTGATATCACGGATGAGTTAAATAAAGATATAAATAAAATATAAAATAAAATAAATTAAAATGAATAGATATCAACAATTTACACTATTATTAAAAATAATTTCTTAGTAATACAAAGGTACCTGCAACGTCAAAGAGGAATGAAAGAAAATTCGACCAAAGATTAACCCATTAAAGCCGAATATATATATTTTTTTTTATCTAAATATAGATAACGACAGCTAGAAACTGTTTAATTTAATAAAAAAAAAAAACCATTAGTTGTCAATATATTGTTTAGCTATTTTCATGGTTTTGGTAAAAACCACTCGAATTATAATAGATATTATTATATATTATACATAGGCGTGCGCACGGGTGCAGCACATGCAGGCTAGGCTGCATCTGCCATTTCTGGGATGACGATTTTAGGAGTATAGTTATAGTCGATAAAAGGATATATTTGTAACTTATTGAAAAAAGTTTTTTTTTTACTTTTTTTTTTTTAAATTTCTCATGAAGAATTTATTGCTTATATTAAAATATTAAAATGTATTACAAATGTTCAAAATGGCACATCAACAAAATCTGGATATAATTGGCTAGATTTTTTAAAAGAAAATTTAAAGGAAGACATTTTTCCAAATTTTTAAAGTCTTAATAGATTTTTCTACTATACCTGTCACTAGCTACAGCTATGAAAGGGTATTTTCAAAGTTAACCATTGTAAAAACTAAACTCAGAAATAGAATGTGGCAAGAAAGGCTGGAATCACTATTACTATTGTTTGTTGAAAAAAATAATTTAAATAACATTAAAATTGAAACAGTAATAGACAAATTCAAAACAATGAACATTGAAGAACACAGATTACAATTATAAGTATAAAAGTGACACATATTAACATATCAATACAATAATTGTATTATAATTATTATAATAAACATATTATTATTATTATTACATTTTTAGTTTAAAACATAAATCATAGATTACAGTAATATCAATTGATTTTTATATTTTTTTTTATATTATATTAGTATTAATATATTTTATTATGTGTGCGTACTGTCATTTATGAAAAATGATGTGGCCTTCTGCCTAAAAAGTTTGAAGATCCCTGCTATATACAGTAGTATACTCAATATATGTAATATATAATGAGTTTGCTATAAATGTTATCTTCTTAAAATAAAAGATATTTTTATCAAGACCGATAAAAATGTGTGCTGCACCTGACCAGGAACTCTGCGCACGCCTTTGATATTATATTAAACACAAGTATTATATGTATCACGGTTTAAAATCGTATCTATGCGGTATTGGTTAGATTGGATGTAAATATGTACCCTGCAAAGCTGAAATAATGCCATAACAAATACGGTGCTTACGATTTGTATACTCATAAGTTGTTATACGTAATACGTATTCGTATGCATATATGCATTACCCGTTTTACAATTTATTTTATTCGAACAAACAGTATAGTGACGTTTTAGTAAAATAATTTCTTTTTTCTTCCATCATATCTCCCGTTGTATGACGGACGATTGTTAAAAAAAAAAAATTAATTAAATTCCGCAGAAAAAATGTTGTTCAAACAGTATATTTTTTATCCAGTGCATGTGTTTGTTCGTACAGAAGCAACGTATATGCGATGCATGTAACAATTTTTTTTTTTTCGACTTGTTATTAAACTTTTAACCAGATTTCAAATCATTACCATCAGATGAGGGTTTGGTTTTAAAATCTAAACAAACAAAACATACGAAAAATACACTTAATTAAACAAGATAAAACTTTTCTAAAAAACGTATACACACCCGTAAACACATATAGAGAATGTACGTTCATGTGGTAATGACATGCTTATATAACCGTATTTTGCGCGCGGACGGTGCATCACGTTCCTACGTTATTTCACGTAATAAAATTATCGCAAATGCATGGTTTATAAATGAAGCCAACTTTGTGTCGTATCCTAGAGGAAGAGATTAACCGAAGGATTTATGCGTATGGAGAGATGCCCGACTCGTACATGCACATGGACTTGATCACAATACGAATTTACTATGAATTAAAAGATATACATTAAGTTACGAAAATCCGAAAAGAGATGGTTTGAATACATCATGTACTATTTCATCGATGATAAAATATAATTTTTATTTTATCGAAATATGCTAATCTGCAGTTACCATACTATAATACACGTGTAATCGTAAATCCATGTATTTATCTATGGCTTCAGTTATGCATATAAATTTGTTTGCCGATTTCATCGCGGGACACCACGACGATTATTGTAATTTTCTTTCGTTCATAAACGTCGCGTTTAAACTTCGAAATACACGAGCGCAACAAGTCGCGCGTTGCAGATGTAATTGCAAATCTCGGTGTACGTGTGTTCAGTTTGTCAGGGTGTACGTTATTGTTATTGAATATTTCCTATTCGTCCGAACATTCTCTGCGCGGGATTTCGGTTGGAAAAATAAAAAAAACAATACGGGAAAAACGTTAACCGCGGGTTATTACTAACCGTTAACCGCCGCGGCGTGTTGTGCAAGACGGAAATCTGACGTTTGTCGCGCGGTATTGCGGTGGCGGGAGCGTGCACGCGCGTTTCGATGCATCATCACGGACGCGAAACCGCGAATCCCTCCGGCGGCAACAACGCAATATCGCTCGTCCGAAACCCTGCGCCCCCTCCCACGACGGTCCTTTTGCGCGCATTATTGACCGTTATCCGCATCCGGCGGCCGCAGTGATAACTCAATGTGACCCGATAATGCCGTGAAAAGCGTTCGGAAAACCGTTGGCGCGAAGACTCCATTTACTCACGTCGTTATCCCGGACGACACACGCGTGACGGCGGTATTGCGCGACGTAAGCACGACCGGGGCGAATGTCTTCGGGTGATACCCGTTTGCGTACGTTTAACCTTTTTCGCGACACGTTCGCGTACACAAATGTACGGCTCAATACAAGGGCGTATGTGGACTTACTTCTAGGGGGTGGGGCGAATCAAATTTTTCTTTAATTTTTTTTTTTTGATAATATTTAAATCAGGCGAATCCTTAATATTTGAGGTTTTTTTTTTTTATCTTATACCGGATTTACTTAGAATCGTATTTTGTGTAGTTCTTTTTTAACACCTGTGTTTTGAAAGTTACGCTTGTGTTTTATTTGATTTCTCATAGACCCGACAAAAAGTCCAATTCAGTATTCATAGCCATGCGTAATTTGATTTCATTATAAAATGATCTGCATTAAAAAAATTTGAAATGTGTATCTCACATATGATCAATTCCTTACAGATTCAGGGGGAGAGCGATCGCTTCTTCGTCCCCCTCCTAAAATACGCCCATGGCTCAATAGCGCACACACATTTTTAATACCTACCGATAAATGACCCAAACGTAGAACTCGTTTGTGTGCGTAAACTGCAGCAAAAGTTTTTACGTTCTACATTTTTCATTAGTACATCTAGACAACAGATCATCGTGATTTTAATACACACAACTCACTATACTTATAGTTTTTAATTTTAAAACAACGTTTTCCTCTCTACGCCACTCAAAAACATTTGATGTTTGAATATTCAAAATACTACAGTAAATAAAATAGCAACTCGTGTCTTGATAGCATCACTCACGTTCAACCAAACAATAGATACGTAGTAGTAATATGATAACTCAAAATGTAGCCGAAACATCCACACAACAGGTAATCAACAACTTTTGGTGTGTGCCTTATCGAAATGTTTAAGATAAATCGTATCATTATAAGGAACTGCGAATTACAATAAGTCTATATTAGGAATGAGATTTAATATTTGAACACAAATATTGGTCATTTTTCTGATCAAAATTTTTATTAGCTGGTTTTCATATTACGGACACGGTTTACGGGTTTGCCGGCGGAATTCCGCAACGCTAATACCACTCGATTCGTTGACGATTGTCGACCGCAACGGTAAACAGGTCACTCGTCGTAGGTGAGCAGAGGGGCGTTTTACCACTCCATACCCTAACGCTGACGGCCCTGAGCACCACGCGAACGGAGTTGATCGGATTCAGCAATCCGCGCGTTTTACACCATCATCGGACCTGTCCGGAGTGCTGGTGCAGCAGCCCTCCCCCCCCCCCCCCCCCCCCCCCCCGAAATGCGCGAGGGCAGATATTGATATTTAGCGTATGTTCCGGGAACGATGGAGCATTAAAATTATATTTGTACGGATAAAATTATTGCAGACAGCGATATACACTGATACTGAACTAGCGTACCGATACGTCTATCGCTATGCATATACATTGTTCTTAGAATATAATATCGTCAAATGTATTTTTATTTAAACAAATGCTGAGCGAATAATAAACATGTAGTATAATTCGTCGAGAGGGTAATAAATGTCTTTAAAATACTATGTACGTGTTTTGTGTCTTAGCAAGCAGTTTTTTTCCGTATACGTTTGATATCATATATATTGGGTTGGGTAGTTGGGTAGACTGAACTAATTTGAATCTTGTTTTCCTAATTATCTATAGTTAATACAGAAATCAAAAGCAAATATTAATAATTAATTAAAGCAATGATTTTTGAAATTAGTTAATGCTTTAAAAAAGAAAAATTATTTATCTAAAAGTAAATAAATATAAAAAATTGCAGTCTCAGAACTACATTCATTAGTATGTACTTAAAATGTTGTTCTTATAAATCTGTTTTTCAATTGGCTAAAAAAATTAATTTGCATTCCTTGTACCTATAATTATTATAAATTACCGCAGAACATTTATGCTTATATTTATTAATTTCAATTAATATAACGTACAAATAACCTAAGAAAAAATTCTATAATATATAGCATAAAAAAAAAATATTTGAGAATGTATTAATTGCTACTGTATTATAACATAAATAAATCAAAATTATTGATATTATATGTATTTATTTATAAACGAAATATATTTTATGTTTTATTTTTGTTTTAGTTGGTTGCATTGGATATAAAAACATGCAGCTTATGTCGAAAGAACCTATGGAAGGGAAATACATAACGACTTAGTGAAAAATATAAAACAAATTTATTTTGCCACTAAATTATTTAGAGAGAAGTGTATTAACATTTTTACGACGAGGTGATAATAGATTAAGATACAGCTTGCTCTCAACCGAAAAATATTTTTTTCGGGAATAGTGTGAAGTTCCAAATTTTGAAAACTTGGTTCCCAAAATTTCCAAATAATTTTCAAAATATTGGCAAAGGTTTGAAGTCGATAGAACAAAACGCACGACGATCGAATGTGTACACGAAATTGTATAATAATAGTACACGTATTTCGAATACGATTACATCGCTGAATCGGCAACGTCCGCCAACCACCACAACCCTCGCCACCGATACGAGCCCTGCAGCAGAACCCGACTATCCGCGTTTCCCCAACGTCATGTTACTATGTGCAGGACACATAAATATCCGCGCACGTGTAGGCACAGTCACAGCTTTCGCGCGTAATTAATTTACAGGTTCATTGCGCACCCCGTTTCCGAACAAGCATACTATACATTATATTACGCGTGTGTGATTGTGTGTGTGTGTGTGTGTCTGTGTCTGTGTCTGTGTCTGTGTATGTGTGCACGAGTACGATGTGCGTGTACAACGAACGAACGCATATTTCAATCAACCGCACCGGAAACTGCGTTTGAAATTTCGGAACGCCTGAAAACGAAATTGTATACACGGTGTATAATGTAATAATGCTGTAGCGTTGCGTGCAGGGTACATGCACATGGTATAATAGGAATAGAACAAGAAGAGGAACGAAATTGTTCATCGAATACGTCATCGTCTTGCGCGAACGACGACGACGATACGTGCGAATTCGAATTTACGACCGGATGGTTTGAAATGGACTTCTTTTTTTGTTATTAATGTAATTGCTGTTATAATACTCAATCATCGTATACTTAAAAATGTTGATTGCATTCGATTGTTAATAAAAACATCTGTCATGCGCGTGGTGCAGGAAATTATTGGGAATATCTAAATCAAGTGTTAAGAACACGCTTTTAAAATATATTATATCGTATAATATACGTTTTATTATATTAGAATCTTACGTGAAACTTAGGTGTTGATAAAAATGTAGTTTGAATAATATGCATGGTACTATCTTCGAAAAATTAAAAAACGAAGAAAAAATAGTGAACTACCTTTATATACTTTGAATCTTTTTTTTTTTTCAATAGATGGTCACAATAGTGTGCAAAAACATTATGTAACAAAAAAAAAAAAAAAAAAAAAAATGTTGTAATTTTAACTTTTTCAGTAAAACAAATTTATAGTTGGATAAAAACTGTAGGTATACATACCAAGTGCACAAAAGGATAAAAGTTTCTTTTTGTGTTTTTAATGAAAAAAAAAAAACTTTTTGAAGTCTTCTGTTAATATAAATAGAAAAAAAAAAGAAAAAAATAATACGATGGAATTGGAATTAATCGAAATGATAACTCCAACACTAAACTTTCGTCCATCCCCTAAACGCTTAAATAACAGTATACCGTGTCACATCCTCGTTAATAAAAAAAGGTTTTCCTGTCACTCTTCAAACGATTAAAAACTATAGCCTTTTTAAACGATATCATCAGATTTTTATTTCTGTCTACTCGAATAAATTACAATCTAGACGCATTCTTCGGCCGAGCATGGTCGGTAATCAATATATATATATAAAATGCGGTTAGTATTTATGAAATGTAACTCAACTATCGCCAAAATAATGTTACGTTATTACACGCGTACGGGAAATTAAAAATTGAAAACGTCCAAACAAACCCGAACGCGTGTTTATGTGCGAAACGAATATTTACAATAAAATCGGGTCTGCACGTGCGGCGGACAGAGTAAAGACAGACCTATAGTGCGCGATGACGATACAACGATAACAAGGGCCTACGTAACAATTACCAGCCGATTAAGAGCAGCTATGCTATACGGATTAACACTATACGCTATAAAACAACTCGCAGCATCGGTCGTAAACGGTTTTGGACCGGCTACCGAACAGCAAAGAGTCGTATAAGACTAAAACACGTAAACGATACGAATGCGAGTGGCCGATTAGAGACGGGACGGAGGTGAGGTCGAGAGACGACGAAGTCATATCGCGGTATTATAATAATAACTTTGACGTAATAGTGTAAGTTTGATAATAATAATAAACACACGACAATCTCCCGAAAACGTTTAAAACGCTCGCCGTAAAGTAAAAAGAAAAAAAAACGCTACGAACCACAAAGCTTCGCATAAACGTCCGTTATGATCGTATACACGCTCTTTTTCGAGCTCGTAAAGCTATTACGATTTCGCGCACGAGAGAGAGAGAGAGAGAGAGAGAAAGAGAAATACGAATACTGTTTATAATAACGATACTATTATCGTGTATACGTAACGGTAACGCGTGCGAAGATGTGTACACACTGACTGGAGCACGTCGTATACACGTAGCAGAGTTTATAACGACTCAACTTTTTAAGCCCGTCGTATATTATTTTCGAAACGGATTTTCGTCACACCACCCTCGCCCGGCGGCGACGAAGGAGGACGCGTAATTTTGGGAAAAATTGCCACCACCACGTGTACCCTTTTTATACGCTATAAACGCTCTCTACCCGGTCGCTGCGCCGACGGACAATTAATAGGAATTTATCGACTCCATTTGCATAATTGGATATGCCGCGCGCGAGTATATATAATGCTCGTCGTGTGCGCGCGCGTGCGTTATGTACGTCCAAATAGCGCCCGTTCACAGCGATTGGTTTGCCCTTCGTCGTCCTTTTCCACGCACCCCGGAGTGATCGATGTTAATGCCGTTGCTGCTGCTGCTGCTGCCGGTTCATCCGAAGTTTCCAATACAACTTATTATATACATATATATATACATGTAATTTATAAATACGGGCCGCGTAATCGGTAATAAAGGGAAACCGGAGAATTTAAAAGTCGTTTCACGGGGCGTAAGGACAAGGTTTTTTTTTTTTTTTATTATTATTATTTTGTCACTCCTAGTTTATTCCTTCCCTACTCGTCCCGCGCACGCTCTGCTCTTGTTTTATCCCATCTAAGTAGAAATTATTCGAAGAGGGTTTTGTTTTTGTTAACGGTACGCCGCCGCCATCACGACGACAACGACGTAAATATTGCGTTGTTTTCTTTCCGCCCACCCATCTACCAATGCTTCGCCGTCCGTAACGTGGATATCGGAAAATCTCCTTTAAAACAGCCGGTTTCGTCTAACACGAGGATTATTATTGTAAATACACATGGATATATATTTATACCGTAGACCCGCGACGATACTACGCGTTTAACCGTGATTTATTATTATTGGTTCTGTTTACTACGATGTACAATTTTCTCTACGCGGCACGAAAACGTTATAGATACACGAAAACGATTCCAACGAGAAAATAAATACGATTTAATAGGCAGTCTAAATCACGATACACGCACATTAATATATACGTGTATGTATGTACATATAACGTTCTGAAGAAAATTGAATTGATATTAAATTGAATTAATTACAACGCACGACTATGGGAACGGTTAATATGTATAATACATTTACATCAGAGATGGGGAGTTCAGAAGATCGGCATGCCAAATTTTAATGTTTGTTGACGAAATTGGCCTCTCGAAACCTTCTTATATTTTTAAAGTGTGCCGACTATAGGTTGAAGTTAATACTATACCGGAGAAAATACCCCAGTTGCCACCCTCCAAATGATGCCACTGATTTAATTGTATGGTACAGTAAAATACCTCGATACCGCATCTCGTGTAAGACGGAATCTTCCATAAAGTAAAATAATTATTATTATTTTCAATGATAATTATGAATAAATTTAAAAACACAAAACAGAAAGAATGGTAGGTAATATAATGAACGACTCTGCCCGACTTGTCGCGGTATAAAAGATCGCAATAACGATACTAACGGTGAAAAGATATCAAGTTCCAGGCATTCTCCCAAAAAATTCAGCCTATCAATTTAATAATATCCACATGGTGACCAAGTCTACTCTTTCTTTAATCCATAACCTCACTTCACTCTAATTTTCATGAACAGAACTAATCTTTTATTTTTATTACTTAACACGTATCGAGTATTTGAACGGGACATAAAATACCAGTATCATAATGTGAGTTCAGAGTACAGTAATCCCTCGTTATCCACGAAGGTTACGTTTCAGCAAACCTGCGCGGATAGCGAATCCGCGGATAACGAGACCATAAATCAATGTAAAAAGGGAAGTTAGGTTTAATTTTTTTTAATTTTAAAAATTTATAATTAATCAATTAATAATTTTTTAATTCCCACAACTAATTTATTTATTATCTATCGTATTGTTCCTTAATTTTTACGTATTTCTCGAACACTAGGTTCGTTCATTTTGTACGTTCTAGCAAGTGACGCTTTACAATATCACCACTTTTTAATTTGTCCAAAATTTTTTGAACGAGTAATAAAACATTTCTTCTCCTTTTTTTATTGACATTTTACATTTAGAAGCTATTTAAAAATATTTTCACTACTAAATTTATTAAACACTGCTGTACACGTGTCGCGCACAAATATCATCTTACAACTGAACAATTGACAATTATTAATCGTGCAGGTGTAGGTAACCTTTTGTGTTTTATCTGTAATAAGTATAAGTATGTATAATGTATATGTGTTATATCTATAGCGAATTAACAACAATTATCTACAATTATTGTCAAAAATAAATTTCTACAGTGTTCGTGTAATAACGGTAAAACGTTATCGCAATCGCATTAAAAATATGTTATGGTGGACCCAACCACGGATAATCGAAACCGTGGATAACGAGGGACTATTGTAATAGAAAAAAGTTCCTTGCCCTTCCATATAACGGCACTAAATGTTTGAAAATTGAAATTTTCAGATTTGTTCTTATACTTACTCTATAAGATACCTTTGTGCCAAATTTTACTTTTCTATCTATATGAGAACTGTACTATAAAATTAATTATGAGATAATTCAGAGGTTCCTAACTTTCCTTGACTCACGGCCTTAGTTATTTTATAAAAATCCAGAGGCACCCTATTCTTATAATCTATACTCAATAGTAATATGTTACACATTTATATTATGCAACTTCGAAGCTATCGAAGCAATAGCAATCAAACTGGTATGAAAATTAAAATAGATTAATCGCTGTATTACTACAAATCATATAAAATACAATAGGTTTCATATTATCTGTCTGTGTTATTGCTCAAAGCGTTTTATTTTTCATGAAAACATTTCTTCTTGAATTATATATTTCAAATAATTTCACGGCACTTTCAATTTATATTCGCGGCACCCCGGTTGGAAACGACTGAGTTAGTCAATCAGTAAGAAAAATTGAAACTCTGAAGTTCCACTCTTTTAAAAACACTTAATATTAAGGGCTCGATTTTCTATAAATTTTTAAAATACTTAAACTTAATCTATATTTAGAATTTCAAAAGTCCATTTAAAGTGAAAGCAAAGATATGATGGTTTTATAAATGGGTGAATTAGTTTTAGTAAAGATACACTGCAATTGCTGGAATTTGGCTATCGTACTACCATACGCTTAGGTTTTAGTATACATACAATTACTAAATTAGAACAAAAAAAAGACTATTCTTTTCGATCTGTTTTCGTTTCATACAATGGTTTTTTTATACCATATTGTTTGAATCAGGTCTGTAATCGGTGGATATGAATAGATATCTTATACAATTATAAAATAGTTCTTAGAGTTCTTGCAATTCATAATTTACTTAAGTAGATTGGAAAATCCAGACTGGTAAAATATTATTTTATTTATGAATAATCCTAGGCGATTTAAAAAAACTGCATTTATTCAATTTTTATTTTATATTTTAATTTTATATTGTATACGTATAATTAAGATCACTATAAATATTTAATTTTATTTTCAAACATACACGTTTTTTTTTTTTTTTAATTACTATACACGATTAATTTTTTAATTACATACTATATAGAGTCAAACTCTTTTTAGATAAATAAATAAATTTGTATAGTATAAGTGTATGAGAATAAATATTTTAAGTCATGTGCAATTGATTAATGATGACATTCGTCATTCGACGCCGGTTTCCTGTGTAGTAATTCTACATAATTGTTCTGCTTATTTTATTAAAAGGACATACGCTTCTGAATGAATGTTCTAAACTGATTTCCCGCGCTAACGAACTTAAATGATACTTCACGTAATATTATCTCACTGTCAAAAATTCTTTTTTTTTTTCCTGATAATCGACGTTTCCGTCATCATAATTGTCCGTAGGATATAAATTTCTGAACGCACTGCCCAACTTGCGGGTTTTTTTAGGCAATGGAATAATTTCGGACGGTTTTAGAAAATTAAATACAATGTCCGACAACTCAATCGAAACCCTGATAGCCGAAAATCTTTCGCATATTGAATCGATCATACCTAAAGAAATAATAAACTCATGTAATTTCCATTGTGTGATCAAGCGAGACGCGCCAAACTTACAAATAATGTCAATCGTTGGCTTGTTTCCAGCGGCACGTGCGATACACAGTTCTTTATACCCATCGAGCACCGATTTTTTTACAAACCATGTATCTTCAAATACACTGTCCAGACGTAGAGGCTTAGTTTCATTGTTGAAATACAAAAACAATTCTAAAAACACTGATTCCCAACATTTTTATTACAATAGGGCGCACTGGTTGGGCGTGAACATTTTTTGAAACATGAACGTAATTTAAACCATCCATGGGATGAAATAATAAGTATTATTTTTTGTTATCAGGTCGAAAACTCGTACGGATATACCCACCACCTCTTTCGCATGTTCAGAAACTTAATTCTCCGATATACATTTACTTTTACTCTATCTTGTTTTTATTTTTATGTTATTTTAATATTTATTATTTTTCAGTTTCACTCCTGTAAATTTGGTTATTTTTAACTTATTGTAACTGCACTTGGCGTACATTATAAGTTATATAGAAAAATATAAACATATTTTTGTTATTTTCAAGTTTAATAAAAATTTGAAATAATTTTCTATTTTAGTGTACTTAATCAATTACCAATCATTTATTATAATTTGTCAATATTTGACATAAGTTCAACTAGGATCGAAATTTTGTGAGAGCTTTAATTTCTACAAAATTTAAAATAAATATAACAAAGTCACACATAGTAGTATTTTCCATCTATATATTTTTTATTTTAGAGAGGTCGAACAGAATATATAAATAAAAGAAAAAGGACTAAATCGTTACTTGGAAGATTGAAGGGGGGAATAAGGGCCTGTCATTAATGTACCAGTTGATAATTAATTTTTCATCTATGAATGAGTAGGTACTATAATGTTTTTATCATTATCTTATTTAAAATGCACACCCATCCTAAACCATACAAAAAACTTTAAAGAGAAAAGCGTTCAGCCATCATAACAAAATTTAAACTAAATTATTTTCTTATGAGTTATGAAAATACTAAGAAAATACTAAATACTAAGGTTCTCAATCATAGATATTAATGTTTTTTTTCTTCTATGAATAAGTACAGCCATTATATATATATATATATATAGTATATAGTATATGATGAATAAAGATATAATTACCTCTGATGCCCAAAAGCAACAAAACCAAGTAAACACCAAACCAATAGATAAACACGAAATAGTCGCCAAATTGAATAATGTCTTCTACGCAAGTACACTGTTTAGCTTCCATTATTTAGGTTTCTACAGTATTTTGAATACAAAATGACAAAAAATAAAGATATCACTATTTATAATTATTATTTCACCAAAAAGAAATTTAGCTTGAAAAAATTGCACACTCATTAAATATTGTAGTTATATTTATTTTATTAATTTACAAATGATTTTATACACAGAGTTATAATGTGTATATACTATAGTACTATAGTCTATAGCAGTGTTTCTCAACCTTTGTATTATAGCGACACCCTATTAAAATATTTCATACTTTGTGACACACAATAATAAAAATAAGAATAATGGGTAATATTAAATATTTATAATTAATTGATAATGTAAAATATAAATATACTGTATAGTATAAACTGTTTAAAAATGAATACCTACAAACCAACGTTTATCAATTAGAATTACGATACTGATAAAATTTATTTAATTTCCATAGCTTATAATTTATTTTTATTCATCATAGAAATTATATTAAATACCTATTAATTTTATTTAATAGTGTCAACAATGTTTGTACATTTTGTGTCATTTAATATTAGTATTTCACGCGACACATTTGGACTTAACCGGCTACACATCAGTTGAGAAACACTGGTCTATAGAGTTAGTTAAGTATTGATTTTTGATTTCGAGCCTATACAAGTCGAGTATCAATTATTTCGAGTCAAGTCGAGTTCAAAATTCGAGTACTTGAAAAACGCCGAGTACTCGACAAATATCATAATTACTAATCTGTATAAAATATCGTTATCACGATTATAAAATATCTAAGGAACAACATTCTATTGTTATTAATTAAACCATTCACTTTCTATCGGAAATGTATGATTCCCAGTTATTTATAGTTTTACACATTTATTTTTCAATAAAATAAAGAAATAAACTTTATAAAAACACAATTAATCATTTTTCTAAATTTCCCCTAAATATAAATAAATAAAACAATAATATACCTATAACAAATAACTAGTATCATAATTCCCAATAGAACCATCAAACAACATTTAAAAATCTTTCATGTTTTCAACGCCCAAAAATGCATTATCAAAATGCAATAACATTATCGTTTAATACGAATTATCTCTTGGTAAGGCAGTGCAGCCGTATTTACTTAACATCTTGAGCATCTTGTACTAATACTTATTAAATAGGACTGTATTAATAAAATTTGTATTATAAATATAATAAATTATTAAAAATATAATATAAAAATATATTATATTTTCCATAATATGTGTATAAAATAATCTGTAAATATCATAAATAAAAATAGTGTTACTATTTATTATAGAATAAAGAAAAAAATCAATGATATTATACTTCCATTCAAACTTTACACGTTCATAAAATACAAAATATAAAATTAGTACGCAATGAAAGCCAACAAAACACAAAACTTACCCGGTTCCAAGTTATAATATACGAATATATTTTCGTACCGAATACGAAAAAACGACAGATGCAGTTCGTATATTGATAACTGGTCGAAAGTGACAATCGACGTGGTTTCACATGGATCATCGATGATGGTCAAGCCGTATATTCTTATAAGACTTTTAAGATCTTTTTACTATCTATGGGTCATGAATCCCTGTTGCCGTACCACCTCCGAATGCAGCCAAGGTGGATCCACCTTGGACGCAGCGATAAAGCCGGTCACCAGTCCCACAGACCCAACAACAATGAAAAAGCCAGTAACAATTATGATTAAGTATTAACTAGTATTCATAGATAATAAAGATTTATTATCTATGCTAGTATTGGACGAAACACTCTATGTTTATGACCAGTTCGTTAAAGTACTGACATCTAATCATTTCTTTTTTATGCATTACACTTTCAGACCAATACTTTGACTGCAACGTTATAGTATTGGAATAGGCGATACTCCTTATTCTGGAGGTTCGACGAAAGCGTTGTGTTGGACAAAGGTATGTAAAGTTAATTCGAAGTTTTCTTTTTATTTTTTTTTTTAGATCATTTTGTAATTAACTATATTTGCTAACACATAATTTTCATTATTCAGTAAGTTTTTTTTCAGTGTGCCCGGAAATACTCGCGGCACACATGTCGTTAAAATGCGCGTTCGACACAATCAGTGGCGTATTTAAGCTGGGGCCACCGGAACCTGAGCCCTGAGGCTCTCAAGGTATGTCCAAATTAGGAGCCACAGGACCTTTATTATTACAAACAATTTTTTTTTTTTATTACATTCATATAGAAAATAATATGATCTAAAATATGAAACGTAAAAAAAATCTACAATGGTAGCGTTCATTATCATGTATATTATACAATATATATAAACTAAAACAGAAAAAAAAAATATTTATGGAGTACGATGGCATATGAATGACTGGATGGTATGGCATATATTTCTATTGAGAATAGGCGATTGAATGACTATTAAATTTGGAAGAAGTAATTGACTAGTTTGCTTAAATGAAGGTTCAAAAAGTTAATTCTTAAGTATAATTCTATAATATATGTTTTTATTAATATTTAAATAATAAAATAATAAATATATTTAATAATTATTATAAGCTCATGAATTACTATTTAATAATTTATATTTGTATTATAATTTAATTTCTGGGTTAAAGGGGGCCTCTGACTCTTATGGCTCTAGGGCCACTTAATTCCTCACTACACCACTGGACACAGTCGTCGATCCTTTCTGTGGTGCTTATAGCAATACCATAAAGCTGACGTGTCGCCATGGTAAGACCTACGTTTTTTTTTTTTTTTTTAACGGTTTTAAACATTTAATATGACATTTCTATTGTATATAATATGACGTTTGAGCTATAACTTTGCATTTTTTTTCAGTTATCGCTGTTGATGTCGACCAAGGTAAAATTAAATAAGCACAGTGAAATGCCAAAGAATACAGAGTTGAAAAAAAAATGATTACCGAGTAGGCGATTGATTTAAAATTTTAGACCGGATTCGGGCCGATGCCGTGGTGACATCGCCTCCATGGAACGGACCCGGCTACTCTAGGCATTTCGATGTGAAAGACCTATGTAGCCGGGAAGCGGGTAAGATGACGAGCATTCTCAGGATGGCGAGAAAGGTCGCTCCTTGAACTGTACTCTACGTGTCGAAGATCGTTAATCGAGAACAGTGTTTGGACTTATCGATCGAGAAACGCAAACTTCAATCGGGTAAAGTGTTTGAGGATGTGACGATCGATGGACAACAAATTGCGTTAACATATATTTGAAATCGCAACAGGTAAATTAAATGTCATTGATTATATTATAATTATTATTAACAACATTCTATTGAACTAAGTTCAAAAATTATTCTCTCATTATGACACAGTTTTTGACATATTATTATGTTGCAGGATAACAGGCGACTCGAACCTGCCATCACTACAAAAGTGGAATTGGACACCGGGTATAAAAATTGATAGTCACGTTCCAATGGCATTAACCTTATGCTTATTTTACCTATTTGGAGAAAACTGAACATTTCTTGACCTCAAATTAACATTGACTTCGGGAAAATTTTTCCAATATATTTTTGTTTCTATTTTTTTTTTTTATATATTTAATGTAATTTTTTTCCTGTTTTTCGTTTTTTTTTCTTCAATAGAATTTTTTTTTTACTTTTTTTTTAAATTATACTTACTATAACTAGTATTTTTGTTCACCAAACTGATATTTTTAATGATTATAACTTTTGTGCAACTTATGGTTTTCTTATACATTCATAAAACTATATTATGATTAACTATGTAACTGTATTATTTTTATTTTAATGTTATGTATTAAAAAAATGCTTGATTATTTTTTTGATCAAAATTATTATATTAAATAAGTTTTATTTATCTGATAGAATGGTTTTAAATTTAGAAATCTTATTCAATTTTAAATTCAAATATTTTCCTCTTTATACTAATTTTCTTGCTATTTAAGTCTAAAAAGTACCTAAAAAAATTCTAGTTCTAAAATATTTACTACACAATTAATATTAAAATATTAATTGTATACGGTTTGTGAATAATATATTTTTAATATTTCTTATATGGATAAGATATATATTGATGGCAATATAAAAACATTAATTTTAATTCTAACTTGAAGTACCTAAATGTAATTGATTTTGGAGGATTGTTTTTTTATGGATTTCTATATAAATTAATCTTATTCTAGAAGAATTAATAGAACTTTTTTTTTTTCAATATTTTAAAAATAAGACAAACGATTTTTAAGGAATAAATCAAACTTTGCATCTATATGATTTAATATATATGTATATAGTATATACATAATATAATCATACTTTTTACACAATTACCTAACACTTAAAAATTATTTCCATTTTCTTCATATATAATATTCAAAAAAATAAATAAATAACACTTATTAACTATACTAGTATATTTACTATGGTAGTACGGTTTAAATAAATATATATACTAGCTGAATTACCCGTCGTTGTCGGGTTTAAGTATATAAATATATGTAACCTGCCAAGATTAAATTTTGTTAAATCTATTGAAATTTAAATTAATTAAGATTTTTGAAATAATATTTTATACATATTAATTTAGTTATTATCATAACCTATTCGATAAGTTATAGCTTACAACTACCTGAACCTCTCTACAGTTTGGTATTCTGTTGAATACATATAGCATCTCACTTCTCCGAATATTTTACTTTTTGTCAATAAGTTCATGGTCTTTTTGACTTTTAACCGAAACACTCTTGCAATTATATCATGTCGATCATATGATCTTTGACCGTGAAGTAAGAGCTCTTTTATCTCTTCCCAGCGAGGATTACATGTAAAAGTAATAAAAAGGTCAGGACGACCGTAATGTCTAACGTAGGTCATAGCATCTTGTGTTCTTTCGTGCATGTACTTTGGCCCACCAGTAAAAGTTGACGAGAGTATAACCATTTGGCCTAACTGATTTGCTTCTATGTCTCGTCATCCAATCGCATCTTTTAAATGAATATAACTATCTGCACGCAATTTGGCTTGGTTGTTTTTGATGTAATTAGTCTTTCAGTTTCAATTTTGGCGTATTCATCTACCAAATATTGACTGAAAAGAGAACGATAATTAACTAAATAGTTGTCTTCCCCTTCTCTGACCATTATTCTATATGAGTAAAAACTTGATGCAGAGACAGTTTTTTTAAGCGGTAACTTGGTTTTTGGATCGCGTTGTGGTATATTGATTGCATACCCATCATCCCCCCAACAAAACATTAAAGGATACTGCAGTGCGTCGTATGCTCGATGTATCTCACTGATACGGTGAAGTGAGTTACTTCGGTTTTCGAGGATGATGTCTCTTCAATCAAACTGCTGATCTACTAACACTAAAGCAACTTAATTTGCCGTTGGTGCATTATACCTGCCTCTATGTTCTTCTGGTGGTTTTTTTATCTGCATGTATTACAACTTTAAATGACTTTGAAGGAGGTATTTTATCCATGGTAAATTGTAATAATCAATTGTAAATTATGCGGTTGCATGCCTAATAAATCCAATGAGTTTAAAAACTCTGTTGGATAATTTACAACTTCAGTAGCATCGCAAACTGTATCTAGATTTGTATGACACCAAGTTTTCTGGTAACAAATTTTGTATCTTGAGATTCAATTCGTTGACCTCCACATTTTTTGCTACTAAAATTGCTCTTTCTGCCAGCCATTCATGATTTGTGTATTGTCTGTGTACACTGGGACATATCTGGTCAATGAGTGCATCTTGCGAATAAATGATTGTGCAGAAATCGTTCGGTAATTTTATACATCCCGTTTCATCTGTAGTAACTTTCCCATCTCCAATATCTAACAATTGTTTTGAGAATCTTTTGCACGCAGCTTTTTTTGATTAAATCGAAATCGAAGTATCGAAATCGTTCGCTATCTATCTTTATATATATTTCGACCATGAATTGTTGACAAAACTTATGCATCGTAAAATAACTTAGTCCTGATTGAGTCTAATCATCAACCGATATGCATAATAATTTTTTGAACTAACATTCTTATTTGTTTTGGCACCTGTTGCGGGATTTTTTTGTTTAATATTTATGCAATACCCGTCATTTACTACCAAAAATAAAATTAATAGTTTTTAAATAGTTTTTAATAGTTTTTTAATAATTTTTTAATAGTTTTATTTAATATAATTCATTTTCAATAGCGCAGTTATCGACCTGGCCAATAAATATTAAACCGATTTCAACCCTTTAAATTCAAAATTTCGAAAAATCCTTTCTTAGCGCACGTCCATACCATAATAGCTATCTGTATGCCAAATTTCAGCCAGATCCGTTCAATGGTTTGAGCTGTACGTTGATAGCAGTCAATCAGCTTACTGTTTTGTATATACAGATATATATATATTTCAGATATCGTTAACAATAATTTGTTTAAAAAAAAGTAGGTACTGGCTTTAAAATGTAAAAAAAAATTTTAAATTACAAATTGTACAACTATATAATAGTAATTGTCAAAAGTCAATTTCATGATAAAAATAATTATTAGCAAAATATAAAAATCATAAATAATCTTTATCTACGTCCTTGGGTGTTATCAATGGAGGAAAATACGAAACATGGTTTTAATATCAATAAATCGATGTTCTTAAGAAAACAGTAGCATCATTTTTTGATATTACTGCATTTATTGTCATTGCAATGGTGATTCTGTTTTTCATCATAAATACAATCACTCGTATATGTGAATATATGTTCTTTGGCATTTGAGATCTATATCGAGTTTTTAATAATTTTAATACTGATAAAATTATTTAATATTGTAGTATAGATCAAAAATGCAAGCCTTTACAGAATAAATGTCATAGATTTTGATGTGAAAGAATATTATTTGGAAGATAATTTATATTGACTGATATCGTTTGATGAACCCAACCCATATATTTCATATTCAATTAAAAATTTAACAAACGTGGATTCAACAATAGAACGTCCACTTTTAAGACTGTGTTTTTCATAACGAATTTTTTACCGAATTCAGTTAAAATGTACATACTTCTGAATAGCCATTGCTATTTATTTATCATTGCTCATTATAAAGGCAATATGATGATAATAATAAAATTAATAATAATAAAGTAGAACCAAATTTCTTAACACATAAGGTAAGTAGAACTTTTTATGTTTTAACTTTTGCAAAAATAAGACATCTAGGTATACCTTAGGTTAATAAATGACTTTAAAATGTTATTATATCCCCCATCATATCAATCAATAACCGATTAGAGTGTGCAAAAAATCTAAAATCTCAATTGTCTATAAACAGATGCATTCGAAGAGTCCATATAAGGGCTATGGAAAAAACTATGAAAACTGACAGAAATTCGTAACAACAAAATACCTGTATGGGATTTTACCCGTGTCCAATGGACAGCTCTCGACCGCATCAGGACGGAGCAAGGAAGAAATAATTACTTACTCCATAATTGGGGAATAATCGACTCTCCACTATGCGAATCTGACGATATACAATCTATCAAACACATAGTCCATTTATGTCCTAACAGGATGTTTAAAGGAGGATTAGTTAAATTGTACGAGGGCAGCCCTACAGCCGTCAAATAGTTTGATGAACTCATACGTCTGTGATATTTTTCTACTTGTTACCTATTTACTACTAAATACCACTGTTAATGCTTTTATTATTATTATTATTATTATCGGTACCATTATTAATTTGATTTATTTTTTTAAATTCTTTTTAATTATTATGACTATTGTTTTGATGTTACATATTATATTTATTAATTTACTCATTATTATTCTATTCTGTAAATATTATTATTATTTGTATTATTGATAAGCCAAAAAATGTCATATGGATAAATAAATAACAAAAAAATAAGAATTATTAAGCCAACTTTATATTTTCTACTTATACGGGATATGTCCTATAATTTTGATTTCGAATTAGTCATTTGGTCAACAAATGTAAACTTTAAAATTCTTTCTTTTTGAAAATGTTTAATATCAAGAGCTCAATTTTCTATAGTGTCTTAACCTACTTAAGCTTAATATAAATTTTAGGGATGGGTCGAACTGAAGTTTTCACAAACTCGAACCCAAACTCGAACATAATTTTTTTCTCGAACTCGAACTTATTAGTACTTCGAACTATTTTCGAACTTTCGATCTTACGAACTTTAAAAAATTAAAACATTTAAAAGTTAAAACTTAAAAATTTGAGTTTTAATCAACTAGGTATGACAAACTTAAAAGTTTAATATTATAATAGAAGTAAAATTATTAAGTAATATTATTATTTAAAACTTATATCTAATTACTATATAACTTGTTAGTTATTAATTTATATTTTTTTACTAAACTAACTTTATGTATTATGCTCGAATTTGAACTTACATTTTTCTCAAACTTCGAACTGTTCGAATTTTTTAAAGTTCGATGTATTCAAGGGTTCGAAGTAGAGAACCCATCCCTAATAAATTTCAATATTCAAAAACTCTTCTTTAAAAAAATATAGTATAATATAGGGACTATGAGAATATCGAACGTCTCGGGCTCTCGAAGACAATATGCAAGTGATTCTATTCACGTTTTTCTAATGTCCATTTACCTATATTTATAACTTGATCAAGGAACCTTTATCGATTCGTCGTTATACCTTTACTTACATAGTAGTGACCTACTTATAAAGAAAATTAAAATTGTATACGTACTATAAGCCGCATGGTGCCAATAAACGTACCATGCAGTATCTTCCGATTTCCATGATCAAACATTTTACTGTACAAGAACGCACGTTACACGAACATTAGTTATTAGAATATGATAGTTATAATAATGACAATAATACGTCAGAATTTGAAACATGTTCGCATAAGCAATACGGTGAAGCGATTGAGTTTATAAATTGACAAACAACATTTGGACAGTATTTAATTGACACACATATAGATTTTGTTCGATGGCACTACATACACAGGTGCATTAAAAGCGAACGCTACAGTCCATAACATTTATAAACGTGTTTAAACACTCCGATGTATTATGCAGTGATAACTGTTGATAATTACTGCAACGACGAGTACACATTAGTGTATAATACATTAATCACTCGCTGAATAGACTACAAAGGGTCGTTTGAATTATATAAATCAGACGATGTTCGTTATGTAGAACGCGCAGCACGACCGGCCAAACACTCGAATCTAAAATACCGCACCCCGATTCCAAAATAAATTGAATTCATTAAAAACCTTTTGCAATTTTTTCATCTGGTCCAGTTGAATTATTTTCAATCCACCAATAAAGCATATATGTAATATTGTTAACATAATAATAATAACAAAATACAAAGGACAATGAAACACAAATTAATTGTATTAATTTATATGATTTTAAGTAACAAAGATATTTACTACTTATACGAATATATATTTCAATGCTGAACGTCATCGCAATAGTACCTATCTACGTGTTACAAATACGTACCTACATGAATTGTGAATTAGTCAGTGAATAATACAAAAATTACAAACCGTAAGAATTCGATAACGATGATTTTATGATTTTAGATTTGTGATTGTACATTTTATTCGCTAGTCTTATGGTAACGAAACCATTCAATATTTTTTGACCATTTAAATTGAATGAACTATGTTCAAAGACCAATAAAAACAATATTTCAAATGAATTTTAGTGAATCGTAGGAAAATGTTTTTCGAGTTTTAAACTACACTTTCACTATAGTTTTGATATCAGTTAACGTTATACATTAAAAGTTAATTGAGCATTCTGTTTGAAGCGAATATTTTAAAGTAACGCGCTTTTATTTAACAACTGTCTCAAGTTTTTTCTTGTATCTGTGGTCAAACTTAAAAATTAATTTTTAACAAAAATATTTTACAGTATTGATTAAACTGAACACAGACAATTTAATTACAAGGTCATATTTTGATACAAGTCTATTTGGCCTACAAAAACTCCGTCTAGAAATAATTCAAGAATAATAAGTATCCACTATTATATTACGATATCGTACTACCCTATGACAATAATTCTTTGACCCAACTATTCACACAAAATGCTATCCTGTCTAACTTATTGGACGCGAAATTCAAATACTCAATAATACTCAAATATACAAAAAAGCTAAATCGATGGTATTATTAATTCGGAATTTAATTAATTTGTTTGTGTTCTGGATTCCCTTTCGTGTTATCGAAACACCGATTGTTGTATTTAATTTTAATTTTTTCAATTCCACCGTAAGGACACGCGTACGTTTAGAAGAGGATTTGTATACATACAATAATATTCCCTTACGAAACATACACACACGATATTATAATAAATGTATTCATGTGGGGCAAAAGTTCGAGATATTCAAAAGCACGCGATATTCGTACGTGATAAATATGAAACGAACAATATGTATATAAAATATCCAATGAAGACAATAATATAAGGTTTATCTCGCACATTCGATGAACTCACCCTCCGGCAACGGTGCCGTTTGATTATAATATTCATTGTGAAAATAAGAAAATATGTTTTTTTTTCATCCCTCTCCCCTCCTAACTAACTTGGGTACCTCTCGCCCCAATAGCCGAGAGGAAGGGCATATCGCGTTCGGATTTGGACGAGTGCGAAGACGAAAAAAAAAACACATAGACTATTTTCACGGCCGATTTCCCGCGCCAAATTAAACGTCAGCGACCCATAATTTTGCCCTACATAGGCCGGCGTGTCAGTTTAAATTTATGGTCCAGAGCTGGGAAATCCATAAATTTTCACAGACATCACCCACACCGCACGGTCTCACCCGGAGGGACCTGAGTCAAAACGATACGAAATACGTCCGAAAACTAATTGCTTATATATACATAGGCACTAGTGTATTTATAAATTTTTCATCAAATACAAAAAAAAAAAAAGACAAATATATAATATACATATAAACAACACTCTGTCGCTCGGAATGCGCTCAACGATCGTATGTACATGTATAGTATTATATACGTACAAACGACGGTGGAAATGTTACACACATTTTTGTATACGTATATATATATCATTTTTTACGTTCCTATATTATATTTATACGCGATAATATTATTACTCTCGCACGCTTAATATACTCGAGTAGGTTAAGATACGAGATTTATGCGGTCTTTTTATAACCGTATTCACCATTGAATTCGATCGTTTGTGTATAATTCATAAACGTCTCGATGTTTAAAATATTATTTAAATAGAGTGCACGTCCAAGTGGGGAAGGGGGAAATATTATATTTAATTTTTTTTTTTTTCATATTGGAACCAAGAACCAAGTGAGATCTGTTTATCACAACATATTACACGTAATATAAAGCATTCAATACGTATGATAATAATAAATTAATAAAAGTCCAATATTTTTTATTGTAAACATTGGTTTAACCAACCTGTTAACGAAATCGATGGAGACTTAAACTAATATTATTTTAGTCCTATTATATTAGTAGCTTTAATATTATTAATTAATTTTTAAATCAATTCAAATGTTTTAATTAACAAAACTATCTTAACACGAAGAGACAAATCGTTCGCTCAGAACCATTTTTCAAAATCAAAAGAAAATCGGAAAATTAGGTAGATAAATATCAGCCACGACCTTTATAGTGTTCAATTCCAATTATTGTATCTTACTTGACTCCCAAAAGGTGAGATCTTATGATGCATAAATTATAGTTCCGAATAGTTGTACAAATTGTGATTAAATTATTGATTGATGATTAAAGTTTTATTGCTATCTAAAAATATTATCCATAGGTAGTTGAAATCGGAACTGGATACTTACACGTAATAGCGGCGAAAAAAGCAATTCTAACCGAAATAACATGTATAATGTACATTTTTTACATTTAAATTTTTCGCTACACAACTCAACTGTTTTGCGTATACGTTTTAATGGGGGAAACCTACACCATTTCTGCGTATAACTCGTATTTTATACCGGCTAAGCCTAAAATCTGTTTACGTACAAGAAGGAAGTGTACACGTGATTATATATATAGTTTAGAGAGACTTATCCTCTTAACTATGGTCGTCTTATTTTACCGTTATTAAATGCGACATAAATTAAAACTCCCACAGCAATATTGGAACTTGCGTGTTGTATTTAATATCGGATTCGTATACCCAAGTAATATTCTACTTCGCCATTGAATGTTTAATTTTTTTTTCTTTTTAAACACATGACTCCTATAAAATACATGAAACTTTTTGGCTTTTTCATATCGCAAAAATGTTATGCGATTATCGTTTGACAGCGGGTAAATGAGTCGCTCGACTCATAATAATAGTAATACACTGTAGTGCGTATGGCATAACAACTACACGTCTCTAATACGCTCGCGTACCCGTATCGCCCTAACAACCTATCCTTAACAGGATAGGCTTCAACACGTGTCAAGTGTACGTCCTGTTTTTTCCTATCCCCCGTTCGACGATGGAAGTCCAACCACACATAACGGGCAATATTTAAAAATGTTTAATGCATATATGGAAAGATAAATAGAACGGTAACAAGGTTTTTTTTCGATTTCGGTATAAAAGATTAACATTGATAGAGGTCATTCTCCACTCATTATCGCAATGCCAACCAAATCGTTATTATTCTTTTAATTTAATATATGGAACTTATAAGAACGTAAATAACTCAAGAAGCTACAGCAATACTGAACGGTGGATACACTATATGTCAATCAGGAGCGTATCCAGAAATTGTTTATGGGAGGGTCCAACATTTTTATTTTATCTGATAATGGGAAATTAAAATACACTATATACTATTATTTATATAGTATTTACTATTAAATCATGGAGTAAATAGAAATTTCAATGGGGAGGGTCCGGACCCAAAAATCCTCCCCATGGGGACGCTCTTGATGTCAATAATTTTTCAATATTATAATATTCATCATGATATTAATCGTGTTTAGAGTAGAAACCATTAAGGATGTGTAGCTTAACACGTATTAGTAATTCGTTTTAATAGTAGGTTACATGGGCCTACATGGGCGTGTAAGGGGCTATATTTCATTTCCTAGATTTAAAAACGTAGAATCCAATAATGATAATAGTAGTATTATTGTTATTGGATTTTCTAGTAGCCTGCATGACTTTGTATGCGTAGTGACGTACTTTCAAATTTTTTGTGGGGAACGTATAAAATATGAATTAATAATTATATTATTCTGCACCAGTAGCATATTTTGGATGATTACTCGGGGAATGTCCAACATTTAATGAACCTCATAAGCAACAGTTTTAAAATTATTGATGTTTTTACTGCTGTAAAAAACCATTGGTCTTAATTTTTTTTCAAATTATTAAGTTAGAAATTAACAGGTAATTTTACATTTGATACTCTGGTGTGTGGTATGATAGAAAAGTTGAAGGTTATCAATTAACACTGGTTACTTACATTTGTTTTAAAATATATCTTTTTATATTAACATTATTTAAAATTAACAGTTTTTAAACTAAAGTAAATCTATAGTAAAATATCTAAACAAGTATTTAACTTTGAGTTATCACAACTCGACTGTATTAATACTTTTTTATAATAGCTAAGAGCCTAAATATTAGTCTACTAGTCTAATATTAATCAAAATTATAAAATAAAATAAAACTTAGCATAACATAGCTGACTACAGAAATCTGTTCGAATTTGACAGAACAATTTAAAAAAAATTAAAATATACTGGTTCTAAGTTTTTTTTTATTGTTTTCTTATTTAAATATAGCAACCGGCTTTTGAATATTGATTCAATATAGAACATCTTCATTTTGTTGATTCTCTCGTTACACATTGTACACATATTTTTTTGTTCGTACAAATTCACATTATTTTGTCTGTCAGCTTTTTTACGCAAAATTATAATTCTTAACAGTTTTGACGTACATTTCATTGTATTATATAACAGTTTCTTTAGATAATTAATCTTTCGAAAAAAAAAACGTACACAGATATACTACATACATTTTTCAGGTATATTCTAAAGGTTGTAGAATCACTGCTTTGGATTGATCTATCTCCTTCAAACCAAAAATTTCCATTGAAACTGAGGACGATATATTCAAAATTATGATATTTTAAACGCATCTACACCACCCCAATACCAAGACAAAAATAATAATCGACCGTCAGTTGTTAACCATACATCTCCTACCATCGTGATTGATAAGAATAATAAACGTTTCTTAGCTTCTGAAACAGTTACCTTGAAAGCTTAAAAAATGAAAAAAGTATTCCTTTCAAATTTAATCCCTTAATTAAAGAATTCAAACCATGTAATCTACCGGTAACCTGTCAATTACCACCTACAACATAAAAAGTAGTTATGCTGAATTCGGTACCAATCCCAGTATACCATCAGCATACAGTTCCATATGCAATAATGCAACCCAAGATATTCAAATGGATATTCATAGCTTAAGATTGGTTTGGAACAAAAATTTCTACCAATCATTTCCGTGGTTTCAATTATTCTATGAAAGGTGTTATAGATATACTCGTGTACTCTCTTGTAAATATATGGTTGTTTGTTTTGTTTTTGAATTGATTTTCGCCTTTGATATTGTATAGCTAACTTAAAATGTAAACTAAGGCCCTCATCACACGACGATATTCCAAATAAACTGTTATTGCCTGGATACTGGGAGACTGGATAACTAGGCGACTGAGAATGTGTGTTTAAAAGGCGTCATTCAGACAACATTTTTGAAATCGCCGCAACTAGTATCCTCGCAACTAGACATGTCTCCTCGCTACCTTGATTGATCGAGTAAGTAGCGAGGTAATTTTTATTGTAAATTATTTCATGTATAATAAAATAATATAATATGGATCAACATTTTAATATGAAATTCATGCAACAAATAGAAAAGTATCCCGAGCTTGAGCTAGACAGTTACAAATTAAAAAGCTACTTCAGAAAAATTATAACGGAAAAATCTCGAAGTGAAATAGCCACAGTAGTTAAACTCACAGGTTAGAATATTCGAGTATAATCAAAATAATATGTATAATAATTGGTTCTGAGTACATGGCTATAAAGAATTTATTTATGGCCATGTAATTATATTACATATGTTATGGGTAGAATACGACTTTTAATTTATTAAAACTCATAAAATTTATCTTTTTTGAGAACACATTTTAATACAACTTTAATAAACCGAACAAGTTAACACGGAAACCAATAGCACCATTATTTTACACCGTATATTTAATTTATTTTCTGTAGAAATATTGATGTACGCATATAATACGAAAAACTGAACTGAGCTGTCAAAATCGTAAGGCAACACTAACAATTTGATGTATTGTATGTGAGGATAACCGGTAACTGTAATTGCCGTCTCCTTGGTATCTTGGTGATTATAGTTTCTTTTGAGTATCCCGGTGTAATGAGGACTTTAGAATAAAAGAATTTCTAAATATCAATATATCTAGATAAATTGCTTTACACAACATTTTTTTTTATCTAAGATAATACAACAAATAATTATTATTTTGACCGTCTAAAAAACATAAAATATAATTGGTTATTTAACTAGATAAATGTGTCAATATAATGTAAATCCAATACTGCAAACGATGACGGCTGTTTTATAAAAGTCAATGATAGCAGAGGCGGGTTTTATCATTCACTAAAGGAAGGGCTAATGGAAGTTCAAGAATTAAGTTATATGTTTTTTTTTTAATATATATAAAATTTTAAATTACAGAAAATGTGTTTGAGTCCCTCATAAGTAAGTCATTTTTTTCACAATAGTGACGAATTTTAAATAGTTACATAATTCATGTCAATTTTAATCTGAAAACATTTTAAAAAATATAGGTACACACATATAATTAACAACAAAAATAAGCTATTTTTTTATAAACAAATAAATAAAAGGTACCATATTCATCAATGGTGATTGACGATATTTTATAATTATTAACATGTCAATGTATATTGAATAATTGGCTTGGTAAAATAGAAAGCTTAGTCCCAAAGAGGAGGAGGCTAATGCCTCATTAGCCACTCCTTTAAACCCACCCCTGAAAAACAGACGGTGTTTTTCTAATGTTAGCGTAAAACCAATTTGATAACCGGTAGGCACACGGTGTCACGGTTTTATCGTGCCTGTCGCGCAAATTTCCGGCACGTGTACCGGGTTAAAATCAACCCCACGTCCTGCGCGTCCCCGTACCCTTTGACGTGCTTAGTGGGTCGCACACGTGTTATGGTGATGTGCTATCGAATCGGGAAACGTGTCGAAACAGCCGTTTTACCGTGTAGCAGCACGCGCGAGACCTAGGCGAAAAACCGACGGAGCCGACGTCCGCCTCAAATACCGGATCCAAGTCTGAGGACGGTAGATCGACGAGAGGCAAATACCAATCAGAGGCCCAGTCCGTTAGACATTTCGATTTATAAATTCACTGTTGAGTGTTGTCGAATGAAATACAACGAATAAATATCAAAAAAAGAACATGAAAAAGGCAAAAAAAAAAGAGAAAAAAAACGAAACAAACAACTTCAGTTTTAGATTCCGGTTTTTTAGGCCCTTTGGAGCTCGAGATCACGGTGCATTGCACCGCCTGCACACCAGCCAGGGCCGTCCCAAGGTTTTTCGAAGCCAGGGGCAAATTAATTTTGGGGCCCTTCGACCATAATAATAAGATATGATAAACAAAATACTCACTGAAAATTACAACATTTTTGTAAACGTACTTTTCCAAATCTTAACCAATCAAGCTCTTTTAAATTGATGTATTGCATCACTATTTATTACTTACATAATGCAAATATGTAACTAACCACACCGGTGGAGAAAATTGTTTTGACTGCGTGACTGGACGTGCTCTTACGCGCGCATTGTATGACTGTACATTATAATATTATGTGAATGACGCAAAGAAGATAATCTTTATCTCAATAATGGTGGTCAGCGACAATTCGTTATTATTATTTATTATACATCAAGATTTTTTGGGGGCCCCCTAAAAATATTACAACAATGGGGCCTGGGGAAAAATGGTCCCGTTACCCCCCCCCCTTCTGAACGGCCCTGACACTAGCTAATGTGGGCACCAGTACATGTATGATATATGCCGGTGTTGGTGAATCGCTGCTACACGAATAGCCGGCGGTCGGTTGCCGTTTTCGCTCGTCAAAATCGTTTTTTTTTTTTTTTTTGTGTGTACGAGTTAGAATTGGTTTTACGCAGCAGGGCCCCTCAGGAACGAAGCTCACTATAAAAAAAACCTATCCCCAAATATTATAATTTAGAAAAGATAACATTATCAATAGTAATATTATATTTTTTGAACCACAGTTGAAATAACAATTCTGATATATCCTGGACAGCAGTACAGATGTGCATACTGTGTTTACGTCAATACTGGTTATTGGACACGATGAATATAATATTTTTAATATTATTGCTAACAGTAATCGTCACGCATTGTTGTATTTATACTATTTTGCACAAGGCCCTGTAATTTGTAACGCCGGCCCAGTCGGCAGATGTATTTCATTTGAGCGGAAAATCGCTGCCCTACTCGAGGTTCAATTTAAATTAAAACGATGAATTGCACATACGAGTGGATGGACGAACGCGTCAATGTTACACACAAAATGTGCACAACTATTGTACCATTATGCTATGCAATGTATAAAATATTTTATTAATTACCATATTCGGTGCAGATCTCGAAAGTTTCGATCGAATATCTAACTCGAAAAGATACACGCGCATTTATCTCGACTTTCACGATCAGTATGCTTTTTACACTTTCAACGCCTGTGAAGCAGAAAATTAACGTAATATTATCGTCGAGTCCGACCAGATGGTATTGAACGAGCTAATACTAGGTTGATAACTGATGTGAATGCGTGTCGTTATTTTTTCCGTCCGAGTGGAATATGTCTATTCTAAATTATAAATCGCAAAGTATAACTGCGGGACATACGATTCCTAGTGACACGATGACGAATCGGGATTATGAACATTGGAAGAGGACATTTTTTAAAATTTTATGGTTGTTAATCATACTCAGTGACGTAGCCAAAATTTTTCAATGGGGGGGGGGCTATGTCTATACAATAAGTAGGAATACATAAAACATATTATTTTAAATTTTCTTGTAGTTACTTTAAAGCATTTAAAGTCAAACAATATTTTTATTACATTAAAATTTACAACCATAATTTTCTTGTTTTGGTCGCTAATTTATTTGGGACATCATCAGGGTTTATCATTATATCACTGTGTATATTCATCATTGCTAAACCATTCAACCTATTTTCACATGTGGTGTTTCGTAAATATGTTTTCAATCTTTTTAATGTTGAAAAAAATCGTTCACTGTTAGCAATTGTAACTGAGAGAGTTGCTAAAATCTGTAAAAGTTTGAAAGTAGAAGGGAAAATTGATATGTAACATTTTTGAAGAGCGTCGATAGCATTTTTTGGTAAATTTTTAGTTCTTGTAAATTTTTGTTGCCAAATTTTAATTTCACTCACAGCTACTAATACACTGCAATTTAAATCACCTGATTACATTTCAACTGCCTGCTAAATTTTGTCTTCATATTATATACTATTGGATGATGGTAAAATAACGTTAAAATTTTCAATTATAGATCTATGAGATAAAAATCGATCATTTGAAAAATGATTTATAAATGGAATGAACAAAGATATTCTGTAATAATCCTCAGGCAAATCAAACTGGATATTGCATCTGTTTTTTTGTTTATTAGTTGTACGAGAAATATATATTTCAATGTTTAAGGTATCACATTTAGATTTTACATTATTAAATATAATTTTAAATTCACTTTTATCATTTAATCTTAGTTGTTTAATTATATTTACTACGTCATCGGCGGTTTGAATAGCTTCAACCATATCTATATTCTTTGTCTGAAGAAACTTACTTAATGGAAAACTTAAATTCAACACGTGTCCCAGTATATAAGTTGCTAGTATAAATTCTAGTTGTTTTATAGCACACAGCAATTGGTATGCTCCTGATGAAGCATCCTTATCAAGCCAAGTACAAACTTCTGATAAACTATCAATTATTGTATCAAATGACTCGAGGAAAATAATTATTGAGTCATGTCGCTCTACCCATCTAGTTGGACATAACAGTTTCAAACAGTTATGGGTTGACGAAGAGCATACACGTTCTATTGATTCAGATAAAACATTATTTTTTTTGTGTATTTAAAAAAAATGCAAACTTATGATGAGAAAAAAACCGTTTTCATACCTACGTGATAAATTGATAACATGGAATATCGATAGTCTAATAATCAATATGATGTTATGTACACATTATTATATTGTTACGTACCATTTTTCAAATAAAAACAAATCGTTTTCAGCCACGAAGGAACAACACAAAATGAGTAATTTATTGTTCTATAATTGGTCACCATTGGTTGTCTACCACGGTCAATTATCAACGAAGCCGTGCATACAGGGAATAGAATAATCAAAAAAAATATTAAATAAAAACTAAAGGTGGGTGGGGGGTTACAACACCAAACCCCCCTGGCTACGCTACTGATCATACTTAATTTATTTTAGTAAGATTACTTAACATAGAGGTACACGAAAAACAAATCAAATGTTTTCTTTTAAACAAAAGGTTCGCGTCTTAACTCATAGACGTTAACTCACGGTGTTCGCAATTTCACCTATGGTTACTCCAAGTACATCCGATGTCGCTATGAGTTAACTCGCCGCTGCTACTTATTGGTATTTTTTTCTTTTGATCATACGTCGTTTAACAACATTGCACGCCATTGGTAGTATCATAATTTATAACAGAAGAGTCTAAAATATTTCACTCCGACCTTTGGGTTTTTATGTCACTCCCCCTCCCCCCCCCCCCACACACACACACACACAGTGTTTCTATTAGGCAAGCATATTTAGTGACTCGAGTTCAAAATTATCATATTAGTGCTATCCATATCGTCGTAGCAGCAACCGTGCCCCGGTGGACGACGACAACCCCAAGCCGCGGAGAGGAGTACCGAAAACAGCAACCTATGAATACGTTATTATAACTATTTATTATACAACGCTCTGGATTTGTATAATATACACGTATACATAACGTATATCATTTCATTTTTACAATACATTTTATTATTTTATGTTCAAATATTTTATTAATTTTTTTATTATTTTTAAAAACGACGTACCTATGATAAATATAATGTTAAGTTTCCTCACTCCCCAACCACCGATCACCATCGTACATTTCTCGTTACGCATATACCTGTAATGGTGTATTAAAATATCTGCATAGATTACGGTTAACAGTAATCTGTGAACATGCTATGTAATAAGTAACACGTGCGCAAGAGCGTTCGAAAATGTTCAGCGTCGCGACGATTCGGTTTGAACATACGTCTCAGGGCATATTTAGGGGGGGGGATTATATGGGTGTTGGAACACCCCCCCCCATCGTCCGTATTTTATGGTATTTCACCAAATTGCAAACTTAATTACAGTATAATTTAACTAAACGTAGGTATATGTAAATATAATCATTTTCATTAATATAATAATTTATATAAATACATGTTATTTATAAATGTAAGATGTAGGGGGGCAAAACCCCAACTTACTGTAAGCTAATTAAATTTTAAAACACCCCCGTTAAATGAATCCTGGATACGCCACTGATACGTCTACATCACCATCGTACAGTTATACTTAAGCTCATAACATATAATATTTTAAAATTGAAAAAAAAATGTTTTTTCGTACTTTTTTTTCAGTGCACATTATACTCACGATATAAACACGAAGATAAAAAATATATTTTACTTTTCGTAATTTTTACAATTATTTTTTGTCAATAACTATTATCATCATACTCAATTTAACAGAAAGAAAAAAAACAATTCCATATACTTTGTAATGCAGTTTGCATAGACGATTCAATTTAGTCGGACGACGTTACAAAAAAAAAATATATATATAAATAATAATAATAATATACAAACGTTTTTTTATACATAGAATTTTTCAACAACAATATATATATATATATATACATACACACAATGACATATTTATATAAATGTATATATTTCTATACATAAAATACACAGGTATATTTTTACATTGTACGAGTACATCAATTAAAACGCTTGCTAAAATTCGATAAACTAACGTTCCAAAAACGATCGAAGATAAATAAAATTTCCAAACATTTGACACGGTTTGTTTGATTAGGATGTATACATTTTATAAAATGTATTATATAATAATTAAATAATAATAATAATAATAATAATAATAATGAAAAAATACATCTCGTCCGTTTATATATAATTTTCAATAAGTATATTGTATATACATATTTTATATGTATACATACATAATCTATTTGAGCTTTATTTGTACTAATTCCTTTACTTGAAAATGGTCATATTATAATATGTATTAACAGGTACATAACTAGAGAGATACAGAGGGTAAGTAAGAGTTGTAGATGAGAACAGTATATATTTTACAATAAACCTAAGAGACTTCCGTGACCGTAATAATCCTACCACCCCTCCTCCCGGAAAAAGACCTCAGAGAGCGACCGTTTCGTCGAGTGCACTCGTACAATATTTAATAATAACATACCCAACAAAATAATAACATAATACACGTACAAGGGGCATTATACGGGTTTCACCAGAGGATTGACCGACGCACAGGTACAATATTATAATACGTGATGGTACAATAATAGGCCCGTTGTTTCGCAGGTTCAGATTTTCATCGGTCACAGCAAACAAACAATGGCCGCGATTGGTCTTTTTATTTTAATACATTTTTTGGTTATTTAAGCAGACTTTGAAAACGATAATGAGATCATTTCGCTCGATTATATATTATATGTATATTATAATGCCTAAAATTATACGATATCAACAGTGTTACATTACATTTAACGGATTAGTGTACAGAAAAATAGTTTTCCGAGAGACCATAACTTACAATTTATAATAATGTAATTTACGCGCGTGCGCTCAAGTGAATTAAACAACCAGTGCCGTAACTGAAATACTCGAGGTCCGTGTGCAAATCAAAATCTTGAGGCCCCATCATACCGTTGTACATTTTTGAGCATTTGACCTTTTGAAGCCCCATAATATGGAAGGAGGCCCGGGACCTGCGTGCAATGCACACCCGGTTTTTACGGCACTGCCCTTAACTTTTCCGCAGGCTGGGGCTCTTGAGGACGTGCGAAATGATAAAAAAAAAATCCACGATTGGACATTTTAAATACGTTAATCTTTTTTTTTTTTTTAAAAAAAAACGATGATAGTTTTTGGTATATATTTTAATTTTTTTTTTAGACGCGGCACAAGGTGTTGTTATGACAAGAAATTTTAGTTTACCTTCCTCCTTACCCTACCCAACACGCATGAACGACATTGACAAAATCAACAAAGCGATTGGAAAATAATTTAATAACATTAATTACATCTCGTAAAACGCAGTCGATGAGTGAAAACAGTTCGTTGTCGTATCAATGAATCGTAAACTTTAAAAATTAAAATGGTAAAGACACAATAATAATATTATGTATGATCGAAGAAAAACGAAAAAATAATACAACACTAATCAATATTATTTTTAACAATTCAACACAATTTATAATTAAAATAAATTATTTAGATAATCAAAAAATTTAATACAGTAATAATATTTATGGTATATTTTTTTATATTTTATATACAGGAAATAATAGTTGGAAACAAAAGTTAAAATATCTTCAAAATTGAAAAAAAAAATAAATGTAAAATGATAAAGCTAGAATTGTGACTTTTTTTTCATATTTTAACTATTTGTTTATGAATGAAACTAAATAACTGTTATAATTGACCACTAACGATTGACATAAAGTTAATATGTTGAAAAAAAACAAGTGTGAAATGTAGCAAACAATGAATTTTAAATTTTATAAAATATTACCAACATTTGAGAATCTTAAAATTAATACTATTTCCAAAAAATCCAAGTTAAGCAATATTTGATTCTATCCATTCACATTTTTTAAATACCAGATTAAAAAATAGTTACTTTACTTTTAAATGTTTAACTAAAACAAAACAATATACTAGATACAGAAATCAGAACTACAAGGAAAAATGTATATGTATGTATCTATTGTCCATACAGATAAATATATATATATATATATATATATGATTATGTATATTATATACAGAGGCGTGCACTGATTTTTCACTATTAAATTCAATGACAAAAAGCAATCTTTTAAGTCACATAACACAGCCCAATTTTTACAAAATATACATAGTTCAATGTTAAAAGTATAACAAAGAAATTATACTTAAATAAATAAATTCAGGAGTTTGGATTTAATTCGTTGGTAAGTACTACTTCTTCTGTAACTGGTTCAGATATAAAATCATTTCCTGTCAAATCTAAGTCAACATACATTTTAGATTTTTTTTGTTGATTACAATCACTATTACGACTATCCACGTCCTCAGGTTTGAATCCAAAGTGATCAAGACCAACATGAGAATTGGAATTTTCTGCACCTGTACACATGAGGACATTAGACAGAATCATTTTCTCATTGTCGTTCTGATCATTTGAAAAAACCTCTTCATTGCTATGCATCTGATAGTCACCATCTTCAGTGGAAAATTCAATAGTGTTGTTCATCATTGCTTCCAGAACACTCATCTCTTCTTCTGCCACGTCTTCCATTTTTATATTAGTGCTATTTTTTAAAGGATCATTTTTGTTACCACTACTAGTAGACCCCATCAAGTCTAACTGAACACTGTCTTCTCCAACCACGACATATTCAACATCAACATCTGCAGTACCTACAGCATTAGGTTGTGTACAAACATTATTCATTTGTTGCAACATGTCTGTATCAGAAGCAGTACTGTTTAATTTGAAAGTCCCTCTTTTTCTTAGAGGGAGTCGGCCTAACAAAGCCTCTGAAAACTTTTCATTACCACAATCTAAAATTTTAGTAATCATCGGTGAAGACTTATTTTCCAGTGGCATGTTTATTTCGGACACACTAAGCAACGGAGAATCTTTTTTCCTTTCTGGATTTGAAGATATAGACTCCTTAAATGCTTTTATATCCTCTGAGGTTAAAACATACTTTTCTATATTTCCATCATCGGCCACTTTATATAAAACAACATCATCTGGGTTGTCTGGAGGTGAATGACTTTTGATATTTCTCAGAATCGGATCTTCTACATTGGGTTCTAAATCTATTATTGGTAAATTTGGCTGAGCAACTTCTGGTATATTATTAACCATTTCTTCGGGTTGCTTAAGATTTGCAAGGTTCATATTATCAGTAAGTTGGAAATGAAGAGCATCTTCCTTAGCTAATATATCATAGACATTTTCTGTTAATGTTATATAGTTACCATCACCATTCTCGATTAGTATTGGAATATCTGTTGGAAGACCAGCTCCTTTCAATGCATTAATATACCTCTCAGAATTTTGAGTTTGGGTCTCTTGAGGTTTTTGTATTTTCGGTTTCTCATCAAGTTTATCATTTTTAGTAAGTAAGCTGGCTAACAATGGTGACCTATTTACATCTTCGTCTGTCTTTATATCATTAGGCATTGACTTTTTTACATCATATCTATTCTCATCCAATGAATCTGCAGGTCTTTTCTTACCACGTTTATACTTTTGGTCTAAATCATCGTTAAAATTTGGATTGTTATTGTCTAAGCCATTACTCATAGGTGATTCCTGATGATTCATAATTGTACTACTACTACTATTATTAATACTACTATCATTAGTTTTATGTTTTGATGGTGATATGTAGGAGAGATTAGAGCCAGCAAGTGATAGTAGTATTTGGGCAGACTCTGTTTGTGGTGGAGTAATAGGAGCTGGTTTGCTTACCAATGGTTCACAACATGGACTCTGAAGATGAGCTTTAGGTCGACCTCTTCCAGCACATGGTCGTTTTTCATTGGTACTATTATTTTGACCAAGGCGTGCTATAACAGCTAAAAATAAATTAAATATAAATTACCTTTTATAAAATCAATTACTGTTGTTTAAAAATACTAACAAACAGGAGAAGAATAATTTCCATTTTCTGAAAGTTTAGGTGAAATTGGTGTAACTGGAACTGGTGAAGATGAAACTTGACAAATTCTAGTTTGAGAAGTTGTACTACCAACAAGTGAAGGTGGCTTTATAGGTTTTGATTCTTGTAAGCTTTCATGAGCTAATGATGATAACCCTTTTACCTGTAAAAAATCATTTTAGTATTTTCTTTTCTTTTTTCAATAATATCTTATAACATTTTACAATATCATTGTCAAACAAGTTCAACTTTTAGTTAATTTGTTTAAATGTTTAACTATAAATAGTAACTCTACTTTTATTAATATTAAAATACATAATATTTCAACTATCAACTCATATTTTAATAAAATCGTATGTATTTAAATATTTTACAATATGATGTCTTAAATTTATAATTAAAATAATAAAAACCACGGAAAAATTATATTATTGATAAAAATTAATCACAAGGATTGAAACTAATAAACCATAAAAAAAATTACAAATTCAAGTTAATTACTATTTAACATATATAATAGTAATTACTTATAATAGTGTAATTAATTAGTAAATAAGACTTTTTTCAATAAATAAATTAGATAAAATATACTATTTTATACAATTTAACCAAGAGACCAAGAGATAAGAGTAAGGTAAACACAACTATTCTAATTAATTATAGTGGCTTACTTATTAATAAGTAACCATTAAATAACAATTCATTGGTATCTTAATTGGTATTTATGTTAATTTAACGATAATATTTTTTTAATTTATTTTTAATATATATATATATATATATATATATATATATATATATATATATATATATATATTAATAGTTTATATAAAATCAAAAAAAAAAAAGAAACTTGCACATAATTATATTAACTAGAATAGACTATAATGCAAATTATAAATATAAAATAATAATAAGTATTAATTAGTAAAATAAATATGTAGTAGTTGTAAAAAAATTGATATTTATATTGATATTTTTAAATATATTATAATCTAAATAAAAATTATTTCTTCTTATATTCAAATATTTTTAACTAATTTTACTACAATTAATATTATAAAAATTTTGATTTTCTGAAATGATAACAAAATAAATAAATCAAAAGAATCCTACATTGACATAACATATATATTATGTTATATTATTTGAATTATAACCAACTTTGAATATATATACTTATTTTCATAATAAAATAAATGTTTTTTTTTTCAATACATTAACATTAATTAATACAGTAATAATTTAATTACTAAATAAAATGTAGCTATATTAACATTTCTAATAAAATAAAGATGTAGATATTCCTTTAAAATGTATGTCATAAATATTTAATCAAAACTTTTTATCTGTAAATTTAAACCCTAAAAATGCTATTAATAGTAGTTATTTAAATTATTTAGAAAATGATTTCTAGGTTGAAACATTTAGATACCAATAACAATTCAGATTTAAATAATGATGAAAAAAAAAATTCCAAAATTGTCTGTTATATTATTTTTATTATATAACATTTTCTTACGAGATTACCATAAGAGATAATTAATTGGAATTTAATTTAACCATTTACATTAAATTGAATAATTAATATAATTAATAAAAAAACATATATATTATATTAAAATCACAATATATATATATTTTAATGGTATAATTTAAATTTTTTATGCAGGCCTTAAACCTTAACACATCAAAAAATAAAAAATCCATACATTTTTAAAATAAAATATAAAAACATACAATAAAAGGTATATTCTTATATTATTATTTTAAATAATTTTGCATTATTGATAGTATACAATAAATAAAACACCAAATAATTAAAAATGAAGTACCTAATAATAATTTTTAACTTATTTAATACATTTTTGTAATCTATAAAGAAGTTAACTAGTTAAAATTGTAGGTAACAAATAATTATTTAAACATTTTTCAACTAATTTAAAGTAATATATATTTTTAATTTGTGTTTTTGAAATACAAATTACTATTAACTAATATTATTAGTATACAAATTTATAATGACAAGTATAAGTAGTCGTTTAATATTAGTACTTAATTATAACTCAGAGTTTCCCAAACCATGGGTCGTGACCCAATATTAGGTCGCGAAATTTTTTTGATGGATCGTACTCCCGGTTACGATTATGGTTATATGGTTAGCCGTAAATTGATACCTCTATAATATAAACCTCTATTTTGTATTATAATGTGAAGTCTAATTAGTATTGTAGAATGCATGACATTGATTTTACATTGGAAATCAATATATTTTTAGTAATCTTTAAATTATTTTATTACGATTATGGAATACTTGTTATCGGTACATGTGCTAATGACTAGTCGATGTGGGTATCAGTCTCGGACGATTTAAGTTGTTAGTATTGTTTTAGGTTCATAATCTAAATAGTTGAGCAATGAACATCGAGACTATAAAGTATGAAAGGAGTTACGAAAAGTTATAGTTTAAGATTAAACACACATTTTTAATTAATCAAATTGTATATAAGTTTACATTTTTTTAATGGATAAATTTATTGTTCGTAAAACTACAGCCGGTGATATCCGCCAACCAGCTCCAACAGGCAGTTCAGTACAAAACAAAAAAAATTAAAATTAAAACATCAGGTAATCGTAGTTAGAGTACAGATTTCAATAAATTTGGATTTCGATGTTATGAAATTAATAAAATAGTTAAACCACAATGAGTTGTATGTGGAGAAATTTTATCTAATGAAAGTTTAAAACCCACCAAATTAAAAAGACATCTCGATACCAAACACCCAAATGTAAAAAATATACCTACAGAATATTTTGAACGCTTAAATTACCAGTCATACAAAGGCAATACCTTTCACGCTGTCACGCTACAGTTTCTGCTGTGAAGGCTACATATTTAATTAGCATATAGAATTGCTAAAAATAATTAACCACATACTATCGGTGAAAATCTTATTCTGCTCACTGCAATAGATATATGTACAGAAATATCAGGAAAAGAAGCAACAAATAAATTTAAATTAATACCAGCGTCAAATAATACTGTACAGAGACGCATTGTTGATATTAGCGAAAACATATAACAATTATTAAACAGAATAAACTCAAAACACGCATATTTCTATTTTCCATTCAACTAGACGAAAGTACAGACGTTCAAAATAAAGATATATTATCTGTTTTTATAAGGTATTATTTTGACGGGAATATTCACGAAATTTTTTTGTTCTACAATAGCTTAAGCACAACAACAACCGGTGCAGATATTTATAGCTCTTTAAAGAACTTTTTTTTTTTTAAAACAATATTCAGTGGATAAACTGTGGAGGTGTAACTACTGATGGTGCGGCATCGATGATAGCAAACATGTTGGTGTAGTATGACGTATTCAAGAAGTAGCCCGAAGATGTCGAATGGTCTCATTTGTACCAAAAAAAAAAAAGTCAACTGAATTAAGTAAAATTCTTAGTGAATCTGTTATAATTATTAATTTTAAAAATTTGGAGCATTAAATAGTAGATTGTTTTCCAAACTCTCTGAAGAAAATGAACTAAACGTTAAATCACTTTTAATTCACTCAGAAATACGTTGGCTCTCTCGAGGAAAATACCTTTTCAGACTATTTCAGCTTTATCATGAAGTTTTAAAATTTCACAGCAACAAAAATTCCGATTTGAAAAAATATTTTTGTGACAAAAATGGTTAATAATATTGGCATATTTAATAGATATTTTTACCATGCTTAATAACTTAAATTTATCGATGCAAAGTAAAAATGTTGACATTTTTGACCAGTCAAAAAAAATTGCTTCTTTCAAAAAAAAAAAAATTTTTTTATTTACAAAAACAAAGTAGAAAAGGGAAATATTGAAATTTATTTTGTACTAAGTGAGTTTCTAGAAGAAAACAACTTAGTGTATGTCAGTGATATCAAAACAATTATTTCATTGCATTAAATAGTTATTTTCTAAAAGATATTCGTGACGATTTTCACTATTTTTATTAAAGAGTTGAACTTCAATATGCTTCTTGAATCGAAGATTATCAAACTTTATTATTATAAAACTTATGAAAATAAATTAAAAAAATTAAACTCTTATAGATTTTTGATGAACAGTATATAATAAATATCCAGAACATTCAATTAATGTGATAAAAAAAAACTATTACTTTTCCCTACCACTTATTTATGCGAAAAAGAATTTTCTACCATGGCTATTAAAACAAAACAAAGAAGTATATTAGATGTCACATATGACATGCACATCAGTTAATTCGAAATTGTACCCCAGTAGGAAATATTATGCAACAACATCCAGAATCGCCAGTCACACTAAAATCAGCAATAAATTATTCAGTTTTCATATTTTACTATTTTTTTATAAATTTTTTTAATAATTTAATTTATTTTATTTATTTATTATGTATTTATTATTTAGTATTGTATTTTATAAAAATTTAATGATAATTCATTTTAATAAAATTATTATTTATTTATGCCATATTTGTTTTTTTTTTTTTTTTTAGTAGGGGGTCGCGTACCCAATAAAGATAAAATGTATGAGTCGCCATTGCAAAAAGTTAGGAAAACACTGGTATAACTTATAATTATGTAACAGAAAAATTGTAACCTAATAACAATAATGGAAAAAACTATAAAACTAACATTGATAATTATTTGAACCTCAGAGTATTTCTATATTAAAAGTTATGCACCTTTATTAAATAATTTATGTAATTTATTGATTAGTATTTCTTAAAATTTTAATACAGTAAAATATGTGATTCATCAAATAATATATAATAAATAACATGTATTATAATTTTTAAGATAAGATTTAAACTGATAATTGAATTATTTATAAATGTTATAATATAATTCGAAATCATGAATGGGCAAAAATAAAACTATTCAAACAAATGATTAACCTTATATTAAGATTAAAAATTATTATATTAATATTCATAAGATAAATAATAAATGTAAGTATGAAAGTTCAATAGTTTAAGATATTATTGTAAAACTTACTTCAACATTTTTTACTAAGTTTATTATTATAAGTATTGTAATACTAAATAGTGAATTATTTTAAAATACATATTTTTAATTATTCTTTACAATATTCCAATATAATATGTTTGTGAAATAAAATAAAGATGTAACAATAAGTATGTGAAGAGAAAATAAATAAAAAGTGGTAAATTTATTTATAAAAATATTAAATTTTTAAAAAAAATTTTAAGCTAATTTAACAATTTAAATTAAAATGAGAATAAAAGAGTTACATTTTCAAAATTAAAAACAAACTTTAGATAAGACATTTAGATAAGCATATAAGAAAAATGTCTATTTAAGACTAAATTAAGGAATAAATAAATTATTTGTGTACACAAAATGAATGTAAAATAATAAAAATTAATTATTTGAACAAATATTATCTATTAAAGAACAAATTTTTCTTAAAAAAAAAAGGATGAAATTAATATCAAAACTTATAATCACTTTAATCTTACAAAATACTTCATAATAATACTACTAATTTAGTTAAAAAAAAAAAAATTATAACATTTATTAAAATATTATCAACAAAACTAACTTATTGATGATAATTATAAGTATTAAATAACTGAAGTAATGAAATGTAAATATAATTCCTACAAAATGTGTTTAACTATACTTTAACACAAATTTTAAAGCAAAATAAAAATTTTTTTTCTTTACACTAATAATTTAAAAAATCGTGAAAAATAGTTTAATTTTTGTTATACAAAATATTTAACATTTAATTGATTTTTTTTAAATATATTTATATATATATAAATAATTATAAAAATACTTTTTCATACACCAAATGAATACATTTTGGGTGCATATAATTTATTTTAAGCATAATAGTGCAAATTATAATTTATGTTACTTATACTTAATTTTTTTTTTTTCGAAACAGGATAAATATTTATAAGCTTCTTATTTACCTTAAATAGAGCTATTGAAAGATTTATAAAAATCATATTAATAAATTAATTTACCTCAAAAAATTTAGCAGCTTCAACAAGAGCATGTAAATTATCTTCTGTAACGTTTGTTTCGCCACAATACATAAACTCAATTAAAGATTTAAGAACACTAAATTTCATATCTTTGAGAACAATCATGGGATGGTTACCCAATTCTCGCTGAAATCAAAAATTTAAAATATAATATTATTTAGATTTGTATAGATAGATACAAGATATTATATTTTATGTGATAACAAACTTAGTATTTAACCTATAAATACAAAAAAAAAAAAATTTAGAATTAAAATTCTAAAAAAATTGTTTACAGAATATAATATAGTAGTAAATAAAACAATTACCTCAAAGTACGGGCTGCAAGCTGCAAGAACCGATCTGTGAACTTTAAGGCTGTGTGTATTGCACATTAAAGTGACATCGACCAATTTCTGTCTTTCCAGGAGGTATCCAAGTCGTGCCACTAAATGCGTAGAATGATCATCCCATGAAACCATAAAACGTGTTGGATTCCCCATCTAAACATTTGAAAACAAACATTAATACAGTGCAGCAGAGACAAGTGAACGAAATGCGAGCAATGGCAAATCTAATTGATAAGAATTGATAGCCTAGTAAATAATAAATGTAGGTACCTATCTGAGGAAATAATAATAATAATAATAGTAGTAGTAAAAAACCACAAAGATAATAAAATTTTATCTTTATGTCATTAAAATCGAATATCAATGGTTTAAAAACATTCGAACATGATGAGCATCTACTAATGGCAAAACATTTTAAGTGTCATTGTACTTGGAAAACCGGCTTAATGACATAAGCATAAATGAACGCGTGAAATGTTTTAAAGACTTGGAAACAATCAAGCACCTACCTATCTAATGCTGCAGCAAACCAATTGTTTAGTAATTATTACATGCTAAAAAACTAATCAAGTCAGTATCAGAGAATCCAATGTACTAGAGGCAGTAACCAATAACTGGGTATTGGGTATCATAGAGCAATATTTATGTAAAATATTGTTATGAACTTGGAGAGTAAAAAACACTTTCTCTGCCGTGTGTGCACCATAGATTTCAGCAGGCAGTAATAATAATAATAACAATCATCATCATACTGTTACAACTGCAGCAATTCGATTTAATTGAGACGATTAAGCTCTAGTAACACACATATATATATATCTTATAGGCACCTTCATGTACATACATGCATAACACATTATGAAAGCAAATTGCTGTTAATTAACATTGGAAACAGTCGTAGAGCAGTGTCCATTGGCAGAATGGAAGTTTATGAGGAAAAAAAACAGATGAAAAACCGAAAGTCAAGGGTTCGGTGGCAAACATAAACGTTTGTACGGAGCACGACGGGGACGGAACGATGAGTCCAAGAGATGGACATCTAAGGTGCTAGAAACGGGGACAAGCACGCGATGGTCAAGACCACGAGCGGCCAAGAGGCTCACGTTAAGGCTCCCTTGTACGTGCCAAGGCCCGAGTCCGAACGGAAGGGGAAGGGGAAGAGGAGAAACGTCGTGAAGCAGATGCTACGGGAAAACATATGACCCGCGAACTGATGCACGGACGGGCTCGGGGGTGTCCAAGGCTGTCCGCGCGCGCGGCACTGCTGTTCGACCGACTCGTCGGGAACGCGGGGACACGATGACGACGACGACGACGTCAAAAGCACGGGAAACGCGTAGGCGCGCGGCCGTCGCTCACGCTTACCTTTTCGGCGCAGGACATGGACAGGCACTACTACGTCGATGACGACCACATCAGCATCGGGGCTACGTGGACACGGCACATGCCCGAACGGCCAACAACGGCGAATGGGTCGCGGACGGGAACGCGGAACGCAACGGCGACGATGACGACGACGACGACGACGACGACGAGGGAGACTGATGGCACGGGCGGCACTGCGGAGACGACTGCGACACGGACGACAACGGTAACGATAACGATGACGGCCGCACGGACATTATATCGTGGACGGCGTCGTGACTGATCCTATTCGCCGGGCCGCGATGTCCACATACGTTGCTGTAGTGGTGCTCGTCTCTCACTTTGTCCTTACACGCTCAAGTTCTCCGACCGCGGTGCTGTCGCTGTTGCCGACCAAGTGCTTCAGGTGCCCGTCGGCCTCCCGTCGTCTCGGCGTCCGACACGGTGCAAATATACGCGGTACGACGATACCGATCGCGCTAGTGTTATTGTTGTTGGTTAAAGACTATCGTTGTTGTTACTGCTGCTGCTGCTGCTACTGCTGCTACTGCTGCTGCTGTTGTTGTTGTTGTTGTTGTTGTCGTTCTTTATCCCGGCGCACGGCACTTACGCGTTTTCTCGTATCGATACTGTTATTATTACTGTTGTTATTAAATACGTATGCGATTACGGCGAGTGACGAACAACAACAACAACAACAGCTAAATATCGTCCGTTCGTTTCATCCAATACCTCTCGGACAAGTGTGTACTCATTGACCAACGGAGAAACTATTTTTACGTGCGTTTCAAACGGGTGTGTGTGTGTGTGTGTGTGAATAAAAAGGTAAAGCAAAATACCATCGAGTGCACGGACCGAGTGTAATAATAACAACAATAATAATAAAAATGTTTGGGAATATTCGAGTGATTGTGCGTGTGCGTGTGTATGCGTGAGCACGGGCCGGAGGAGAAGAGGCGCTAGGTGCGTGCGCACCTCGGCGGTGATCGGCCGATAGGTACCGCGGACCGGCGGTGAACGTGACGTCACGGCCGCGTGTCGGTCGGCTCGGTTTTTCGTTCTCCATGAACCGTGCGCGCTCACCCGGCGCCCCACGGCCTTTCCCTCGCTCACCCGTCCACGCGCGGACCTGGCACCGCGACTGCTATCCTTCAGCGACTCGTTCCTGTGCGTGCGTGCGCGTGCACAACATCCGTAGCGTCGCCGCGCGCGTGCTTGAACTGCACGCCGCAGTGTTGCCGCCCGCGCGGTAATTTCCACTCTTCTTGTCCATGTCGAAAGTTCATCTTCTCCCCGGCGGCTCTCGAGGTTCAGGGCGCGCTCGTCGTTCGCGGGTTCCCTTTGTTGGCTTCTCCGGCGCTTTACGGGACCGTAGCTGCCTAATGCGGTCAAAACGGGAGACGACTCGCGTACCAGCGCAAAGGGCCCAAACCTTTTGGCGCCAGCGACGTGTTTTGTGAAATCTTTCCCTCTGGCCGTCGGTCACGCGCTTCGAGCGTTAAAAAAACCGCGGCATTTCCGATCGGTGACAAAATGTTCGGCACTTTAGGACCAATTGATATTGTTCACTCAGCGCACCCACGGATCACACCCACTGTTGGGTCCGGCCCCATCAAAAAATTGTTGCAATGTTTCGCAAACACGGTTTACTGTTGTGGACACATGAATCGAACCGAAAAAATCTTCCCCCCCCC
>NW_020273616.1:3093606-3130088 GCF_003268045.1 Sipha flava | reverse complement strand
ACATTTAAATTTTTTAATACATTTTTGTCCTTGTGATCTGTAAAATTCCGATTATTTAATTAGATACCTACCTAACAATTTAATTTTTCCTAAAAAAACTATATTATGACATTAATATAAGGTGTATATCATAATATAGGAACGTAGTCTCAATACTAATTTGGGGAAACAACTATTATCAGTTAATACATAAAATGGCCTCTCCCCCTAGTAAGTCTCTAAAGCCGCGCCTGGGCCCAATGCTGGCCGTAACGTTTAAACGTACAAACGTACAATGTTGCACCATATTGTTGTCAACAAACTTGTTATATTGTCAGTACTTGTACACACGTTCACCGCTTAATAATTGGCATCTCCCCCTCCATTCCTCCGACATGGAGCCGATGACACGTTTATATAGGTGTAATAATAATGTTTGACCCAGAGGACTTGTAGCATTTGCATATTTGTTTCTCATAACCGCACGAACAGCGCAACAAGAAGTAACGATTGCGTTTAAGGTTGTGACGAGGCTAATGTTACCTAGAAAATTTAATTTTAGAATTTTAGGACATTTTTTTATGCGCATATCTCATCCCTAATAGTTTATAATGTTATTAGTGTTTTTATAAAATTCGATAACTCCGATTGTCTGGGCCGGTGCATTACTGTTGATTCCATACAGACGCACGTTTTTCCGTAGGAAGGGGTTTTATATGAACTAACATTTTTAATATTTTTCTCCCCGAACTGGAAGAAGTACCAGCAAGTTGGTAAATTTATAACTCAACGCTTTTCAAACGGGATAAAACCGACGACTAATTTTCGATTTTAAAATATTATCTAAAACAGGTGTTCTATAGCGCACATTTGTTGATCTGTTGGGTCCATACATGTCATCAGCTCCAATGACAATTCGCTAATCACGTTGTGACGTACGGACGAAAAACGCGTTCGTGGTGCAGGTGAAAACCTACACGGGGTAATACGCGATCGTATGCTTTGCGAGGGCGTTCCAACGTGTTATTGGTTTCCCGTGCCCGTACGCCCGTCTTTGTAACATTAATTACCGTACGGAAAACGTGTACCTATTTAGGTTAACGCCGAGGTCGACTGTTAATCCGGTTCGATTACCGAACGCTTCGACTACGGCGGTTTTTTACTCTCTCGCAGCGTGTGCACGGGTATGGTCGACGTTTCGTTCCTGCGCATTAACGAATCCGTCTATTCGACGTCTATCCTGTTTCTGCCGAGACGACGGAGTCAACGAATACGAAGTTATTTCCGAGCTGTACGAAAGTAAAACGATGACAACTAAACCGAACATCATTGTCTTAGGCCGATCGCACACCAAAAGAACAAAACTGCATTGGACAGTGTTAGTCAACTAAAAATAATTTGTTTTTATAAAGTGTACACTACCTAGACTAAACACCATTACAGAAAACAAAAATCAGTTGTTATCATATCATCTGATGGATGAAGTTGTTCCGATTTGCATGTGGTACACATAACAAAATTAAGAACAGAATTGTAAAAAAGAAAAAAATATGGATTCATCCGTTAAATAAAAACTTGGTCCTTATCTTCAAAATCATAAATAGATGGTCTTATTTCCACTAAACTTACCAGTATTTTCCCATCACTAGCCATATAAATGTATAAAAAATATTATTTAAAATATATACGAAATACAAAATACACATGAATAATAAAATAATTTTTTCATGTCTAGTTGTGACTAATGAAAAATGTGGACACTCAAACAGTATCAGTCATGACTAATTGTCTTTTAAAACAAAAACGTTTACTACCTACTGTAGAAAAATGCTTAATTTATTATATATCTTATTTAATAATAAATATGTATATTAATACATTTAAATTCCTATATTTGTATAATTTATTTCATAATTAAAACCACCCGTTCCCTAAAAAATTTCTAGTTGTAGCTATGGTGGGGGTAAATTGGACCATAGTAAAAATAATTCCTATATACGCCATTGATCGGAATATATATATATATACACATACATAGTTCGATATAAGTAGTTAGTAATACAGTAGTCATTCGATAATTTGAAAAATTTCAATAATCGAACTAAACGTCTTGTGAGAAAACCTTTATAATTAAAAGAAAATAAATGTAGGTATTTCGGTTTCCTCGATGATTGGAAACGCCTTTCGGTGGCAGAAACTCTACAATTCGATTTTATTTTTGACAGAAACTCTATAATTCAAATATTTTAATCGTGATTATGTAAAGATAAAATATACATAAATAACCTTTTTTACGTACTCGTAATCAAACTAATAACGACGATTTCTTACTACCTAACCTTCTTAAATCTAGGTTTTAATAGTATAATTTTACAAAAATAAACCTCTGCAATAAGTAAACAATTATTGAAATCTAATAAAAAGTAGTCAGAATATGGGTCCCGTAAAGAATAAGTGTCTGTCGATTACCGACAAAAAAAAATTAATTGTAGAAGTTGAAGCTGATGAAAAAAAAATATATGCTGCTCTACGGATTTCTTTAATATGTAACATATAATATAATATGATATGTATGATAAATGTCAAAATAAATTTAATAATATTTTTCACCACTATTTACTCGTAATTCGAATTATTTTTTTCCCTTGATTTTTTGAACACACGATAAATCGACAACCTCTATAAATCGAATTTTCAGTTAAGTCTTCTGAATTTCAAATTATCGAGTGACTACTAGTTATTATTTAACTAAACACTCATATTTATTTTTTTGAAAAATTATTAATTTTTTTTTATATAGTCGCTTGCATTTTTCCGATCAAAGCGTTATCCAAATTTAAAATGTAGATAAATACACTGTCATCGATATCATGTCTCTATAGATAATTTAAGATATTTGTTTCCTTCGAGGTTACATAGGACTCCAAAGGGTAATATTAAGTTTGAGAATTGTAAAAATTCTTTAGCTTTAAACTAACAGTTAGTATAGAGTAATAATTATTATTTCTAAAAATCTATAATCGTATATATATATATTACTCGTTGTGTATACACGTGGAGTACAACTGATTTTACTAATTTATATACATCGAGTTTAACGTCACGTCGAATAATTTAATATATATATTTAAACATCGAGCAAACCTTATACGTACTTGATGTAGCCGAACAAATATCTATGTACAATGATATATAGTGCACGACGATTGAATGATAAATCTGGATAACTCTCCGAAAGCGTGTTCTTCTTCGTGACCCGACGGATCAAATATTTGCGAATAAAGATATAGACGATGGTCGAAAATCATTGGTACGAGAGTCGTACATCACCGAAGATTTTTTACAATAATGTCAATCGTCGTCGGACGATATAGTGAAAAAAAGATTTTCATCATAAACATCCTTTTAGGCAGAACACCCTACACGGATAGCCTTTACGGTACCTACAAGACTTAAATGTGCACGGTCATCAGAAATAATCCGATTAATGGTGACGCAAAGGTAGTTCGCACTGTTACCAGTGTTTGTTAATCGATGTAGAAATAGGTTGATATAACATTTTCATTCTTCATTTGTTTTTCTTTTTTTTTAAGTTTTCTGACTATTATAAAATTACTATTTTATGCATTTTTTTTTATCTTTCGGCTGCCTTCGAAATGCTATAATTTTCTAATATTAGATAGCATACGTGCACTTTCATGAGACTACCCTGTATATTATACTTTATAGATGCATACTGTATTTTTAACGATAATGTTCTTGGTTTTATGTATTTTTGAGAAAAAAATATACTGTTTAATGTCAGTAAATTTGTCGAATCGAAAAAAATTCAATTATTTACTCAAATTTTATTTTACATTTTATAATCATTGTTTTATATTTGTATATTCTAAAACAATAGTTGCATGAGGAATTCTATTTACAGTTATCAATTGTCGAATCAATAATTTACGGTAAATTGTATGAACTTCACAGTTTAAATAAGAGGAGAGGGATGGCGCATACGCCCCAAAATTATACTGCAAAACAACGCTGCTCCTCTAAACTCTGAATGTTCGTAAATAATTAACTATCAATTCATTAATTAATATATGCGTGTAAAATATACGTACTTTATAACATTTCCGAGAATTATTCTACTTTGAGACATGAAATGAAAAATAGTAGTGATCATTAAAAAATCATTTAATACTTAAAAAATCCACTTTGAAAAGAAAATGGTAGGTACTTACAACATTTGGATTTTATTATTAAAATTTTGTCTGCTAAAATAGTATATTAATATAGCATATTAGTGTATTAATACAAAATGCATTAGTTTTTCTTAAATGTAATTAGCCATAATTGAGAAATGTTGTTCGTTGTAAAAATTAGCTCTTTATACATGCGTATATAACATGTATTATTACGAAGCATTTAATTCGATATGTACCGAGTAATCATATTTTTTTTAAATCAAGTTGTATTAACCTTCGAACTGTTATCGTTGAAACATTAGTCATTTTTTCTTATATTTCAACGTTTTTCAATAGTCATACAGCGTTTAAATAACTAAGTAATATTTATGTATAAAATAGCTGGTAAATCAGCATTCACACCAAACCGTGGATCAAGAAATGTTTAATAGTGGGTACCCAATTAAAAATCTTATCTTTGCAGTACATAATTCAAACGAGTTTATAAGGTTTATAACAACTTTTCTTCTTTTCTATTCATTAGATTAGCCTTAAATTTAAGTTAACTTCAAGTCGTATGTATTCATGATAAACATACCAAGTTATTGATATTTTAACGAGTACCTAATAGATAATATATGTTCACATTTTTGTTTTAGGAGCAGCAGTATAATATAAAATATACCCATGAAAGTTGAATCATGAGAAATTGAAGTAGTATCTCAGTACCTATATAAAATTTTATTAACTTATGTTAACTTTGATATTCGTAGTATTATAGACTACACCTATCGTGCACAACGTCTATTGTATAACATTTTAAAATATAATAACAAAATTAGATAGATTATTTTATTTGGTCGGTTCGGTAAGTCATGCAGATTATTATATTATGCAGTCATGCAGGTATGTATTAATGCTAGGTAGAGATAATGCTTTAAACTTTTTTAAACTCGTAATACTGTTACCGCGGTGATTTTCTAAGGTCGCGCGATACGAGCTGTGCGCACCTTCGGTTGTTTGTTGAATTTTTTTTATTCAAACGATATTTCCAAGGCGAATATTTCAATCGAATTGTTTTCACATGTTTATGATACACTCTGTAAATGTAGTAAACAATACGCGCATATTGTTATATAAAACGCATACGCAGTACGGTCGCACGAGCGTTAAATGAGTATAACATAGGAGCACCGTTGTAATAATAAACGATACCCATATACCATATACACCATATAATCCGTTCAAAATCATTTTAATTAGAATATTTCATTCGTGAACGTACAAAAATACAATGCAGCAACTGCATGAAGGTACCTAAAACAGTTTCCATTATAACCATATGAAACCGGTTTCATTAAAGTTAAGCGGTATCTTACATGCGGTCGGCACTTGTTTCTTTCAGTTGATTTTATATAAATATTAAAACCTATAATTCCATGTTATACTGTCGCACATTGTACTAATAGAGTCGATCAAATTATTATTAATTAATATATTTTTTTAAATTATCCCGATTTCTCAATATTTTGAAAATAATACAAAATGTTTTTTTTTATTATTTGCCCGACATGAAATAGGCATTTAACTAAATGTCTAGGTGGATAGTGAAATTGCATAAACATTAAATTCTTTGACTATATGCCTAGGCATTTAACAAAATGTCTGATTTGACTATATGCCTACGATATATATATATTTATTATTATTATTAACTGTACATTTATTCTGTACAAACCGGCAACCTGAGCCAAGGGCGTTCGTTTAAGAACATCTGCAACTGGGAGGGGAAAGCGGTCAAGTTCTCAATATAAATTGTTATTCATAAGTAAATAATCGATCTAGTGACTTAAATGAAAAATTATCAAAAAAAAAAAAAACCAAACCACATAGCCTCTACTCTGTAGTTATCAGCGGTGTGCGTATTACATAATGTAGGAGTTTCTGGTTTATAGATACGTTACCGTCGGCATCGAACTCGTATTAATGTACACGTAGAAGGAAGCACTGGAGCAGTTCAATAATTGTGGAGCAGTATCCCGTCGTTGCAAGTCCACTAAATCGCGCGCTGCGAAATAGACACAGAACAACTTTCGGATTTCGTAATGGTTCGCGTGCAACGTGCATGTGTAAATAAATATATAAATACGTACACGATTGCGCGTCGGATGGGAGAGGTTGTTTCTCGGTGAAATTTTTCCAACTTTCTTCGTAGCCTGTCGGTGTTCCGAAAGAAAATTTCTCTGCGCATCATCCCAACACGTTTAAAATTAAAAATACACGCCAAATGAAACATGCGCGTTTTTATAAAATATAATAAAACTGCCGTTAAAGTTTCAACCGCGGTTGTGGCTATTCTGTTTTTCTCTCGGCCGAGGGAACACACCCGTTTTTCTCTTCCCAGACGTGGGCAGTGGCAACGATCTTCTTGTATAGGAATATATTATAAATAATAATATATTCATAGTGTTTATTTCGTTCTGTTAAGAGATTTTTAAATTATTCCGATACTTCCAGTTTTTTCTTATTCCCTTGGAAAGTTTCTTTTTTCAATTATATTCAGACAACACATAAAAAAAAAAACAAAAAAATATAATGCTAGTACCTAAAATACGTTCATGCTGAAATATATATCGATTTATACATACTATGACTGTTGAAAAGAATCACCAAGTACAAAATGCTTGCACTAGGACGTTTTATAAAAAGTCTTTAAAATTTAATAGATTCTAAACAAAAGTTACTTTTATGATTTTTTTTTTTTTTGTTTTATGTAAAAATATATGTAAATATAATGTTCATACATTTTAATTAGTTGATTTAAAATTATGATTTTCGTTACCACCAATAATTGTATTGTTTACTATTACAGTTTTTTCTTCTCGTTGTTCTTTGGTTGCATAATTGTTATGTTGGAGATTATTCAATATTTAGCTTAATTTTATAAAGAAAAAAAAATTGTAAAATTTGAATACATTTATGCAGCATATTGTTTTACATAATAAGAAGTGTTTGTCTTAACATATCAGATGGTACAAGAAATATAATTAAGTTTTTTCATTTTTATCTCAAAGTAGAAGACATCAGGCTTAGTTTAGTTTCCTAACTATAAATGAAATAAAACAATAAAGTATAAATAATAATCTTCTTTTTGTGGTTTGTTGAAGAATAAATAAAATTATGTAAGTTACTAATAGCGTTGTATTAGTTTGAACTTAAAAGACTAATCATATAAATTAAAATAATTTTTAATAACAGAACATTAATATTCAAATACAATTATTTTTTAAGGTTTATTTAGTATTTCTTAATTACACATACATTTTTTTTTATGTAATTGTCTCTGTATAAACGGTGAAGATACATAATAAATATACACCAAGTAGTTAGTAATTTTTTTATTTGCATAATGTTATTACAACTTGATCAATTTTGAACATTTAACATGGAACTCTTAGTATTAATATAAACTTTTATATTATTTTGTATATATTAATTTTAATTAGATCTAATTAGAAATAAATAGTAATAAATAGATTGTTTATAGTTCACACTTACTCAATTAAGTTGTTAATAATTAGTTTTATGTTATTATCATAATATTTCATTTAAAAATGGACTAGATACTTTTAAAATTCTAAAACAAAACAAAAAATAAATTAGTTGACAAAGCCATGTTTAAGTTAATTTGCTTTAATATGAACACAACCTGTGGAACAAACACAGCATAAAATTAAACTTAAGAATTTGTTCAAAGCAAACAGAAAATAAAATATATATTTTTTTAATTATTGCACATTACATTATTCATAAATATGTAGGTAAAAAATATATTTATATATATTTATTTAATCTACTAATACTGAAAATATTATGAAACATACAAAGATACTTTTATTTTATTTTGTAATGAGATATTCAAATTTAATTTTGATTTAATTTGAATATATACTTTATTTTGTAGGTAATAATAATTAATTTATAAAAATTATTAGTTGTATAAAATATACTGATAACAATTCTATGTTATTCGTATAAAGAAAAACAAATAAGTTAATAATATTACATAACAATGTTTGCACAACACATTAATTTAATCATATAAAAATTTGTATAAAATATCATAATGATATTAAGTAGTGAAGTTTATTTTATTACTAAAAAGTAAATTGATTTACAATGATATATTTAATGAAAAACGACACATAAATAACAATAAATAATCAATATTTTTTTAAAAACTAATAATTCTCAAAAAATTAATTTACAAATGAATAAATATAATTGAATAACATGATTATCTACTATAATTATGAACTTTTTTCAATGAAAAAGATTGCACGTTAACATTGTTCTTAGACATAAGTAAGATATTTTAAGGGTGAGAATTATAGTTTATACTATTATACCAAGTTGTAGGTATGTAGATCAAATATAATTTGGCACACACAAAAAAAAAAAAAAAAAAAAATTACAAACAAAATAATAACGAGGAATGTAATAGTCAGTCGTTGATAGAGACTACACATTTAATGACTCGTATGTGATAAATGTATAAGAACTTATACACACATATTGAATATAAGTGTCAACAAATGATATATATTATAGGCTTAGATAGCGAAATATAAGCTAAATTTATCAATGTGTAAAAAATATAATTATTCATGTTACACATAATACGTATGTATTTTTTATTAAATTAAGTAACTATACACGAATAAGTCTTAGAAAATTAATTTTATCAAATAAAAAAGGTAAACATCAATCAGAGCAATTAATAAATAGTAAATACTTGAAAAAGGAATATGAAATATTGTTAAATAGTAAATATTTTTTCTTTCAAAAATAAGGTGCTTCACACAGGTGGTCAAACTAATAACAGAATTTATTATATTTAATTTGCAAACATTATTTCAATTGGACAAAAAATAAAATTATTAACATATAATTGAATTAAGATAATGTTGGCAAATGTTAAAATAAAATACTATTCGCATTGAATACAGCCTACTTTTGATTAGAAATCATGAACATTATCAATATCTTAAAATTACCACAAATAATAGGGTTAGAATAAAAAAACAATAAATAAAAATAATAATAAAAAAAAATTAACTACACAGCCAGGTGACAATGTCTTGGAAGTCCAGTGGCATATTTTGCAGCTTCAAGCATCGATACTCCTTTACCATGCATAAACACAAAACATTCTCATCATAAAATAATAATAATTATAATAAAAGGTAATAATAACACAATACTCGCCCATAATGTTAATGTGTTGCGTGAAAGTCAAAATAGAAATTTGGATGCAAATTTCTTGTGATTATCAGTGAGCGCAGCAGTGTAGTGTAGTGTTTTAAATTTATTAATTAAAGCAATTGTCTAAAAGTATTATTGTTGTAATAATAATTCGCAAGGAATAATCTAAAAATGTTGATTTTAATTCCTATTTATAAATTGTGTAAATTAGTAATTAAACTTAACAGCAAAATTGCGAAAAATAAATAATAAACAGCACATGCTACCATTTAATACAAGAAAAAAAAAATGAAAACGAATATTATTTTTGAGAAAAAAATTTGAAAATTGTAATTCATTATTTTTAATTCAATTAAAATTCAGCTTTATTGGCATTCAATATTTTTAAAATTTAATGTTAATATTTATATTTATCATTAATATTATTTAAACTTAAAATTTACAATCAAGAATTAGCAAATAATTAGCTTAATTTTTTTATGTAAAAATACAAATTGTTATTGTTAATATTTAAAATGGTTTGTTGTTCAATGAATATTATGGTTAGTATTAGGTACTAAAAATATAAACATTTTTTTTAAATACTGTTGTTTGTATATAATATATATATATATATATATAAACCAGCTTGTAAGTAAACAATAAATTAAAAACTATACAAACGAACTAAAAAAATTTCAAATAAAACTGTATTATATTAATTTTTAAACATACTATTTAGATGAATTTAATATTTTAGTTGCGCAATAAATTATATATTCTCAAAGATAACGTAATGCTGAAAGTTAAATAGACTTTAAATATTGATTCAACATAGTTTCAAAGAAGTAAAAATATTAAGCTAAATAAAATAAAAATTATAGATCAGATAAACTCAATTTATATCAATTTTATCTCTTAATTTTGTTGATAAATAATCATTGTTTATAATAATTTTATATTCAGTCAAATTGTGAATAAATAGCTTATTACAATATTGATAAGAACGAGAGTTATTTATTATGCTAAGCATATCTAAGATTTACATTTCACGCTATTTAAATTTCAATTTTTTTGGTCAATGCATCTGTAAAACTAAAGCATTTTATCATGAAACACAAAGCAAAAGCTAATTAGTTTGAGCTCAGAATTTCAATTATAGTTTATAATGAAAATCAGTAATATTTGTTAGTAAAAAAAGTGTAATGCAATATCAGAAATGTACCAAACTTGCATGTATAGAGAGCCTAATGTAAATTGATTCCTGTAATTTTCTAAAATTATATATTGTTCCCTGCACCTGGCAATTCTAATCCAAAACCAACATTTATTATTTATTAATATAAATTATGACCAGAATCAAGTATAGTATTAAGTTATATAAATTATATACATTAATAATAATGTGTCGCCATTGTAGAATAAATAGCTGCATTGTAACTGTACCTGTTGGAAATGGGCAAAGAACTATTTTGTTCATCAGCAGATATCACTTCTGCTTCGTCATCAGTCTCCATTAGTGCAGTACTAGAATCATACTCAGGATGTTGGATCATTTTAGATCTTAGCAGGTAAACATATGTTTTATAACGCTTCAACTAAAAATAAAAATGATTAGTACAAATGTAGAAATAGAAAAATATAAATACAATTTACTTCTTCCAGTAAGTGTGCTTCTTTTTCTTTGTAAAATTGTAAAGTAATACTTTTAGTTCCACGTTCTGGAGGTTTTTTTTTGTGAATATCATATTCTACTTCAAGTTGACGCATAGTATCTTCATGTTCGCGAAGTTGTTCTCGCTGTTAAGATATTAAAATGTTTTAAACTTATGACTAGGAATATCTAAGTAAATAATCAAACCAAATTTAATTTTGTTGGTGCGGATGGTAACAATGGTCTTTGAAATTTTTTTTGGTTTCCAACAGCACTTGGTAATCGAGGTGCAGAAAAGCTGGCACACACAAAATTAATTGTGTTTATCCATGAATCTAATTCTTTGGAATCACTAAACACAAATAATACCCATGACCAGAACATTAAAATTATAAGAGCTATTAACAAGAATTAAATTAAATGATTACCTAGTTTGAAACAAATACTCTGCTTGATCAGCAGTAACTAGTCTAAATACATGTTGTTTTTTTGTATAGTCTGTTGCTTTTGTGGCTAAGCCATGGTGTATATGAATTGCATTGTGGATACTATCACTAATTTGAGATTTTCGAAAACCAGAATCATCTTTATGTAAATAAAGGATCAAATCACGCAGTGTACAATAGTACATTTTCCAACTACGTTTTCCTCGAGCAGCTAAATTTGGAACAAAACGATTATTAATAGATTCATAGGTATCAAATTATATTTTTATTTTACTTCTTTTTCCGTTGGGTTCCATACAACATTTTCTCATGACATATCCTTTTTTATACTCCAAAGCCTGAGTCATCACATTTTCATCATAACTTCCACTTTTACCCAATTGACCAGGGATTTTATTTCCTAGACCATCAATTGGTTGACTAGCATTTGCATTTTTAAGTTGATTCTCATCTAAATCATCATCACTAAAAAAAAAAAAAAATTGTCAGAACTATAAGATTTAAATGAATTAATGATTGCAAAAATATCACGAGTCACATATTTTATGAAATTGAGATATTAGTAAAAATATATATCAGCCAAATGAATTTATACTAGTTTTACTATTATCTCAATTTCATAAGATATGTGACTTGTGACGTTTCTACAATCATTGATTCAAATTTTGTGCAATTGAGTAACTATCTTACTTAGCCCATTCAAGAGGATTAGACTTAATAGCCATGTATAATGATTTAAGGACATCTCGAGGAAAATGTTCGTTGTCATTTAATCCTGCCAAGTTTTCAATAAATTCATTGCATGTCATTTTACGACCAATCATTTGGCCATGCAAATCCGTATTTAATAACATGATGGCACAAGTTAAAGTATGCACTGCATCTAAAAATAAATCAATTGATTATAAATATTATTTAAAAGTTGTATACATTATATTATGCAATAAAGTTAAAAAATAAATATGGAAAATTCAAAATAATTTTTTTCGTAAAATATGAACATTTAAATGTTTTTTCAACCATCCATTTCATAAGACACATGAAAATTTAATCATATAGTATAAAAAAATAACAGACTACCTGCTTATTTATACAACAGGAAAATCAGAGTATCATCTAAATCTACACACACAATGAATTATATTTTAATTAATGAATTAAATAGCAAATGTACAATTTATAATTAAAACAAAAATAATTTAATTAAAAGATTAAAAAACAATACTAATTTACGGAAATAAAAAGAAGATACAACACAATATTTTACATTCGATTAGATAATTATTTATAAATATTACCTTGAGAATTAAAACATTGAGGATTGCAATCCAAATATCTTTTCGAAAAATGAACTAATACTCGTTCTCTTTCTTGAGTTTCTCCTGTTAAGCTGAACTGTTTCAAAAAATGTCTTAAAGCTAAGTCTAATGAATTGCCTTTAAAATCAAAATATTTTAAATATTCTTCAGCAACAGCTCTTGTAAATTCATTACTAAAATAATATCATATTTTTTATTAATCTCAGAACATAACATGATAAAGTTTTAAATACTTTTTGCTTAAATGTCGTGATACATCACTCTTCTTGAATCCTTCTAAGTAAAACAATCGTTTGGCTAGTCTTACTGCTGATGGCATATCTACCGCTTTGGGAGAATAATGAAAACTATGTAAACTATCTGAATCTAAATCTTCATTTGGTGTCCAATGTTCATCATTATTGGTAACAGAGTGAGCTAACTGAGCTGCACCTTCCATCAACGCTAATAATTTTTGAACATCTTCTTCATCCTTTATAAATATAAAAATTAAAAATATTTTATAACAAAAAATACTTTTATCATAAAATATGACATACTTTGAAATCTTGATCATATTTAATGTTTTCCTTATCATTATAATATCTGTTATTATTTTCATTGTCTTTAGATAAATTTGTTTTTTCAGGACCTTTCACTTGTATAACAATTCGATGATCTGAATGAGTATCATACATATACTGTCCTTCTACGGAGCGTTTTCTAATTTTTGGTTCACTTGCCAAGATAGTTGAATCACTATCACTAGGATCTGATACTTCTAATTCACGAGAATTTATCAAAAAATCTGAATCTGCCATATCTTGAAAGTCAGGACTTGATATATTTGAATGGCTACTAGTAGGATGACTGTTACCACGATATGAACCTTTTGCAGGTCGTCGTCTGTCTGACGGTGATGACATTAATGATGAAGATAAAGAGTTTGGCGAAGTAGGTGACATTACTTTTTGGAGAGAATTACAAGACGCTGATGTTTCATCAGGTACATGGCCAGCATTATAGGTCCATAATACCCTCTTGTCTTCTATTTCAAGTGGTTTTATATTAGTATTTAATAAAGTATTACAGGAAGATGTAATGTCTTCATCTTCGGTGTCAATACTAGTAGTGGAAGACATTGGATATTCAAAGTTTGATCGTAATGGATCTTCAGAACGAGATCCACGTTTATAATTGGAAATGCTTGTAGGAGGAGGAGAAACAGGTGATGTATTCCCAGAGTTGGGTTTCGCAATATTTGGTCGGTCATTTTCAACCGGACTACTAGGAACAGAATTTGAATTGACTTTTTGAAATTTATTAGGACCTCCATTTTTTACTAAACAATCAACTTTTCGATCCCTCTTAGGTAATAGTGAAACCTTAAAATAACAAGTAAATATAACATTTTGAAGGAGGAAACAAAAAGAAAATATATTTTACCTGAGTATTTTTTGACATTTTGATAACTCTTTCGCCGGTCATCATAAAAGCTTCATACTTAGGTACTTCTACTTTGTTTGTATTTGTTCTAGTAACTATTTCTAATGGTGGCGGGTGGTGTTGAGGTGGTGGCGGAGGAGAATCCATATCTTGAAATAATACTTCAGGGGAATGTCCATCTTCTGCTAGTTTGTTATGCACTTTATTTTTTATAGCAGGATCTGAAAAACCATACATTTAATTGAACAATATATAATTACAAGCATATTATGTTATTACAAAAGATAATATAAATCAAATACTAACCTCTGACTAATTTAAGAGTTATAGGGTTTTGTGCTAACCTCAAGCATTTCAGTACTAAAACATAACAGTTAATAAAATTAACATCAAATAAATATTATGACATATCAGAACTGTAATTTATTACAGATAAATTAAATATGACAACTAAAACAATGAAGAATGATAGTGTAAAAAATAATAATAGGTATTAAAAATTTCAAGTTATGATTTATCTGAAGATAAAAACATTTCAAACTCTTAATGTTTATAGATTGAAATTAATAATTAAAACAATTAAAACTATAAGTGGTGAATTAATAAAAATCTACCTTCTTTTGTTGTACATGCTTGCACATCTTCATTATTTATTTTTATAATGACATCACCAACTTCAATCTAAGACAAAAAAAAATAATAATGGTAAATGGTATACTTAATATTTCACAGTTTAAGAAAAATTTGTATTTTTTTCTTTTTTGAATGTTAATGTACACTTGTTCATTCAATGTCAAGGTCTTCAATAATTTTTTGAAAATAGATAGGTACATCCCAAAGAATAAAAAGTAAATGATTACTAATTATATTTACTGTATTTGATGATTGTGTACCACAATAATATGAGTATACTTACAGTAATGCAAACAACTCAAGTCAGTATAAAAATTATAGTAAGTACATTGTCATTCAAATTAATTTATTATTTTAATCACAAGGACATTTTAAAAACGATGGCAAACCGTTATGTAGTAGACTATTATAATAATGTATGGCATTTAAAAAAACATAGGAGTAACATGGGTGTAGGACATTGCATTTTATAACCAATAACAAGTCAGGGCCATACTACTTTCCAGATTTAGAAATATGTGTGTAGGTAGGCAAGAATTTGACAAAAATAAGTTTACCTATTTCCTGTGGATGGACTATGCACAGTGCTTGGATCACACCATCACCCACACAAAGTAAAAGGAAATGTGGTGTTATCGATGAGAGATAGTGCAATCAAAGGTATTTGTTAAGATGTACGTAAACACGATTGGGGAACACATGTGAATGGGTTCAGTGAAACAGCGACAATGAGCGTTGGTGCAAGTGTCTGGACAACAGCAGAACACGATTGGAGGTTTGGTCGGGGGAAATGGATAACGGGGACGAGACCGACAGGGCAGGTTAGAGAGAGAGGAGTTTGCCGTGGCATTGAGCATATAGGGCCGGCTGCGGGTGCATTAAGTACTGGGTGCATGGTACCTGTGCGCATTCGGCGGCCGGCGTGTTCTCGATGATGTCGTAGATGACCGGCGGGCAGTCGGCGATGCTGAGCAGCGAGAAGCCCAGACCCGAGGGCACCTCCGGCTTGGACAGCACGACCGAGATCTCGTCGACCATCGCGGCGGCGGCGGCGGGTACGTGCCTAGACCATGGTGTCCGGGCGCTATCCGGTGACGGCGGTCTGGACGGAGGGGTAGAAAGCACGGTGTTCCGACGGCGATCGCGAGTAGAGCAGCACACGACGGTTTACGCGCACAGGCTGCACTGGCTACTGTTCGGGCGGCAAAAACAACGGGCTATCACCGGGAACATCACAGCGACGGACGTGACTGCGACCAGCACGGGGCACATGATACGGCGCGACCGGACTTGGTGCACGGGTGACGCGGGGCCGCGGGGTGTCGGTGAGTCGGCGGGCGGGTTCGGCGGGCCGGGGGAACGGTGTGATACGCCGCGACCCCGCTGTGACGTCACGGCCGCCGCCCCGCACCAAGCCGACGATAGTTATCACGAACCGCACGCGCGCGTACACAACACGTTTCAACGACCGTATCGTATTTACCATAAACGTACATGTTATTGCTCCGTATGTTAAATTGTTATTATTATTATTTATTATTGTTATTATTGTCATTGTTATTATTATTATCATCATCATCATCATCATTAAAACTTTTTAATTCTGCGGTGCGATGCCCGTCGTTTTCGAATCGTCGCACGACCCATCATTTAGGCCGTCCCTACATTTCGTGGGGCCTTTCAAAAAGAAAATTATTTAAACCCCCAACACCCTGCTTACGTATTTTACGTATTTTTCGTATTTTTAGAAGAAACTCCTTGGTTAAGAATTGGAAAAAACTCATTTTTTGAATTATGTTCACTAGGTGGTAGAATAAGAAGATTTACTAAAACTTTCATAATCAATTTTTTTTTCTTTTAACAGTAACTCGTAAAATTAATTGATTCGAAACAATTCATCATTCGAAAATGATATACGGAAACCAGGAGCTTGTAAATTCAGAGCTAAGTGTGGGACCCGGGACGAAGATCTCGCTCGCCATACCCTACGGACGAACCTTACTATTATTATAATATTATACAATATACATACATTTATATCACAGTAGTTTATTTGTTTACGGACTTAGCGGAAAAAAAATATTAATTAATAATATACAGTGCTCGAATTGAGGGGGGACGCAGAGGGATGGTGTACCCTAACTGATTTTCAGAAATTTTAGCGTCCCCCTACTATTGTTACGTTATAATTACGTAACGCTTGACAAGTTTGGGGGACGGTTTTTTTTAAAAAGTAAACAAAGTCCCTCTTCTTTAATTTTGCCAAGTTGAACACTGATAATATAGCAAATGATGGTGGCCACGTTTACGATGTGATTACGTTCGATGACGTAATTATGTGAAAAATCACGAAATACGAATGAGTGAGACAAAAAAATTACGTACCGTGGTATACCCATCCGGCAGGGGCCTATTTGAGTAAGAGACTTTGGGTCTATCCTCCTTTTGAACAATTTTTTTTTCTTCTTTTTTTCGTTTAACGCTTTAAATTATTTTTATTTAATGCCGGAAAGATTGAATTTTTAATGGAGGTAGAAATGTATAGTTGAGATTCAAAAAGTGGAGTGGAACAACTTATCAAGTTAGGCACACACTTGGAACTTTATGGTCATTAAACGCTTCTCCCTAGACTCCAGCATTTTTTTTTTTTTTTTATTGACTGAAATAGCTATTCAAAATATTATTCATTAAACTAATTTATAATTGTATATTGATGTTTGAAAACAAATACGGAATATCACGAGTTCGAATAAATTAAAATTTTTATGTGGGTACTTAATAGTAAATACCGAAAAAATGTACTTTCTCCATGGATTACTGCAGTAACGACTGTAATATGTTATGTTTCAAGTATATTGTAATTCTGTGGTATATTTTAAATTGATCCATCAGTGAATACACAATAAGTGATGATTCACATTTTCATTGACCGTACTGATTTAATTTTTATTTGTGGTGCTAAAATCCACTTTTAAAATTGTAAGACTTAACAACCAATTATAGATACTCAATACCTATTGTACAAATGAAAAAAAAAAAGAAATTGGTATAAATGTTTAGTCTTTAAGAATTTTTACCTGAAGTCGTCCTCTCCAGCAGCTATCTCATCGCTTTTAATATTTTTAGATACTAATAATAACCATAAATATATCACTTTTTTTTTTATTAATTAGTTCAGTTTATACATAAAAAATTAAAACTATTAAATTTAATGCATTTAATTTTTTTTATATCTGACATTAAAATTATAGTAATTTATATATGTATTAAGTTTGTGTACAAAGTTTTTTTTTACATTCCAACGAAATGTGTGTTTACTGAAATAGAATAAAATTAAAAAAAAAAAAAAAAATTAAAAACCCTGGTTTTGTTATATATGTAATAATTGTTTTAAGACTCACGGTTTACCTTTTCTGCATATTATATATATATATTTAATACTTTTATAATTAGTCGCAAGTGATTATTAAAATTCGACGGCAGGTTTCTTGTTTAAATAAGTATTTAATTGGCTTTCACCGTTCGTTTCTTCATATTCATTCACGTATAAATATATGCATAAATTATACATTCATTAAATTATATATTATTTATATACACATTATATACCTCACCTATCTTTGGCAGCGTTGGTCGGTATGACATACACTTGCGCCGTGTACTACAGTAGCACACGCATATGGTGTACATACGAATTATATTATGTAATGTAACATCGCGCGACATATATTTGAAAACAAGGTCGATTTTGAAACTATAAAAACGCGTCACCATTTGCATACATTTTTAATATTGTAGTGTATATAATGGTGTTTTCCATGAATTATATCAATATTCAATATATATCCATATCATATATGCATTGGAATGTCTCTCCCTGTCTTTGACTTTGTATTTCTCTCTCTCTCTCTCTCTCTATAATATAATATACTGTAAGTAGTATATTGTATATAAATGTGTGTGTGCATTGGAAAAAATATTTTTGATAAACACGCGTTTTGCGGCCCACAAAAATATACCATATTTTTTCCCAACTTTGAAAAATGTAAACGAGCCCATGCATGGCCACGGAACAGCTCTATAACAGCTGAATGGCGAAGTTTTTTGGATCAAGAAACCTAGTTTAGGTTTCGAGGATTTTTAATTAAATTCGTGTGCTATTGAATGTACTTTTAATGATATTTATAGTTATTAAAAAATAATATCATTCCAAACAACAAATTAAGACTTTTTCTTAAAAATTATACGAGTATCTTGTAACAGAAACAGTTGTTTATTTTAATAAACCAAATGTCAATAACAACAGGATTTGTGATTTTACTATCATTATTTGGGTGATCGGGATTGTAATGATTACAACTTGACTTATATTTCCATATTTTCATAGTATATATAAATAAACGTTGGTATTCATATTTTCGGTGAGTTTACTATCCTCGACATCGGTATCTGGTATATGAACGAGGGCTATCTAGAAAGTAATAAACATTTTAGTCTGACACAGCAGTGAAGGGGGGGATTGCGCTGTCATCTCTGCTCCAGATGTTTCTACACTCAGTATGCAACCAGCCGTCGTAGCCTGCGCATCACGCTCATCGTATTTTGTTTAAAGTGGAATATTAAAATGAGCACTGTAATTGAAAATGCCGCAAGTTGTGAAGTGAGAGCTGCGATAAGGTTATTGTTGACGAAAAATCAAAAAACATTTTAAATTTATCAACAGAACTGTGATGTGTACGACTAAGGAATAATTAGTGAAAACCGATTGAGGCATAGGTGTATTGAACCAATGTTCACGATGAGGATCGCAGTGATAAACCTAGTGTCGTTTGCGATGAATTGGTGGAAAAAATTAACAAAAAAACCCGTGAAAATCGTCGTTTCACGATTATAGAACTTGCAGAACATTTCCCACAAATTACACGGAGTTCATCACTGACTACCACTTGTTCCCTGTGATGGAAATATGACTTGCTACGCAACGCTTTAACACTTATGCTGAACTGCATATTGGTGTAAACCAGTGGTTGAATTCGCAGGCGATAGATTTCTATCATAAGGATATAGAAAATCTTGTATTACGTTATGATAAATGCCTTAGTTTAAAAGGCGATTAATTTGAAAAATAAAGTTAAGTTAGATAAGTCTCAGAGTTTACCTTAAAATGTATGTAATAAAAATTATTTTTTTTACTTTGTTTGTTTTTTATTTCAAAAGGTCTGTTACTTTCTGGATAGCCCTTGTATACTATACATTGGTTGTACATACGACCTATTCAAATGAGAAAATCTAGATATTGGATTTTTATTTAGAGTTTGTTTTATTTTTCAATGCATGCGATACCGGTCGTAAACTTAAATATAGATCGAACAATAATTGTATTAATTAAACTAATACATTTGAGTCGTCTGTCATATCAATAGACGAGTAGTAAATAACGGGATAAGTAGCAAATGCCATTCGACGACGACGACCAGTGTTAAAAATATAAGGGTGTAACCATGTATTATATATATAATACATATAATTTATATAGTTATAAATGTATAATGGTATTACAAACGTGTTTGTAAAAAAAGTACAGTATACTACTATATACACCCCTTGCAATTTTCACTTTATGTAAGCATTTTTATTATACATATTCTCGTCCATAAAATGTTTCTCTTTTCATGTATAATACATTTTCATGGATATATGCATATATAAACGTCTATTATGACACAAGCATGACAATATATATATAAATTGGGCTTATACAGAAAACATATGTATTATAGATTACGGTGTGAAAATGTATGAAATTGATATAAAATAAATGTATATTTTAAATATCATATCATGCACAAGCTAAAATAAATAGGGATTTTTTTAAACTGAAATAGTGGTAGATTTTTTAAATGATTGTAAGAAAAGTAACAAACAAAACAGTTTTGGTGAAAAGCAAGTTGATTCCTATAAGTCGAAAATGACGAGTTATTAAATTTATTATTCAGTAAGTAAATGACCCATTAGAAAATCTTTTTCTTTCATTGGATATACAGTCACAGAACAATATCCTCGTATTATTAATTTATCATGGATAAATTGTCTTGCCTACTACATATTTCATTTGATCGAATTAACAATTTTCAAATAAATTATTGATAATCGTTTAGTTACAAAAATAACATTAAATAGTTTCAATGTTGAAAAAATAAAAAATAAACTGTCTAAAATAAAAAAAGTAGAAAGCCGACATGTAAATGGTAGAGAGAGAAAAAGATTCTAGAGTAATATAACAAGTAAATAAGAGTTGCAAGACAAAATATTTTTTATAAACATGTATCTTTATACATGTTATACATATCTTTAGGTTTACTGAAAAAGAACGTGGGGATGTCTGTAGATATTATAACGATGGCATGAAGCGTAAAAAAAGGAGAAACATTGAGGTATTCTGAGAGATTGAAATATAATTAAATAATGACTTACCTGTATATCAATGCTAAAAATCTACTAAATTTGCCTAGGTATGAGATACAGGCTTTTGAACCTAAGCAAATTTAGAATCAATATCACTGTACTCAAGTACATAGTTAAATTCACCTAAGGTTTATAAAAGAAAAATACCATAAATTATTATTTTTAGATAAAACATATAGGATACTAGACCATGAATCTAATGCGAAAGAGGAAATTATAGCCACATTTTTCCGTGAGGCAAAAATAAACATAGTAAATCGAAGATATAGAGAGAAATTATTTTTGGTATAGCATTGAACACATTTAAATACAAAATCCAATATTCTACATGGATTGACTTAACATTTCGAAGGATTCAATTCTAAATATGATTTTTCAAATCCATATTCTTTATTCTTATATTATATATTTATATCCTAAACCATTGGAATAGATTATTAAATTTGAAAAAAAAGAATGAATATTAGTGTTTCTTTTAACATACATGAAATGCAAAAAAGTATTAATATAATCAAAATTGCAATAATATTACTATGATGATATGAACCTAACTTGGGATACGAATGAAAAAAATCATTGAAGAATATATTATAGTTATAATTTATAACTATAATATATTCTTTTAATTAATTTAATTAATAAAATTGAATTAATAAAATAAATAAAATGAGTTTAATCAATTCTATTCTTTTAAAACTTTAAACACAATCAGTGACGCCGCGGTGCGCGTTTTATTGAAGTAGATGCTTCATGACTAAAATGGGGTTAGTAGGTGGTGTTGTGTGACAGAAAAGTTTAATACATTATTTTCATATGTAAGCATAGACCTCATACTCATACCTTATACTAAGTATAAGGTCTATGCATGTAACATAAAATATATCTGTACATTATTTGGTTCGAACCCGTTAATTTTAATATTTATTTATCTACAAGTACAATTGAATTGTAACTTGTGACTGGAGAATTGAATTGTAACTTGTGACTGGAGTGGTTACTCGATATACGTAACTGCTTCACTACAAAATAAACTTCACTGAACACAATTCCTGTAGACCTACATATCTTTTGGCTTATGACTGTTTAAAAATTGAGTAACAAGTAATACTCAAAGAAGCAGCATTATTATTACAATATTATACTATGATTAATTTATCCCCAAAATTAATTTGAGAAACGTAAGGTCATGATGATTTACTGAATAAAACCTAATGTTAATTATATTAAATGTTGATATGATATTGATTAACATATATTGAAGAACGATTAAATCAAAAATATAAAAAATTCCATTTAAATGTCAAAAACTTATACATTTGGTTTTTAAAATTTTTTAACTGTAAAAATAAATACAAAAGTCATACTAAAACTATATAGTACATACCATGCTGATTTCTACTTTATAAAAATCAAATTTCCGAAAAATGGTTAAAAATCATCTGAAGTTGCGATAGCAAAGATGTCAAAAAAAAAATCAAAAAAGTTCACGACATAAGGTTATGAAATATTATGTGTTATAATACAAAACACTAACAATCACTATAAAATATTATTATAATTATTATTATTTATTTTTTTCTCTATAAAATGATAATGAATCTTAAAATAGTATTCTATATTACAGACATTTTTTTCATTACTGTAAATTATTTTTCATTGATATCTCATTGTTACACATTATTGGGTAGTGTTATTATGCTTACAAGTAAAGGTCGGTGGCTCATGCGCTGTACTGCGATATAGTTGTATATATGTATATATAGTTGTATCTCTGATGAATCGTTTATTAGATGAATGGGGCGGGATGAATAATCCAGTAGGCGTAAATTGTATAATAGTTTGCACATTTTTTTACATTTGTCCATTATATTATAATATTAAAATAGAATATTTTTTTGCGTAACTTCATTGTCGAAATTTGTGATGAAAATTCGTTTAGTATTGATTATTTGTTGCCATGGTTAACGAAATCGTTTACATTTTAACAAATACAAGTGTGTATTCAAAGAATGTTTCTTCGATTAGCTTAAGCTGTACGTATATAATATAATAGATTATATACGTTGTGTATACCCAAATAAGACGTATAACAAATCATGAAATAAAGAATCAATAAATGTTGACAAAGATCGTTGATATAATATATATTTTGAATTCGCGAAAAAATGGAAAAAAGGTTTGTGAAAGGCGCTTACGAAAGCGCGGGTGTGGACGTTCGCAAGTCTTAGCATGCTTGATATATCTTGATTATTTCGATCGTTATTGTTGAATAATCGATTTCAACTCAGGACGGAAGCTTTTGTTTTATGATTAGCCATCGAAAAATAATTCAATTTTCACTACTTATTTGGACTGCCGGAGTGTGAACGCGTGTGTATATCATTGAAATCATAAATCATAGATTCTTTCAGCACTATATGTTGATTTTTTTATTAGTTATAATTTTTTTTTCCACGAAGAAAGTAGCAATTGATCATCGTTATAGCCATCTAGATGCATTGGTAATATTAGTAACTGGTCTTAATCCAGATTTTATTCTGTTCAACGTAATTATATTTTTTTGTTCACGTTATAATCGAATTTTATCACATTAGTAAAATGTATGTTGATTAAGAGTAATCGAATTGTTTTTGATTCGTGTGTACATAATATAATTATTATAAAGTTGGTCATCGTTATACGGTAAACATGACGTAAATTGTTTTTCTTAAATAGTATAATCTGCTGAGTGGTCAGACGGTTATTAAATTTTTTTTTTTTTTTACGTCTATAAGTGTATATTTATAATGGACCATTGAGGAACAATAAATAAAAATGTATAAGTCGATATAATATAAAACATACAGATTTGTTTTCAAGATATCATTGTGCTTTTTATGTATTATAATATCATAAAATTGCTTATATGAAATGCTTCAACAGCCAATAAATAAGTCCATGTTGTAAGCTTGGACAACAATTTAAAAATTTAATTCGTTCCATTTCAAATAAATCTTATTAAACTATTTTTTTAAAGGCATATAGGCTATATATTTGTCATAAAGCCAAACATTTAGTATTCATTCATTTTAAAATTCAACAAAGGCATCTTTTAATTTTAAATTTCTCATTATATTAATTTGTTATTATTTTAACTATCATCCGTTATGAACAAATTGTGTTTGTGTTTTTTTTTCAATTACCAAATGTAACAAAATATAGGAGTGAGATTTAAAATAAGAGTTGAGGTCTAAACTGTACCGGTTTTTCGATCGTTGTTTAGCGGATGTTGAATAGTGTCGCTAGGTGGTGAACTACTGGAACTATACCCTATTTAAATAAATATATATGTATAAAATATGCAATTTGTAATTAACGTTAACATTGAGTATGGTATGTTGTGAAAATTGTGTATGTCGTACGCGATTTGACGATTTAAAGTTGACTTGAAAATCATTTTAAGAAATCAATGTAATAATGGCTCTTATTTTTATAAATTATAGTTAAAGCCAATTTTTTATTGAGTATAACGGTACATTATCAAAATAGTATTTCATTTTTTTTATTATAAATTCGTAGATTTGTATATTGCAGTTTTCCATGCTTCTATACCGTAGCAAAATTCTTTCAAGTCTTTGTAATTTCTCTTATTCGTATTATATGTATCATGCATTCCGCTTTTGGTCTTCCTCTTGCAATGTGTCCATTAATTAATTTATTTCGATTATTATTTATAATATATATATATTATTATTTATTTATTTATTTTACTTTTATTATTATTTTATTTATTTATTTTGTACATATATTTTGATCGTTATTATGTTACCATAGGAATAATTAAATAAATTGTTATGTTACTTATAACAATATACTCGTAACATTGGATCATTGTAAATACGAAATTAATTAAAAAACACTACACATGTTATTATTTACACTGGGGTCAATTATTAAACTAGTCGTCTAAACGTGACGCTAATTTAACAGTGTTCAGAGAAGGAAAAATGCCAAGTCCGCTGCTGTTCACGTTGATATATTTACTGATGATTACTATTACGTACATACGGTTTATTACAAAAACGTACAAAATTGTCAATTTGTTTTCTTTTTGAGTTTTCAATATAGTTATTCGTAGACACAGATATACAAGTACTACAATATATGTATACACTAATCGATAAAAATGTATCAATTTCCAGTTGGACGGATGAATGGCGAACAGAGTGAGCAATGTGTAATGTAATACAAGCGCACATACTCTGTATAATATTTATAAATGTATGGCACATAGCCATGAACGAAAACCATTTATAATTCCTAGTCCTCGGAATGTGAATTAATTCATACTATTGCAGTCCATGGGTACTATTGAGTCAAAATGAAAAAAAAAGTATCAAGACTCCTGTCCGGTTGAGATATCACGGTTGGTAAGATACAGATATGGGTGAATGATACGGCTATATTGGTTTTTTCAACTTGAAATCAATATACCATTGCTTTCAAAAAACCGATTCTGAGTGAAAGAGGTGGATCAGTTAATATTTCTAAAGATGGTTTTTATACGAGCACTAGAGGAACCAAATTTCTTAAAAGGATAGATTAAAATTTTAATGTTCTGAAAATCACAAAAAATAAAAAAGGCATCTACATTTTAACAAAATCAAAAAATTATAGTTTCTATGAACATCATAAACATCATAAAAATAATTCGAAATTATAAAAAGTTACATTTTTTACTAAATAACTTAAATTGTTAAATAAAAATTCGTTGAAATAAACAATTTATTGATATTTGTAAAATTGTGCAACTTTCCAGAAATTTTTATTTTTTATACAAAGAAAATCTTATAAAAAATCTTGTATCTAATTTTCAATATTTAATTATAAAAATTGAAAATGTTATGCATTTAATGGATTTTCGTGATTTTTATCATTAGTCAAAATGTAGTAAGCACTCATAAATTTTTTTTTTTTTAAATATAGCTCAATTTTTTTTACTTTAATAGTTCCTAATAATATATATATACATATAATAAATATATATGTTTGAAGATCTTAGTATAACGCATTTATGGCTTTTTTTTCAAATCAAAATGATTTCATCAATAAGTCTAAGAAAACATGAATATTGTAATTTTCTATCAATGCATTAAATAAAAATCTATTAAATTTATAAACATTTTATATTATTATGATTATTATTATTTTTTGGGCTACAGTAAAAATAAAAATTCAATTTTGTTGAAAACTGGTATGCCGTAAATTTAGCCGTATTTGTATAATTTTTTTTTTAGATTTTTTTTGCATTTAATTTGTTAGAAAATTATAAAGTATAAAATAGATAACATAATTTCTTACGATAAATCTCTTATGGTTGTAATGATTAGAACAATGTTTTTGATTGAAATCTTGTACTCGGACTCAAAAAATAAAAATAGTACGTGACAAAATAATATGCGATTATTAATGGCAATCTAGATTGAAATTTAAATTTTTTAGTAAAAAATTTTAGTTTTTTGTTTTTAATTAGGTATTCGAAAAATTTTTGAGAAGTACAAAATATGTCTCCCCAAAAGTTTTTCTCAGAATCCAAAATTTATATATATATATATATACTACTTGTACAACAGGACCTGATAAAAAATTATTATAATATAATACACTCAGAAACGTTTAACATATGTACGTCTGTAATATAATGTGTTTTTATTATTTACTGCACTTTACCGTGATGAATGAAAAATAATGCATCATGCCAATGTGTACGTATATGCACGTACGTATGAGAACGGTTAATGGATAAGAGATATGACATAGCATAACGTATGTTCTTGAATAATATTATTGCAGCTCAATGATAGTAATATGTTATTTTAATTATTATTATTATTTTCAATAATATTTTCAATATGATTAGTATTATTATTCATTAATATTATAAGTATTAAGATTATAATTATTATTATTTATAGTTATATTATTATTTTATTCGTATGGCCATGTGATGGATGTTGCTTTTGCTAAACACGTTGTTGTTAATGCGCACAGAGGCTCAGCGGCAACGAATCTTCAAGGATGTCGGACGAGCTGCATACGATAAGAATAATTCTTAGAAGAAAATAATAAATAAATATAACAACTATTCATAATATTGGTGTGTCGAACTATGTCCATATATTTATATGCATTAAGTTCAGCATTCGTCATCGGTCAAACACACTACTTACATGTACGATGTGGCGCCCGTAATCGTTCGATGTGGCAGTTGGCTTTTCGAAGGTGATCGCAACGAACTGCCACACGAAAAAAAAACAGTTTTACTTTTTTATAAACAAATAAACATCACTACTATTTGCGATTCCGTTTATGGAACACTAGTGACGTTTATGGTAAACATAAAAAGAGAAAAATAATTGGCTACTAAGATTAAATTATATTTAGTTCACCTTTACCACGGCAGCGACACATCTGTTTGTGCCGCAACAAAAGTTTTAAAATATTAAAAAATATGGTCCTCACTAAAAATATGTCGTTCGATCATCATTATATAATTACGACGTCGACCTCACGACTCGCAATGTTTCGTGCATACAGTTTTGTCTACATAAATGATATAATCACAATGCATATATAGACTGCAGGTGAAATAGCTATTGGAAGAGGGCTTACACATGGTAGTCGAGTGCTTTTTTTTTCATTTTTGTCCTGTGACGTTATTTGTTCTCAAAACAAACGTGCGTTGATTTAAATGTGTTCTGATGATAAATCGTGCCGAATTTTCAGCAAATATATTTTACATAGTTAATAAGTATAGTTCTTGTTATCTTCGGTCTGATGCTTTTTCTCTGATTCATACTCTATTTTCCGCTTTTGATTTTCTGAGAAATTCAAACGTATTGTAAAATGAATAAATTATGCGCAATAAAAGTGTGTAATACGACAAAAACCAAAGTTCTATAAAAATTTGACATTTCGTTTTGATATAAACTATAGGTATTGTATTGAAACATTCTTCGTGGCCGGGACAATTTTGAATTACATATTTAGTTTAATAAATTTAATTTAACTAAATAATTGGGTATTATAATATGTTGAATACATAATCACATTATATAGTTTATATTATAGTGATAATTTCAAAGTCATAATATCATTTTTTTTTAATCACAATATATTTATAACCTTTAAGAATATACAGAAAAAAGCACTGATTATAGTATATCGATTGATTGTTGTATTATTACCAGGGACCAGAACCGTAACCGAAAAGAACCGGTACTGGAATCGGTTAACCTTTAAAATTTAGGAACCGTAACTGAAATCGAAACCTTTATTTCCAATAATGAAAAACCGTAACCTTATTTAAAAAAAGGTTAATTTAGGTCAGTTATTTAGACTAGTAAAACTATGGTAATGACTATTTTATTTGTCCATTTGTCGGTTCAGAAAAATAAGTCAAATTTTTTTATGCTTTTATTATTTTGTGTTGTAAACTGTAATAGTGTAATGCATATAAGTAAATTTGTATTATTATTATTATTATTATTATTTTTATATGTTTATTAATATATTACAATTTACAATGAGTATAGCATCTTTCTTGTTTATTAAGTGTTAAATATAATTAATATTAAACAAATTTGTAGCTATAATAGTAGCCAGTATTAACTTTGATTCCTAATTAAAATTAAATTTTAAATTAAAGATATTTATTTAATCAAATCATAATATTTTACAAATTCTTACTACACGTTGGAATAAAATAACTTAACCTAACTCAAAGAAATATAATAGGTTGATATAATATATATATTTAATATATTTATAATTATTTTTTTTAACTATTCTTATACCTTCTATTTTCATGAAATGAAACAATTACAATTTAAACAAGAATAAATAAATAATTTCATATTATTTTTTAATAAATCTCTAATAAACAGAATTAACTGAAATTAACCGGTTCTAGAACCCTTACTTTTTTAAAAAACCAAAACCGGAACCCTTAAAAAATTAATTGTACTAGCAAAACCGAAACCGGAACCAAAAAAACCTATAGGTTCTAGTCCCTGATTATTACTACTATTATTTATTTATTTATGGAATGTAATAATCATATAAACATTAACAAGATCATTTAAAGGCAAAATTCATAGAATTATTGAAAATAAAAACTATTTATAAATCGAAATTAAACAAGCTCGGGAATGCTAAATTGTAAAATACCTAATACTCGTATATATATATATATATTATATTTTTTCAATCAATTTTAATTTATAAACAGTTGAAGAAAATAAAAAATACCTCATTGACTTAGATAAATGGAAATTAATTAGTAGAACAATACTTAAAAAGTAAGTGATTATTATTTGAAATATTTTTATGGATTTTTACTAATTACACGGAAACAGAATTTAAAAAAAATTAACGGTAAGTCTTAATATTACTGTTTTAAAATACAGAAGAATATATTGTAAAATAATATCCCTGAAGTATAAAAATTAATATTATCTTTATAATTGAACGGGTGATGAAATAATTCTTAAAATATTTCATCAACTATTACAAAAAAATAAAATCACATATTAACATATTTTTCGTAGATATTGGTTTTTTTTTTTAATTCAAACCACTAACTAAAATGTAGTGTTTTATTTCTTTTTGAGGCTTACATAAAAATAGAAGTTAAGCATTGTCGAGAATTTAATAGTACCAATGTTTTTTTTTTTAATTATTAAAAACTATGTAAATTAATTTAGTAATATATCGATAATCAATATTTTATTGTTGACTGGCAACAATATAATTTTATCTTTCTAATAAATAAATATTATATTTATTTTATTTTTAACAATATAAATGTTTTTTCCTCAATAAGCTTAGTTTACGGAGAGAATTATTTATGTATTAATGATTAATTTAAGACTTATAAATATTTTTATAATTACTTGAATAAATACAGTCAAATTTTCAAATTAAAATAAATATATTATAATAATAATAATAATAATAATAATAATAACAAGGTAGAAAATGTTTGAAATCTTTTTTTTTTTTGTAGGAAATTTGATCGAAGTCTTAGAATATTTATATATCTGTTGTCTATTTACTATTCTATAGTAGATATCATTATATTTATTTATTTTTATTAAAATATTTGGCATATTTTATTGTAATAATTTACATTATACTATGATTAAAATACTCGGTCAATAAATCATAAAACACAGTTTCTCAAACTATACATGAATATTTATGGTTGTCTTTAATTCAAAAAGAATAAGAGTATTATTTACTATTTACCATTATATAAAAAATGTAATAAAAATTGAATATTCTTTAAAAAAATACAATAAAATATATACAAGAATAATGTCTAAGAGTACTGAGATAATTTTCAAATTAATTTGTGAATTACTTCTACATAAAGATGTAAATGTTATCAGAACAAATATAAAATACTTCATTTTATCTTCTTCTCCAGTCTTTAGTCTAATGTGTATTATTAATTTATGAAATTTTAATTTAATTATAATATTAATCATTATAAAATGCATAATGTTAAATTTAGTAAGATCGAGTAGTACAGAAATATGTTAAGCCGGTTTTCAATTAAATGAATATCTTTATTAGCTTCATGTTTAAAATAATGTATGCAAAGCCATGGCGCTGAATGAAATTGAAACTACCAGTTTAAATAATTAGATTTACCCACTTACCCACTCTAATTTACCACCCATTCAAATACCAAAACATTTTTTTTACAGATCTTTTATTTTTAAAGATGTTATAAAATATTTAATAATTAAATATACTATTTTAAATATAATTTAATAATACTCCAGGCTAAGCTATATATATATATATATTTATTTATATATTAATACAATATTATTAGATACATATTTCTAATACCTCGTTTGATGTAAGTATTTCGTAAAAAAAACAAAGAGTGATAGTTAATTCAGGATTTTTCGAAGTTTCACACTCTTCCCCGTTTCAGAACTTCCATTATCATGCCGTCACTTGACCTTTTTCAAATCAGTTGTTTCTTATTGTTACTCGAAGAGTTGTGTCGGCTGTTTGCGAAAGTTTGTTTAACGTCTAGTCCATATTTTTCGTTTTGAAATTATTCGTTGTCATCTCAGATTTCATAATATATTCAAACAATAATAAATAACAACAAAAATTGTTGTATAGCTAGGAGATATTTATATCGGAACATCTCGATGGACATTGGAGATGCTATACATTCAGAGCTTCGTTATTATATTTTTATTTTTTATTGTTTTACATTAATGTCATGGTGTATTTCTTTTATTGAGGTCTTATCTTTATTTATGTACTATTTGAACATAAATGTTTTGGTAAATGCATTGGCATAATGTACCAATATATAATATAATTTTTTTAATTATTAATTATTTTAAGTCATACAATGAATATTATACGTACTAGAGGATGTTACTAGGGATGTGGGGAAAGAGAGGGAATGGTTATACGTTATTACTAATTGTTACGATAATAGAGTATGGACACCACGGGGTTGAACGTCACGTGTTTCCGTTGGTGCCTTACAGTATTCGTGGTAGTATAGGATGACCGGTTTTGGCTAGATTGCGAAATTTCGCCAGAGATGCGATTCCTATGGTGATCCACTGACTGCACTTCTTGATAACGGCCGTTTTTGGCCTTCTTGTTCTTTCCTCCGGTGAAATCGCCTCGCCACGAATACGAATCTTTCATATGACACTTTCGCACGTTCAGAAATATGTTGATCATGTGTATAGTTTGCCGAGGCAGAGGAATGTTACCCGCGGACCCGGTGACCGAATAGCTTTTTAGTTGCTTGTATACTTGTCTTGGGGCATCGATAACCTATACAAGAACAATATACACACGTTTAGCATAAGATGGTTAGTATGGCATAGGATTTATCGGAAATAACCGATAAATAGTATTATAGAGGTACTGAGACCCATGAACGTGAATAAAGCGGGAAGAGTTAGGAGGGCATAGCCTCAAAAGCCTAAGGAATGAATGCGTAGTGAATGAAAGACAAAACTTTCTGATTTTTTGATTTTGAAACATTTTGAACTACTTTTTACGTTCATGGCTGCGAGGATAACAATAATACGTCACAATGTCGTGCGTAAGTTTTTCACCGTTCGTACAAAAAAAAAAAAAAAAAAAACAGGAGAAATATTTATGGTTATGATTTCAATGACGTATGTTATATAATTGATGTTACTTTTTCAAGCTTTGGTGCGATTATGGTCAATAAAACGCAGAGACATTCCAACGAATGCGCGTCGTGTATTTGCATCAACATGTCGATGGTACTCATTACGGTTTTGAATATTTGATCCCGCATGAACAGTTCACCCATAAACCTGTGAAACACATTGCGTACAACGGTTATGAAATATCCATATATTGCTATAATAATTGGGATTTCAATGAAAATTGTATTTTTTTTCCGAATGTCACAAGGTTCATTTTGTATATCGGTGAATTAAAAAAAATAAAACATTTATCTTGAACGTTTAGATCGGTTTTTTATTTTAAATCATTTTTTTAATATTTTTTCGAACATTTATATCTGTTACATAACACGTCCAACACGATAATTTTTACCTGCACGTTCCATGAGTACGGTCACGAGATTTCACGTTGAACCTCTGTTCCGATCGCTTTGGGTCCTGAAGCTGTCGAGTCGTTCTCATCTGGAGCAATATGCCAGCTTCAGTCAACACGATCCTGCAAGATTTTATCAGCTCGGTTTTGTACGCTCTTGACAATCCTTGACGTATGATCTTCTCGAGTCCACACATGTATTTTCGATCACGTGGCAACACAGTGTCGCGTATAAGGCGCATTTGTCGGGCTCGGCAATCGCCTGCACAAGGAGCGTTAAATAATAACTCGTTATAAATAATTACGCTTAAACATTGTTTAATTTAAACGTGGAAAAACGGTGAGTATATTTCGACGATATTGTACATTTGACACAACACAATCGGTGATCATCTTTAAGTAAAATCTATTCGCATGATCCGCTTGCACGATTACATCGAAAAACCGTGTGGCATTTTCCTGAAACGTGTCCCACGTGATATTTTTTAATACCATGGAAGCACTGTTGATGTATTTCTGCAAACAATGTAAAAAAGTATTTTTTCGAATATTACTGCCGACACAATGCGAGTACAATAAAAGCGTTGTAATGTTTCTCGACTGTATTCAAATCGACGAGACTTCATTCCTACTATTATTTACACTCGTGATAGTATAATGATTTACTATAATATTTTTGCATTAGCTCATCATAAACTCCATTCAATCGGCATAATTATTATCTAATGCATCATGCCACTCATGGTGGTTTCTAATTACCTCGTACGGTTCAAAGACAATGCAAGATCTCCTTGTCTGCTCATTAGATCTGGTTACGGGTAAATTAGTGAAAACTGGTATGTGGTTTGTAGTTTCCGGAGATTGAGCGACCGAATTTATGGTAGGCTTGTGGATCTTATTTCGATTCTGCGGATCACATCGTTGATTTTCACTAATTGTCTCTTTTTGAGCACCTACATTTTCGTTAGTGATGAATTCATTTAATTCGTGCAACAATAGTGTTTTGCACTGCTGCATACACGTCTACAAGTGATCGAAGTGTTGTTGAACATTACTTATAGTATGTTTACCAATAAGATATGTATTCCAAACACTTACCGAGTGTACGGAACCATTGGTCGAAGCACTGTACGGTCCGCATTCGAAGATCATTTTCCATTCCGTTGGAAAATAACTGATTTTAAGTACAAACGGCAATTTATTACTTTTCATAAAGTCGCACAGTTCACTCTGGATATCCATCTCTGGGTCGACCAGTACGATATTTTCATCAAACGCTTTCCTCGTTGCTTTTCCAGCCACCCGTTCCTTGCACAATTCGATCTATACAAGCATACGCGTGTGTTTAAAACAACGAAAAGTTAATAACAGTGAGAACATTGTGATACACTTTAAAGCGCATCGTAATCATTACACTGACCTCGCAGTAAACGTCTTGAAACTCGCTACTTGATTCGGGGCTCTTGTCATTTCGGGCTCGCCAGTCCGATGATGATGTGTGTACCGCGTTTTTGGTGTAGCCACAGAATACCTGAAGCTTGTGCAAAATATATCGCTTGCACTGGCGCACGCACGTCTAGTGAAAACAGTTGATTAGATTGAAAAATGCAAACAGCCGATATAAATCCGTTTCGGTATTCGTTAAACAAGGGATGGGAAACTAGCGGCTCGCGTACTTTTGGATAAGTATTGTATTGGTTTAATCGTAAAATTAAATTATATGAAGTAAATGCTGATTGTCAATTTGTATGATTTTTTATTTTTTACTTTCATTACTCTGGCCCGTCAGACTTTAAAATTCTATACGTTGACCCTCTACCTACTTTGAGCTGCCCAACCCTGCACTATACAATAATTATATATAATGTATACGCACCGATTCGTCTAAACCGTTCACCGAAGCGATTTGCGAGCCAATACGGTAATTGACTTCCAATCCGGTTCTACGGTACAAAATTATCAGATCCAATGAACAATTCATGATTTTTGATAAATCACCGAGTTGTTCATCGATCGTGCGTTTTCTCATTACGTTCATGCAATACATGGCCATATTTCTCTTCAATAATTTTGTGGCTGTAGATTCTTCACAAATCATGTTACTGGAATCCATCCCGTTAAATTATAGCACTGTCCGGTATATTATAGAAATAGAAAATAATTGTTGAACAATTGAGAATATTGTCAAAATCTCTAGAGTTTTTTATAGTATCCGTAAAAATCGTAGAATTATAAGTTCATACGTCTTCAAATCACCAACAATCAAACATTTGATATATCAACAAATTAATCAAAGAACTATATAGTTGTTTAATTTTATTTGTTGTGGCCAATTACTTCAATAAAAGTGAATTATATACGATTTATAATGATAAAAATAATAATAAAATGTTCATTTATTGAAAATTAGCCGAATAAAGTCAATATAAGTCATTTTGACTTAATCATTTTGACAAATGTGTATTTTTTCTCTTAGAAAAATTAAATTACAACATTTTAGCATAAGTCGATAGCGGATAATGTAAAATATTATACGTTTAAATTGACGTACAATTTTTATTAACACTCAGCTGCATTCTTGTAAAGTAACTCGAGTAAAAGTATTTGAATAAAAGTATTTAAATTACTTTCAAATAGTTAAATACAAATTTTAAATAGTTTTGAAAAAATACTTGGACGTAGTAGATTAAATACTTTATGAGAGTATCTGTATTTAAAATCAAATACTTTTTTCAATTTTTTTTTACAAATGTTATTTAAATTCTATCACATTAAATTGATAAATTAATTTATCCATTATACATATATTTTATATTAATAAAGATTTATCAAACACTTGTCTGTGTTATATAAATAAAATCAATATTTTTTTTGTAGCAATATATACAGTGTATATATTTAACAAATATAAAACGGCTTTAAAATTTTTTACAGAACTTGACCTTAAACCATACATTTTAAAAATTTTATTAATTTTAATATTTTAATTAATTATTGAACAATTACACTTGAACTTGTATTTAGTTATAAGGCTTTATAAATTAAATTATTTACCAAAAAAATAAATGATTCAATTTATAAATACTTTAATAGGCGTACGATTAGCATTCGGTGTATCTCTATTAAGAGATTTCCATAAGATAGTAAATAAATATTTGGTTTGAAAAAAGATATCGGATCAATTTTACTGAGTAAAAAGTTAATGCATTAATGCTTCAAGTTGACAATAAGAATCATACGCACTTATATAAATACAAAACAGCAATGGAAAAGGTCGAATCTAACTTGAAATTGGTTTGAATTATATCATATAACCGAAAAAAAACATGGTTCATGGTATTTTAAACATTGCGAATATCATTGTCTTAAATTATTAATATTAAAATAAAGAAGAATAATAACAATTTCAATATCCTTGAAAAGTTCTAAATAGTTGAGGTACGGTTATATCATTACTTATTAATCGAATATATGTTATAATATATAATACCAACAACACTAATAGTCGTGAGCGTTTGAA